>NC_137799.1:25688294-26073294 GCF_963383645.1 Muscardinus avellanarius
GTTTGAGACCAGCCTCAGCAACTTAGATTTTCAGCAACCTAGCTAGACCCTGTTTCAAAGTGAAATGTTTAAAAAAAAAAAAGGAGCTGGGGTTGTAGTTCAGAGGTAGAATGCCCCTGTATTCAATCCCTATTACAATAAATAAATAAATAAATAAATAAATAAATAAATAAATATAGCTGGGGATATAGCTCAGTAGTAGAGCACCCTTGGGTTCAATTCTCAACGTGCGTGCATGTGTGCGCACACACACACACACACACACACACACACACACACACACACACCTGTTTGACCCAAAGGAGCAGCCTGAGAAGTCCTGCCTTGGGAAGGGGTGAGGAGAGCCTAGAGACAGAGGGGGCAGGAGAGAGGAGTCAGAGGACAGAGACCGGAGCGGGGGACACAGACCAGGCAGGTGTTGGCAGAGCCCGCGTGTCTTTGCTCCAGAGGCCTCGAAGCCTGCGTGCCTGCGAGGGGCGGGAATGTGCTCAGGATTAACTTTGCTAATTAACAACACTGAAATCCTCTGAGGTCCAAGTTCTCCGTCTCTTGGCTAAGAATTTTATTTCATTTAACAGCTGAAGCATTTAAAATATCTAGTAAACACCCCTGCAGAGTTCTTGCTCTGGCGGAGACAGCCTAAATGAAGGTACTCCTCAAGCATGGCATAAAAAACGCAAAGCGTGCCTCATGTGCTTGGAATGCTCACAGCCCGCTCACAGACAGGATGCTGGAGAGCAGCGCCAGCAACACTCCTGGCGTTGACCGAGTGGGCTTACTCTCCTCGGGGACCTGGGTTTTAAATGCCTTTCATTTCCAATGGGGCTTAAAGTTTTTCAATTTTAAGTAAGATGGAGTTTTTTTGTTGTTGTTGTTTAGTTTGTTTTTGGTTTTCTTGGTGCTGGGAACCAGGTCCGGGGCATGTCATGTGCTAGGCAAGTATTCTGCCACTGAGCTACACCTCAGCCTTGAAAACGATTTTTCGGTTTGTTTTTAATGAGATAATAGTTTTTTTTTTCTTTTTCTTGTTAATATCCACGTGTTTCTCTCCTTCCAAACTTTTACAAACAGGCTGTTAACTTAGGAAAAAACCATATGGGTTTTTTAGTTATATGGGAGGAGGCGGCTAAATCTTGACACAGAATTTTAATAATCCTGATGATCACAAAGGCAGTCTTTGCCATAGACTCTAACTTATTCATCAAAGGTTTTAATATTGACAACTATTCAATGAAAAGATAGAATTTTCCTTCTACCATTTGTTCATATTAAAGAGTTTATTTTTGCATGGATGTAAGTTTATTAAAGATGGTAGGGCTATACTATGAAGCCTGTTTTTGTTTTTTTTAATCTGGAAACAGGATTTAATTATGTTGCCCATACTGGTCTTGAACTCATGGGCTCAAGCAATCCTCTTGACTAAGTCTTCTGAGTAGTTGTCACCTGGCACATTCTAAATTCATATGCAGAGAATAAATAAATTACTTTTCCTTCCTTCCTTTCTTTTCTTTTCTTTTCTTTTTTGTGGTACTGGGAGTTAAACCCAGGGACATTCCACCTCTGAACTATACCCCAGCCCTATTTTTATGCTTTATTTATTTTTTTATTATATATATATATATATATATATATATATATATATATATATATATATATATTGTGTGTGTGTGTGTGTGTGTGTGTGTGTGTGTGTGTGGTACTGGGGTTCCTGGAAGCCCTCCTACCTCAGAGCTACACTCCTAGACCTATTTTTTATATTTTTATTTGGAAACAGGGTCTCTTAAGCCAACGAGGCTGGCTTCAAACCAGCGCGATCCTCCTGTCTCCGCCTCCCAAGCGCAGGGATTACAAGCGTGCACCACCATGCCCGGCTGCTTTATTTTTTGAAACAGGGTCTCTCTGAGTTGCAGAGGGCCTCATTAAGTTTCGGAGGCCAGCCTTGAACCTGTCTCAGCCTCCTAAGTACTGATATTACACACATGTGCCACCATGCCCTGCAAGCAAATTACTTCTCTAAGTCACATTATTATTACAAAGTGCGCTAAACCTGGTGCTGCGTGCCAGGATTCCCAGTACTTGAGAAGCTAAGACTGGAGAATCTCAGGTTCGAGGCCAGCCTCAGCAATTTCCCGAGACTCTCAAATATTCAGTGTGACCCTCTTTCCAAATGAAAAAATTAAAAAGGGTGTAGTTAGAAGGTAGAACAACCCTGGGTTAAATTCTCAGTCACACACACACACACACACACCACCATCATCATCATCATCATCATAAAGTGTTAAGATCATTTAAATATGAAGAATGTTAATAGTTTCTTCCATAGCATAGTACATGATTCTGTTAGACCATGCCAACACAAAATCATTTTAAAAATCACAATAGTTTATGATAAAATCAACAAAAATAAGTCACCTCATCACTGAAGGTTTTCTAACTCATCACATAAGTACCTTCTCTCCTGTTCCCCTGCCCCTTCCTCTCCTCCCTCCTTCCCTCTTCTCCTTCCCATATTCCCTTCCTTTCTTCCTGCCTTCTTTCATTCCTTCTTAGAACCTACACCTTCTTTCCTCCATTCCCTTTATTTTTATTTTATTATTTTTTAGGCCACTGCATAGTAAGTTTTAGGAACAAGGATTGCAAACTCAAATACCTTAAGAAGCCAGACAGATAACGTAAATGAGAAAGCTGCCAGGTCTCACAAACACTTTGTGCCTCCTATAAAGGGCTCGGGCCGGAGGATTCCAAGCGGCTGACTGCTAAGTAATTTATAGACAGGTTGTGATAAGATTGGGCTCACTGGCAGAAGTGCTCACATGTATTGGTGCTGGGCTGCCTGCCTTTCCTGGGTTGCGCTCAGGCTTTTCCCCCTTTTACTTGCTTGGATGGGTGAGGGTGTATCAAAGTATTAGAGACACATTAGAGTTAAGATGAAGGCTACATGTGACCCAAGTCATTTTTTCCCATCTTACAAGAGAGGAAAAATGTCAGTGAGACCCAGGGCGTCGGAGCCCAGAGGCGGGTTTGAGTGCACTGCTGCTCAGCCTCTCAGCGTAGATATTAGACATGTCAAGATGTCACAATAGAAAAAGAACAGAAAAGAAATAGATGTCATGATAGAAACAGAAAAATAAGGCAGGGTAAAGGAAGGTATTGATGGTGAAAGGGAGTGAGAACTGTTTTACATGGCACAGTAGAACAGGCGCTTTGGCAAGGTGACATTTGGGCAGAGACCTGGGAAAAGCCATGGAGGGTGTTAAGAGGAAAAGCATTCTGGCGTAGGGAACCGCACGTGGAGACTCTGAGCGGCAGTGAGCAGCAGACAGCAGGCCTTCAGAGCTGAGGACAGTGAGGGCGATGGCGGCAGTGGGCCAGATCACGAGGTCCCTGCCGACCTTGAGTGGTACTTTGGATCAATATTCTTTTTCCTGAATAAGATGAGAAAGTGCTCAATTACTGCAGGCAAATAAATGATGTGATTTGGGTTAGTTTTTTAAAAGTTTGCTGTGGCTGCTTCTATACAGAGTCAGTACGAGAAGGGAAGGATCAGCTGGAGACAGAAGCTATCATAATAATCTGGACAAAGGATGAAAACGGCTTGAACCAGACACTGATAGTGGAATCTGACTCCAGGCATGACTGGAACGGGAAGGTGCACCAGGCCCGTGGCACAAAGCACTATACCCGGCAGGCAATCAATATAGGTCTGTTTGGCATATGTGTTCACATTTACTGGTACATATCTATCAGATGCATGCCCAAATACTTCTTATTCTCATTTCAAAAAAATGTTCTTGCTAACTAGTTAAAAAAAAAATCCCTGCTTAATCAGGGTTTATAGGAAATATCCCTTCAAACACAAAGCATCAGCTGGGCGTGGTGGCACACATTTGTAATCCCAGTACTTGGGAGGCTGAAACAGGAGGATTACAGGTTTGAGGCTATTCTCAGCAATTCAGTGAGGCCCAAATTAAAATGGGCCAGGCATGGTGACACATGCCTGTAATCCCAGTTTTTGGGAGACTGAGACAGGAGGATCACAGGTTCCAAGACAGCCTCAGCAGGTAGTGAGATGCTCATTAACCAAGTGAGACCCTGTTTCAAAATAAAAATAAAAACAGAGCTCAGACATAGAATGTCCCAGGGCCCATCTCCAGTTCTACCAAAAAAAAAAAAAAAAAAAACCTTAAGTGTCAGCCTGGTGTGGTGGTGAATGCTTGTAATCCCAGTACTTGGGAATCTGAGACAGAAAGACCCAGGTTCGTGGCCAGCCTCAGCAACTCACCAAGCCCTTCAGCAACTTAGTGAGACCCTGATTCAAAATAAAAAATAAAATAGAGCTGGGGATTTAACTCAGAGGTAGAATGCGCCTGAGTTCTACCCCCAGTCCCACATACCCCTTAGATTCCCAGCAGGCATTAGCTAGTATTTCTACTCATCTGTACCAGTCTACTGCTTCCTAGCTGCCCTGTGGCTTGTCCAAACCACGAGGGTAGCCTTAGGTCAGATCAACTTTTGACTAATTCCTTCCAGAAGACCATGGCTATTTTCCTGTCATAAATTGAAGTAGCCACGCACAGTGGTACACACCTGTAAATCCAGCCATTTGGGAGGCTGAGGCAGAAGGATCATGAGATCAAGGCCAGCTTAGGTAACTTCCTGGGACCCTGTCTCAAAATAAAGTTTAAAGGGTTCTAGCTCTATAGCTCTGTGGTAGAATGCCCTTAGGTTTAATCCCCAGTACATTCTGCCACCACATTTAATTATTTTCTTCTCAATTTTATTTTTGTTTATTTATGTATTTATTCATTGTGGTACTGGGAATTAAACCCAGAGGAATTCTACCTCCAAGCTATACCCCCAGCCCTATTTTATTTATTCTTTATTCTTTATTTTTTTTAAAATCTGGTACTAGGGATGCAACCCAGGGGCATTCTACCTCCAAGCTACACCCCAGCCCTATTTTTCATTCTTTATTTTGAAACAAGGTCTCACTGAGCCTCAAAGAGCCTCATTAAGTAGTTGAGGCTATTCTCGAACCTCGATCCTCCTATCTCAGCCTCCCAAATGCTAGGATTACAAGCGTGTGCCACCATGCCTGGCTTATTTATTATTTTGAAACAAGATTTTGGTAAGTTGCTGAAACTGGCTTTAAACCTATGATCCTCTTGTCTCAGCCGCACAAGTACCGGAATTACAGGAATGCGCTACCACACGCAGCTCTTCTCAATTTTTAAAGAAAAATTTACTTGTGGTATGGAAAGCAAAAAAACTATGAACTCTGGAATGTTATAGGCTTATGATTGAAGCAGACTCTACTTTTCTGGAACCCATGACCTTGGAAAAGACTCTTCACTTTCCGAGCGTTCGGGTTCTTCCTCTGTGCAACAGGATGGAGAGAGTACCTGTCTCGTGATGTGGTCCGTGTCCATGTCTATGTGTCCATGTGTCCATGTCCATGTGTCCATGTGTCCATGGTCTGTGGGAAGATGTAGGCATCTCTGCCTTCCCTTTGTCTCCTAAACCTTAAACTTTGGGTGAGGTCCCTGCTCAGCTACGCACACAGAAATGTTAATCGCTTAAGGAGTGTTCATCTAAGACCTAGTAATACAAGATTGATTGCTCTAAATTTACCTAACCTCTCTCGTCCCTCTTCAAGAGGCAAGATTTGCGACCTCCTGCTCCAGACCCCTGGAGCGGTGCCTAGAAGTCTCCAGCCATGGTCTCCTTCCAAGACCACAGGTCTGATAGACAGCCACCCTGAGCAGCCAGTGAAAACCACCCCTCCCACAATGAAGGCTTCTCCAGGACCCCCTCCTCACAGCCAGAACTTACACACGGATTAACCAGTCTGACCAAGTCAGCCCAATTATGCACACCTCTCCCTACTGCCCCAGTTCTTCCCCTGTTTTGTTTGTTTGTTTTGTTTTGTGGTTCTGGGAATCGAACCCAGGGCGTTCTACCTCCAAGCTACCCCCACTAGCCCTTGTCATTCTTTATTTTGAAACGGGGGGGGGGGGGTCTCACTAAGTTGCTGAGAATCTTGCCAAGTTACTAAAGCCAGCCTTGAACCTGCGCTCCTCCTGTCTCAGCCTCCCAAATGCTGAAATTACAGGCTGATGCCACCGCACTCAGCCCCCTGGATTTATTTATTTTATTTATTTATTTTTGGTGGTACTGGGGTTCCTGAAAACCCTTCTACCTCCGAGTTACACTCCCAGACCTATTTTATATTTTTATTTGGAAATGGGGTCTCTTGCGCCATCCTCCTGTCTCCGCCTCCCAAGCATGGGGATTACAAGTGTGCACCACCACGCCCAGCTTCCCGGATTTAACCTAAAGCCCCATTCAGCACACCAAGCACAAAGCTGAGATGCTGGATCTCGCGTTGCCCTCCAAGATGGCCATAACTCCTTCGCTACTTTTCACCAGACTTTTGCCCCTTGGTGTTTGGGGCGAGCGGCCTGACTTGGAGTCTGGACCCCCAGAGTCAGGCCTCTGGGTAGGACACTGGTAATCCTGGGAGGAAGGGGGGGGGGGAGAAGGCTAATAAGGAAGGAAAGAGAAGCATGGAAGGAAGGGAGGGATAGAGGGAAGAGAAGGAGGGAAGAAGAGAGGAGAGGGGAGGGGAAGAAGGAAAACGTAGAGGGGGAGAAAACAGTAGGAAGAGCGAGTCAGGACTGTTACAAGATGAGGGAGTTTGCTAAAATCCACGTGGAGGAGAAAGGTTTATTTTAATAAACTGTCTCATGCTATGAAAAATGCTTAGGGACAGGATGCATATTTTTATTTGGGAGATAAAATAATTATTTGCCTCTTTTGCAATGCTATTTCTCTTAAAAGGGATTTCCTATGTCACTCCTGGGAGAGACTTAATATAAACTTGGAAATTTTGTTCATATTTGGGATTGGTTCATGTTATCTTTGCGAAAGCCAACATTTCTAAAACACACTGAGAATAATAAAACTGCCTGCATGTAATCTCTGCTACTCAGGAGACTGGGGTAAGAGGATTTAGAGTTTGAGGTCAGCTGGGCAGTTTAGCAAGACCTTGTCTCAAATAATAATAAAATAGCTGGGTGTGGTGGCGCACGCTTATAATCCTGGCGTTTGGGAGGCTGAGACAGGAGGATCGCGGTTCACGACCAGCCTCATCTCCTACTTAGTGAGACCCTTGCAACTCAGCGAGAACCTGTTTCAAAATAAAGAATAAAAAATAGGGCTGGGGGTGGAGCTCGGAGGTAGAATGTCCCTGGGTTCCATCCCCAGTTCTGCAAATAATAATAATAATTATAATAACAATAATAATTATTATTAATAATAATAATGATGAGTTCATGCCCAAGGCCCAGGTTTTGAGACCCAGTACTACAAAAATAAATAAAAATAACAGTTGTTGGGGGATGCATGTTTGTCTATTTCTCAACTCGAATAAGGTTTTGTCTTCAAATTTTCCAAAGATTTACTAGCATTTACTTGAAATATCACAGGTTTGCAGCCAGCCTCGGCAACTTAGTGAGGCCCTCCTCACTAAGAGACCCTGTTTCAAAATTAAAAATAAAATGGGGCTGCAGGTGTAGCTTTGAGGTAGAATGCCTCTGGGTAAACACACACACACACACACACACACACACACACACACACACACCATAACTCTTTGTTTTATCTATTTCTTTGTGGACTCATAACAGTATAGAAGGTAATTATCATAAGTGAGAGATTTTACAGTAACCATAAGATTTATAGATTTTCCAGAAACTTTGTAGTGACATGTCTGGGACAACTAACCTGGGGAGTGACAGGCCTGGAAAGGGATGTAGAGCTTTAAATCAAAATTTTATTTCCTTGTCTTTCCTTTATATCTTTTTCTGCTCTTTTCTGTCTTCTGTCTTCTGTCTTCTGTCCTACCAGGTAAATTGCAGCTTTGCTGAATGAACATAAACAGAAGTATAGTAAAGTTCCTTACTGGTCAGGACTGGGGCAAAGGAGACCTCCTTAACATGTTCACATGCATGCATCAAGCCTGGCGTGGTGCTGCACACCTGTGATCCCAGGATTTGGGAGGCTGAGTAGGGGAGTTGTAGGTTCGAGACCAGCCTTGGCAACTTAGCTGGACCCTGTTTCAAAACAAAATATAAAATTGGTATGGGGGTATAGCTCAGAAGTAGAAAGCCCCTGGGTTCAATCCCCAGTACCATCAAAAACAAAAACCTATGTTTACATACAAGCATGATCGTTTATTCCACCAGGCAAAATGTTATGAGGTAGTCATTGAGAGCGAGGGCTGCTGGGTAATTGTCAGGAAATACAGCTGTAAAGAGAACACAGCTCCACAGACGGGCTTTTTAATTGGAGTAACGCCTGGGAGGGAGACTGGCTGGGAGAGAGTCCATGTGAGTCAGGAGCCCCTCCTTAAAGACTAGGGGCTTCTTATGGGGGTTTAGGATGGGTGGGAGAGCAAAGCAGTTGTGTATTTCTCTGATTGGTAGGCTTGATACTGGGCCAGAACAGGTAAATTTATGGGGCCGGGGCAGAGGGCTGGGTAGAGGCATTTTCTCGCCGTTCCCAGAGTCCTTTGTTCTGGGCCTCCTCTGGCCAGGCCTCACAGTCAGACTTCACAGCGCCCATCATTTTATCTGGGCTCGGGCGAGCCTGGGCTCTGTGGCCAAATATTATGCGAGACATTATGCGAGACAAATATTATGTGAGGCATTGTTCTGGACTAGGTTCCTGCACTGGGCTCTAACTGACCAGACTAAAAATAAAAATGGAGTCACCCATGCTAAAGTTCCAAGTCACCAAAGCAAAACGCAGCTGTTTATCCGATATTCTAGGAAACCAGGAGAAATGGAACATAACAGCTAAACTTCCCCTAAATGGCCAGTTTCAATTGGAATGGCCGACTCCCTTTGCCTTAATCCTCATACAGAAAAGCAACCTGATGTTAACAAATCAGTTATCTTTTTACTGTTTGGTCTCCCTGACTCCACTTCACAGAGAAAACAGCTGCGGTGATGGATCCACTTTTTTGTTCTTTGTTTCAGCGTTCTTCTACCCTTCTCTGTGCATAAAATCAGCCTCTAGCGCTCAGTGGTAGAGCACTTACCTGCCTGGCATGCATGAGGCCCTGGGTTTGTTTCTTGCACCACAAAAACCAAACTAACCCCCTTTGCTGGTTCATTGCAATATATATCCTATTTTATGGAGTGAGATGTCGCCTGATTCTAGAATCACAAAATCTATTCTAGAAGCAATTAAGATTTATAAGTTGATTTGGGCATGGTGGCACATGCCTGTAATCCCAGTACTCGGGAGGCTGAGAAAGGAGGATAACAGGTTTGAGGCCAGCCTCAGCAATGCAGCCAGGCTCTCAGCAACCTAGCGAGACTGTTTCAAAAACACAAAATAAAAAGGGCTGAAGGTATAGCTCAGAGGTAGAATGTCTTCCCCCAGTACAAAAAAAAATTAAAATTAAAATTAAAAAATATATAAATCTGGCCTCTTTTGCCTTTGGGATGACTCACATTCTCCCATGAATATGTATTTCTTACTTTCCCAAATAAATCTCCATGTCTCTGAAAAAAAAAATAACAATTTTAAATTGTTGTGATTTTGTCCTGGGACACAACTTATCTGTACCTGTTTTCTTTCTCTGTAAACCATTGATGCTCATAGGACCTACCTCACAGGGCTGGGATAAGAATGAAATAGTGTAATGACCCCCACACTCAGAGCAGTGCCCTACACACGAATAGTTCTTCAGAAATGTGAGCTATTATTCTCACAAATTTATTTAACTGAAATCCATTAGGAGACTCCCAGGTCTGGAGATCAAAACGCTCTGAGCACGTGAAAATCCAAACCAACAATCTGAGCACCTGAAATTGGCCCAGCGGCGACCTGACCCCTGCCTTCCAGCTGCTACCTTTTTCTTCTCAGAAACACGCTGAAGAACTGAGCTAAACTCAATGACTCATCTCCCTTCCGCTCGTTTCTGAGGAAGTAGCAATTGTTGTAGAGATAATAAGCTCAACTGATATCAAACAGTCCGGCTCAGCTGAGTGTGGTGGCTGCACGCCTAAGATCTCAGTACTTGGGAGGCAGAGGCAGAAGGAGCGAAGGTTTGAGGCCAGCCTCAGCAACTTAGTAAGACCGTTGGCAACTTAGCAAGACCTGTTTTTAAATAAAAAGTAAAATAGGGCCTGGCGTGGTGGCGCACGCTTGTAATCCCTGCGCTTGGGAGGCGGAGACAGGAGGATCGCACAGGTTCGAAGCCAGCCTCAGCTGGCTTAAGAGACCCTGTTTCCAAATAAAAAAGTATAAAATAGGTCTGGGACTGTAGCCCGGAGGTAGAAGGGTTTCCAGGAACCCCAGTACCACCAAAAACAACAACAACAAAAAGTAAAATAGGACTGGGATTTGGCTCAAAGGTATAATGCCCTTGGGTTCAATTTTCCAGTACCAAAAGAAAGAAGGAAGGAAGGAAAAGAGAAAGGGGGGAGGGAGGAAAGAAGAAAGGAAGGAAGGAAGGAAGGAAGGAAGGAAGGAAGGAAGGAAGGAAGGAAGGAAGGAATTGTCCTATCATAAATGACTATGTGAAGCTGGGTGTAGTGGCTCACGCTTGTAATCCCAGCATTTGGGAGTTTGAGACCAGAGGATTGCAGACAGCCTTGGCTACTTAGCGAGGCCCTTTGCAAGTCAGTGAGACCTAGTTTCAAAATAAAGAATAAAAAACAGGGCAGGGGGTGTAGCTCGAAGGTCGAATGCCCCTGGGTTCCATCCCTAGACCTGCAAAAAATAAATAAGTAAATAATAAATGACTGTATGAGTTCGACCCAGGTTTTCAGAGATCATTTCTGATCGTGTGGAATCCTCAAGACATTAAAGATAGTTTGTTCCTACATAACTGGAGAGGCAGACAGGTTTCCGACCTACGTGGGAATCAGCCTGGCCACTTCCAGTCCCACTAATGAGCAAAAGTTTCTCTCAGTGGCTTCTGTGTTTGGTTTGCTCGGCTTAGGTTGGTCGGAAGCTGTGGACTCTGGTGCTCCTTTGAAAGCCAGCTGGATTAGGGCAGAACCTCTTAAGAAAACAGGCGTATCTGCACTCGGGCTCTGACAGGGGCCGTAGAGACAAGAGATAATGTCTAAAGCTCAGTCTCATTAGTCACTCCACCGCTGGACCCCTCCAAACGTCCAAATGTGCGTAGAAGGAAACGCACTGATGTATTCAGGAAATATTTGTGAATGTTTCGGAACTTTTGCTGGGAATAGCCAGGCCGGTGTCATCTATTTTAGGAGGTGACTGCTCAAAGAAAGAGGATTTTTGCCAAATAAGAGAATTGGTATAAAAATAAAAATAAAAAAAAGCACAAGAATATTTCATCAACACTTAAAAAACTGGGCTGATGATAGTATCTGCAGATAATGAAGTCAGGCCAACGCTGACAGACCAGATTAAATGAAGATACTAGAACAGGTTCAGAAAAGTCATGGTTTCCCCAGATTGAGGAAAAGGGGTTCAATTCCAAGTAACACACACACACACACACACACACACACACACACACACACACATAAGCTTTGATTATAGGAAAAAATGTATAAGGATATATCTGTTGATAGGTTATCAATATATTGTATATACTGAAACAACCTGTCTGGTTGAAATGTGTGTGTGTGTGTGTGTGTGTGTGTGTGTGTGTGTGTGTGTGTGTACTGGGGATTGAACTCAGAGGCATTCTACTTTTGAGCTATATCCCAGGCCCTATTTTATTTTTTCTTTTGAAACAGGGCCTCACTAAATTGCAAACAACTTCATAAAGTTTCTGAAGTTGACTTCGAATCTGTGATCCTCCTGTCTCAGCCTCCCGAGTACTGGGATTACAAGCCCCGTGCCACCGTGACTGGCTGAGAATTTTATATAATATATTGTGCTAAACAAAGATTCCAAGGGGTCATTGTTGTAGACTAGGCTCATGGACTGGGCCCCAAAAGACCAGATTAAAAATCAAAATGGAATCACTGATCTTTTGATCTTTTGAGAAATCAAAGGGAGAAGCCAAATTTCCTAAACAGGCTAATCAGCATGATAGTAAAGCTCCCTGCTTTAGTCTCTGTGTCCCTTGATCCTTACAAAAAGCAACCTGAAATAAAGTGATGCTGACCCATCAGTTATCTGCCTATTGTCCTCTCTCTGTCCCCACCTTCCAAAGAGAGGTAACTTGGAAATGACCAGTCTGCTTTTGTTCTTTGTTTCTGCTTTCTTTATTTCCCCTCAGCCCTTCTCTGTTTATAAAATCATCTGCTCAGCCAACTGGAACACTTACTCTACTTTTTGGAATGAAGTGGTGCCCAATTCTATAATCAAAAATAAAACCTACTGAGATCTTTTAGATTGTAATTTTGTCCTTGGACAACTGTCATCCTGAATGGAAAGGAAAAAAAAAAAAAAAGCAACAGCTTAAAAAAATAAAAAAGGAATCCAAAACCAGAAATAATACTATAATTGCCGGGCGTGGTGGTGCACGCTTGTAATCCCCGAGCTTGGGAGGCTGAGACAGGAGGATCGCACAGGTTTGAAGCCAGCCTCAGCTGGCTTAAGAGACCCTGTTTCCAAATAAAATATAAAATAGGTATGGGAGTGTAGCCCGGAGGTAGAAGGCCCCTGGGTTCCATCCCCAGTACTGCCAAAAAAAAAAAAAAAAGAAACAATACTATAATTATTTTTAAAATTATTAAAACACACACATTTATCAGTTTCCTTCACCTTTTTTTTTTTTTTTTTTTTTTGGCACTGGGGATTGATCCCAGGGGCATTCTACCTCTGAGCTACACCCTACCCCTATTTTCTTTCTTTCTTTTTTTTTTTTTTTTTTTGGAAACATGGTCTCACTAGGTTGATGAAAGTCTTACTACTTGTTGAGGTTGTCCTCGAACCTGCAATCCTCCTGTATCAGGCTCCCAAGCACTGGGATTAAGAGTATGCACCACCGCACTCAGCTTCCCTTAACCTCTTTTACAACACTCCTCCTGCCTATTGCTGCTAGACTTGGCAAATACAAATATCAAACATTTGGAACTTCAAATTATAAAATTTCAGCCAGGCATGGTGGCACACGCTTGTAAACCCTGCGCTTGGGAGGCGGAGACAGGAGGATTGCTCAGGTTCAAAACCAGCCTCACTGGCTTAAGAGACCCTGTTTCCAAATAAAAATATAAAAAATAGGTCTGGTTGTGTAGCCTGGAGGTAGAAGTGTTTCCAGAAACCCCAGTACCATCCCCCGCAAAAAAATATATATGTGTGTGTATATATATATATATATATATATATATATATATATAACTTCAGATGAACATTTGCTTAATATAAGTATGTCTTATGTAATATTTTGGACATACTAACATTAAAATAATTATCCATTGCTTACCTAAAATTCAAATTTTCTATGTGATGGCACATTCCTATAAGGAGAATCACAAGTTTAAAGCCAGCCTGGGTGACTTAGTGAGACCTATCTCAAAATAAAATAAAAAGGGCAGGGGATGTGGCTCAGTGGTAAATCACCCCTAGATTCAATTTCCAGTATCATATAAATTAATTAATTCAAATATAATTGGTATCCAGTAATTTTTTCCCTTTTCTTTTCCTTTTTCCTTTTTTTCTTTTCTTTTTGGGGACCAATCCAGGGCTTCGTGCATGACAAACACACGTCGCACCATTGAGTGACACCACCGGCCTTCAGTGTCCGGTATTTTATCTGGCTAAGCTCTCTTTGACCCATCCTTGGAGCAGTCCTGCTTTAGCTAATAAAAATATGGATCTGTGTTCCTTATTATCCAATTCGAGAGGACACAAATGTGTCTCTCCACTAAGTTCAAAGAAGCTTTGGTGGTACAGTGGTAAGCATAGCTGCCTTTCACCTACATTCAAAACCTGGTTCCAGCCGGGCATGGTGGCGCACACTTGTAATCCCAACATTCGGGAGGCTGAGACAGAAGGATTCTGGTTTGTGGCCAGCCTCAGCTACTTAGTAAGGCCCTTTGCAACTCAGTGAGATCCTGTTTCAAAATAAAGAATAAAAAATAGGACTGGGAGTGTCACTTAGAGGTAGAATACCCCTGGGTTCCACCCCCAGTTCCGTAAAAACTAACTCAATAATAAATAAATAAATCTGGTTCCATCACACACTGGCTCTGGGTTCTGGAGTGAGCCACCTGGCTTGGCTTTGCCACAGTGACCATATCTATAAAACGGGGTTAGGAACTACAGTCCCTCCCTAGCAGGCTGTTTTGAGGATTATAGACGACGGTGCGTATAAAGGTCCAGCAATGCACTCAGCTCGTTGCAAACGCTCAATCGGTGTTAGCCGTTCTTGTTGGCAAGAGAACACGGAGAAAAAAATAAAATGGCAAGGGGAAAAAGTGCCTGAGACCTTTCAGTTTTCAGGAATATTCTTTATCTGTACATCAATAATCGAGAGCCGATGAAGGTGGTGGCTCCATTTATTTGACTTTCATTTTATTTGACAATTGAAGGTAACACATTGGAATAAAAATAGCCAATGTTGATACAGTATATTGTAGTGTACAACAGAGCCTTTCATATATTTCCTTTAAAATATGTACTATTGAGCGGGGCGTGGTGGTGCACGCTTATAATCCCCGCTCTTGGGAGGCGGAGACAGGAGGATGGCGCAAGTTCGAAGCCAGCCACGCTGGCTTAAGAGACCTTGTTTCCAAATAAAAAAAAGTACAAAAAATGGTCTGGGAGTGTAGCCCGGAGATAGAAGGGTTTCCAGGAACCTCAGTACCACCAATAAATAAATAAATAAATAAATAAATAAATAAATAAATAAATAAAATATGTACTATTGAGCAGGGCGCAGTGATGTGCACCTGTAATCCCAATACTTGGGAGGCTGAGACAGGAAGATCACAGGTTCAGAGTCAGCCTCAGCAATTTAATGAGGCTCTCAGAAACCTAGCAAGACCCTGTTTCCAAAATCCCCAGTACCATTATAAATAAAAAATAAAATAAATACTATTAAGCTGGGTATGGTGGTGCATGCTTATAATCCCAGTACTTGGGAAGCTGAGACAGGAGGATCACAGATTTGAGGACAGCCTCCAGGATCTAATGAGATGCTCAGCAACTTAGTGAGAACCTGTTTTGAAATAAAAATAAAATAAAATAGGGCTGGGGGTATACCTCAAAGGTAGAATGCCCCTGGGTTCAATATCCAGTACCACATACAAAGAAAGTATTGTTATCATTAGTTTTCACTGCTAGAGATCGAATTCAGGGTATCTGTCATGTTAGGCAGGTACTCTACCACTGAGCTATACCACCAGCTTGAAAATGTATATTTTAAGGAAAATTCAAGACAGTGATTCTCAAAGGGAGATACTGTAAAAATCATTCCATATCATTGTGGTCTGCCCATGACCCTCTGCCCACCCTCTCCGAGATCCACTACCCCAAATAGATTCAAAGATTAAAAAAGAAGCAGGCACACACATGTCCTTTGGCCAGAAAGCAAATATAGAGCAGTCTCTGTAGGCACACAATGTAGAAAGGACTTCTGGTCCCCAAGGTGTCTTTTTGTCCTGAGCCCCTGCCTAAAACAATCCTTCTCAATGTCGTCATCATCAGATACAAAGGGCAACGGAGCTGGGCTTTGACAACAAAGCGCTCTCAGCAGAAAAGCTTTTTAAAGCCAAAGCCAAAGAAAGCTGCAGCCTGCGCCTCCATTCACCACCGGAAGAGGCTAACTGCTTCCCCCCTTTTGTCAGGGAGAACATCTGTCCTTCCAAGAGAACAGTCTCTCTCCCAGCAAGAAGTTTCACGTGTAAAGAAGTAATGTCCCAATCCAATGTGGCTCTCCCCCGCCCTGGATTAGCGAATGTGCCCTTTTCAAATGGTTCTATGGATGGACCCTCTATAGTGCTTAAAGGGTAACAACCTTGTTTAATGCCTAAGCATCAGTGAGAAATATTACATCTTTAAATAAGATTATGAAGGTTTAAGCCATGTGTGGCGGTGCACACTTGTAATCCCAGCATTTGGGAAGTGGAGACCGGAGGATCGCGGTCTGCAGACAGCCTCAGCTACTTAGTGAGGCCCTTGGCAACTCAGTGAGACCCTGTTTCAAAAATTAAAAAGAATAAAAAATAAGGCTGGGAGGTGTAGCTCAGAGGTACAATGTCCCTGGGTTCCATCCCCAGTACCACAAAAAATTATATAATTACATATATATTAGGGTTTTTTTTTTTTTTTTAAGAAAAAATTCTGAGGCATTGGGTTTTTTTTGTGCACTCCCAAGTACTGGGGTTACAGGTGCGTGTCACCACACCTGGCTTAGAGGGTATTTCTTTAACAGTGATTGTTTGATATGGTTTTGTACAGTTAACAGATGAACAGAATGTAAGAAAAAAAAATGCATAGCCAAGCAGGTGCAAGCTGAATGAGACCAAGATACTTCTAACATGCTGGCTTTGGGCCGTTCACCCTTTAGAAGAATGGAAGTTCTGTAACCATTAATTTTTTTAAAATCCTAGCATGTAGCAGCTTTGTACTTTTGTAGAACACTACTCTTCTTACATGCATGTAAAGTCTTTAGCTTTCTTGCTTGCTTTATCCAGAGTATTAAAATGCTAGGTTAAGCAGGGTTCGGTGGCGCATGCCTGAAATCCCAGGACTTGGGAAGCTGAGATAGGAGGATCCAAGGTACAAGGCCAGCCTCAGCAACTTAATGAGGCCCTGTTTCAAAAAATAAATAAGTAAATCACATGACTTACATTATGATATGAGATTATAATGCACCAATAGAAGCATATTAAGAATAAATAAATAAATATGGTTTGAGGTGTAGCTCAGAGGTAGACTGCTTCCTTGGGTTCGGTCCCCAGTATTGGGAAGAGGCGTCAAAATATATTAATGTGCCATTGGAAAATTGCTTTGATAATTTCCAAAATGTAAATTATGGCCAGAGCCTAGGTGCTGCGCAGGCACTCAGGCAGGGAGGGGGCTGCAGCTGTTACAATGCAGAGTTCCTCTCTTTCTGTCTTTGCCCTTCATTCTAATGATTAACCTATAGTAAAAGCCTTAGAGTAAACTGAAGCTATTAGCCCTAAAATTACAATAGAGGCAGCCCGGTGCCTCTCTTTACCTCCTCTCCTCTGATCCGGCCTGGGCATAGGAAAGGTAAACTTTGTGTGCGGCTTCAAAGCACCCTAGTTGATGAGCAACTAATGCTGCCCAGTACAATAGAGCTGAGGGCCAGGTAGATTCTTGACCCTTGCACTTAGTAAGTGCACTGTCTGGAGACAAAGAGGCACCAGCTGGCTAAGGAATAAGTAACTAGCCCATTGCCTGGTAATGCTGATGAGAAAGATACCAATAAAAAATTGACTTAAAGGTTGGGGTCCCCAAAAGGGGACAGAGTTCCATTTTTGGGCTCTCCAGCATGCGGGTCAGCATGCTGCTTTTTCTTTCTCTTTTCTATTTCTTACCGCTCTATTTCCTAATTTTGTAATAGATGTTAAAAATCTTCAGCAAGACTACAGGCTATTGCATATCTAT
Organism: Muscardinus avellanarius; assembly: GCF_963383645.1. Taxonomy (NCBI): domain Eukaryota; kingdom Metazoa; phylum Chordata; class Mammalia; order Rodentia; family Gliridae; genus Muscardinus; species Muscardinus avellanarius. Next base: position 25,705,875 of record NC_137799.1, read on the forward strand.
CCTTAGCTTAAAACAAGAACCCGCGCCTTTTATCTTTTTTGTGTGTTTTGAGGGAAATTGTGTCCGGGAGCCTAACAGGGGTCCCCGGAGACAGTTTCCAAAACTGTAACATCTTCAAAACCGTAACACCCAGCACCCAAAACAAACAAACAAACAAACAAACAAAACTAAGTTGAGATTTACCTGTCTCATTACCGGCTTTTTACTAATTACTGATGTATTAAGACACCTTTTTGTTTGTTTGGTTTTGTTTTTTGGAATGTTTGTTTGTTTGTTTGTTACTGGGAATTGAATCACTCTACCTCCAATTTACATCCCCAGCCCTATTTTGCTTCTTTTTTTCTGTGTGTGTGTGTGTGTGTGTGTGTGTGTGTGTGTGTGTGTGTGTGTCACTAGAGATGGAACCGAGGGGCCTTCTATTTCCATATTTATTTTATTTTTTATTTGGAAACAGGATCTCACTAAGTTTCTGAGAGCCTCACTAAGCCTTGCTGAGGCTGGCTTCAAACCTGCAATCTTCTTGTCTCAGTTTCCCAAGTACAGGGATTACAAACATACGCCACCACACTCAGCTATTTTTCTTCTTTTTTTAATTTGAAACAGGTCTCACTAAGTTGTAGAGGGCCTCACTAAGTAACTGAGGCTGGCCGCAAATCTGCGATCCTCCTGTCTCAGCCTCCCAAGTACTGGGATTGCAAAAATGTACCACTACACTCAGCTGAGATTCAGTATCTCAAAACCTATTATAGGGAACTGTCCAGCACATCTACTGATCAGACAATGGAGATACCCTGAGTACAATAAGCCTCATACAAGTGGCTAAATGGCACATGGCAAAGTTACTCAGTGTCGTTAGCCATCACAGAAATGTAAATCAAAACCCTCATGAGATACTACTTTAGACTCACCAGGATGATAAAAATCAAAAGGCAAGTGTCGGCTAGGCTGCAGAAAAATTGGAACCCTCATTCATTGCTGTAAAGTAGTACAGACACATTAGAAAACAGTCTGATGGTTTTTCAAATGTTAAACATAGAGCCACCATATGATCCAGCAATTCTGCTCCTAGGCACGTGTCCTGGACAAGCGAACACACATGTCCACCCAAAGACCTGCGGGTAGCTGTTCAGGGAAACACCACAGACAGAACATGGAAACAACCAAAGTTCATCGCCTTGTGCATGGACAGAACCCAAAGCAAGCAAATAAAACGTCCACTGTGACGTAATCATAAATGAAATATTATTCACCATTAACTGGAACGAAAAGAAAAATGGCCAGAGATAAGCCATGGATAAACCTCAAAAACAGACAAACAAACAAACAAAAATCTGGGTTGGATTTTGGGATAAACCTAAAAAAAAAAAAAAAAAAATCAAGCCAGGCATGGTGGCATATGCTTGTAATCCCAGAATTCAGGAGGCTGAGACAGGAGGACCGCGGTTCGCAGACAGCATCAGCCATTTGCAACTCAGTGAGACCCTGTTTCAAAATAAAGAGTAAAAGTAGGGCTGGGGGTGTAGCTCGGAAGTAAAATGCCCTTAGGTTCAATCCCCAGTACCACAAAACAACAACAACAACAAAAATCAAAAACAAAAACCCTGGGCGGGCGCTGCAACTCAGTGGTACAGCATGCTTGCCTAGCATATATAAGGCCCTGGACTCAATCCCCAGGATGGCTAAATAAATAAATAAGCTAAGCCCGACACTAAAGACCATGAGTCCGTGGGCTGAGGTTGGGGTAGGGCTGATGAGCGCCTGTTAGAGGCTGTGAGGGATCCATTATTAGAGCGAGGGCCATGGTATAAAATGGGCTGGCTGGTCAATTCGCTGATAAGGATTGGATACTGCACTTAAACACGGATGAACTTGATGGTATGAAAAGTATATGGCTCCACAAAGTTGTACTAAAACAATCAAAATGGTCTTTTATGAACTGCAATTCAGAACCTCTTAAGAAGTGAGCCACAAACTTCAGAGCAAGATGCTCTGAGCAGGGAGCCGGGAAGGGGAGCGGCCGGGGACAGTCCCTGAAGGCGACAGAGGCAGCAGGTCTGAGGAGAGCCCGTGGGATGGGGCTTACCCGCCAAGACAAAGGTCAGCCTCCATGTTTGCTGACCCTACAGTGACAAGGGTCCAGGATGTGGCAGACACTGGGCTGGGTGCTGGCGATGCATGGCCTGGAGGGGTGACATGCTGGTAGGGCCGCGACATATATATATATATATATATATATATATATATATATATATATATATATTTTTTTTTTTTTTTTTGTACGTTTGTTTTTTCTTTTGCAGTCCTGAGGATTGAACCCACGGGCACACTGCCATGTACCGTGAGCTACATTCCCAACCTTCTTTCTTTTTTATCTTGAGACAGGGTCTCGTTCGTTGCAGGGGCTGGACTTGAGACTTTGATCCTCCTGTCTCAGCCTCCCACATCGCTAGGACTCCAGGCGCCTGACTTCACGCAGTGACATCTGGGGTTCTTTGTGTTTGGTGATGAAGAAGTACTAGGTCTTGTGAAAACGTGTAACATGTATGAATATAATGCACCAATAAAAAATTACAAAAAAAAGAAGTAGAATGCCCCATACCACCACCAAAAAAAAAAAGAAAAAGAAAAGAAAGAAAAGAAAATGTTTAACAAGCAATGCAGGACAGAATGTGCTGTTGCAGGTAGGAATATTGGAACCAAAGACTTGGAGAGCAATTACCTAGGGTAAGAGTGGGAGGAAGGGAGAGGAGGGAGAAGAAGCACTGAAAATAAAGGCTATGTTTTATTGTTTGTGTGTTTTTTGTTCTTAAATATGGAGTGCTTCGTGAATTTGTGATTATCTTTGCAAGGGGACTGTGCTAATCTTGTCTGTCTTTTTTTCAACTTTAGTATATGTCATACTAAAGAGAGCCCAGTCACAAGACTTTAAAAAAACCCAGTACTTAAGCCGGGCGTGGTGGTGCACGCTTGTAATCCCAGCATTCGGGAGCATCGCAGTGAGCATCGCAGTTTGCAGACAGCCTCAGCTACTTAGTGAGGCCCTCCGCAACTCAGTGAGACTCTGGTCAAAATAAAGAATAAAAAATAGGGCTGGAGGTGCAGCTCAGAGGTAGAATGCCCCTGAGGTTCCATATCCAGTATCGGAAAAAGAAAAACCACTTACACCTGAGTTTGGTCTTTGTTCTAAGAGTAACAGGAAGGCCAGGAAGGGCTCGAAGGAGACACACATTATCAGATTGGGTTTTTTCCCCTTGGACTGGGGATTGAACCCAGGGGCATTCTACCTCTGAGCTACACCCCGGCCCCTTTTTATTTTTTGTTTTGAAGCAGGATCTTGCTAGGTTGCTGAGTTCTGTTATGTTGCTGAGGCTGGCCACAAACACGTGATCCTCCTGTCTCAGCCTCCCAAGTACTGGGATTACAGGCACATGCCACCATGCCTGGCTTCAGAATGACCTTTTTATGTATGTGGTTCTTGGGATCGAACCCAAGGTCTTGCCTGTTCTGGGCAAGCTCTCTACCACTGAGCTGTATCTTCAGACCCAGATTGGCCTTCCTAAAATACATACCACTCTGGCTGCAGGAGGACTGGCTAGAGGGGGCAGGAATGGGTATGAAAGAGTCTCCCTGGAAGGTCAGGCTGGAAATGCAACTGGAGCCAGAGCCTCATTCAATGTGCAAAGGAAAGTAACCAAAGGTGGCCAGTGTGATACTGTTAGGGCTGACCCTTGGGAGGAGGTCTGGGCCCTTGACCTGTCCATCACCCATTAAAAGAATGATATGTGGAAAGAATGGAAAGATACCCAGGGACTCAAGCCCTTATCCCGTCATTCCTTAAAATCGGTCTGCATGGCAGGGCATGGTGGTACACCCTTGTAATCCCAGGACTTGAGAGGGCGAGACAGGAAGATCACAGGTTTGAGGACAGCCTTGGCAATGGAGTGAGACTCCCATCAACCTAGCAAGACCCTGCTTCAAGTAAACAAAAACAAAAAGAGTTGAGGGCATAGCTTGGAGGTAGAATGCTTTTGTTCAGTCCCCAGTAACTCATTCATATACTCTCTCTCTATCTCTCTCTCTCTCTCTCTCTCTCACACACACACACACACACACACACACATACACACAGACACACACAGACACACACACGACATGAATTTTTCCCCCCTTCCCTCCCACATTTTTAATAACCTTATCTCAAGGACCAGGTCAACTGCAAACCCATACCTCATAAAAACCAGGGTACAGCTGGGGATGCAGCTCAGTGGTAGAGCACTTGCCTAGCCTGTGAGAGGCCCTGGCTTCCCTCCCCAGCACCACAAACAACAAATACAAACACAAAAACAGGATGCTGGTATCAGATCCGAAGAGGACTCTAAGAACACACTAAAATACTCTAGGACTGAACGAAATAACTACTCATCAGTGTCTTTCACAGGGAAGAAATTCCTTATAAAGACACTCATGAGCGATGAGAAATACCAGGCCCCGGCCCACCCCAGCAGCTCAGTAAAAAGCCGCCCCTGCCTTTGTTCCAGGAGCATCCTGACTTTCCCCTTCAGTCACCCCTGCTGAAGCCAAAGCCCCATTCTGGCACCGCTGTGTCTGCTCGCAATACTCGGCCCCATCCGTGTTTATTAGATCCTGTCTCTAGAACAAACTGGGTACGAGGGAGGCAAGACCAGTGGAAGGGCTCTGTAAGCTTCCCGTCCTGCCTTAGTGACATGCTGAGGCTGCTTCTTCCAGGAGTGATTGCAAAAGTCACCTGGAGAACTTATTAAAAGTCCATCTATCTGTTCTACCTTCCCTCTTTTTTTTTTTTTCCCCCCTGAGGATAAAGTCAGGGGTGTTCTATCTCCTAGCTACACCCTAGCCCTTTTTATTTTATTTTGTATGTCTTTTGAAAGAGGGTCTTGCTAAGGTGTTAAGTGCTGACCTCTAACCTGTGACCCTCCTATCTGAGCCTACCAAGTCCTGGGATTACAGGCATGTGCCACCGCACTGAGCCTTTCTTCCCTCTCATGAGGTTGTACTATGTTGGCCAGTTCAGACTGCTGGGATGAAGTGACCCTTGTGCCTTGGTCTTTCTCTCTCTTGTCTGAGGCACTGGGCTCCATCTCCAGTTCCCCATGCTAATTCTCAAACTCAGATCTTCTGAATTTGCTTATCGCAAGAAACCTGGGAAGCTGTTGTTAACACTGCAGGTGATTTTCGGTGGCCTCAAGCCACTGAAACTGATTTGCTCACAACTCTGGAGGTCAAAATCAGAGCACCAACAACACTGCCTTTCCTCCAAAGGCAGGAAAGGAGATGTTCCCTTGCCTCTTGTAGCTACTGGTGGCTCCCTCTCTTTTTGTTTTGGGGGGAACAACACCCCCCCCCCTCAATTTTGTCTTATGCTTGGGCTACAAAACTCTACATGGCCTTCTCTATGCATATCCATTTTTTTCTCTTTATAAGGATACATGTCATTGGATTTAATGCCAGCCAGTTAATGAGAAGTGATCTCATCTTCAGATTCTTAATTATACCAGCAAAGACCATTTTTCCAAATAAGGTCATATTTGTACCAGGAGTTGGGACGTGGACATATTTGGGGTTTAGGGTGGGGATAGGGTGGTATTTCACAATTCAACCCAGTACACTTGAGTAATTTAAAGTCATCAAGCAGCTGGGGGTGTAGCTCAGAGCACTTGCCTAGCATGCATGAGGCCGAGGTTCCCTCCCCAGTCCCCCCCACCACAACAGAAAAGGTCAAACAGGCCATAAGGTGTTTCTACTGACTTCAACATATTTTGAAGATATTTTTCAACATAAATACTCTTACTTCAATGATCCTTAGAATGACAGAAAACTGTTCATGACTGAATTGACTCATCTTTTTCGAAGCATGACTTTGCCATTTCAAAATAAGACACAATATTAAAGCATTACATATAGTAGCCAAAACTACATTCAGATAACTATGATTCTGAAAAAAAAAAGTTGCACCTTTTTTTTTTTAGAAAGAAATGTTGTAAATACAAATAGATATGTCCACCACAGGAAGAGCAAGGTGGAAGAAACCAAGCTAACATAGTAATTTTGCTGTTATTCTCCCTGGCGTGTGTCGATTCATCAATTCTAGTATAGTTATGTTTTGTTGTTGTTTTCTGTTTTGCAATGCTGAGATCAAACCCAGGGCATCACATACGCTGGGCAGGCACTGAGCTACATCCTTGATTTGATTTGATTTGAATTTTGCCCAGGCTACCCTTAAACTTGGGATCCTCCTGCCTTAGTCTTCTGAGCAGCTGGGATTACTGATTGCTGTTGTGGGCCACTGCATGCAGCACTATTTGATTTTATAAGAACCAATTCCAATCTTTCTTATCATTTATTTGAAAGCCATATCACATCTGCAGCTATACTGGCAACACATTTCAGAAACCAGTTCTCAGAATGATGACAGATTCCAGACATCAAATCTAATCCCATCAGGTTTCACTCTGGGCATTCATTCCTGTCTGCCCAACATGGTTTCTAGACTCAGTCTTTGCCATTGACAGCCAACACAGGACCAATATATCGCATACTATTGTCTTGAAAATTCTGCTAAACACAATTACAAGCAAATGAACTATCAACGCAGATATTATTTTTATCAGTTGAGTTTTTGACCCATCTGGCTACTATCCTATCTTTCATTTAATTTCACTATGATAACATCTGTCTACTGCCTTTAACTTTTATAACATAAATAAGTTCAGCCTTCACCTTCCAAAAAATAAAAAAACCGGAATAAATTCATCCTGTATATTCTCTTGTATAGCTTTTAATAATTCCAGGGAAAATATCTCCAATTATATCTCAATATTAAAAAGAACATTTCTTTTGTTGTTGTTGTTTTCAAAGAAACATTCAGAAGTTGCATATACGAAAATTCTCATCATTCAAGGAAAAATGTGAGGAAGCTCTTTGTTAACTAAAACCCAGTAGAGTTCTAGAAGAGGAAGAACCATTTCTTTGTGTATAAACCCAATAGTAGAGGTTGAGTCTTCGAACACTTTTACTACAGACGCCTTAATCTAGGCAGTGATTACAAATGTCATGCACTTATTGTGAGCAGTGACAATCTAGTGGATTTCCAGATGACTCACTCGGTAACCCTTTGGCCACTGGCGTTCCAGCCAGAGTGGGCCACGTGCTGCCTTCCCGCTGACATCAGTGGAAATCTTGAGTCAAGATCAAAGCTATTCCATGCTTCTCTGACCTTTCTTCACAATGCACAGTGGGGCCTGATTTCTCAGCTCAGAATTTTCAGATTTGCTTCACTTTCCCCATAGGGGTTACTCCTTGCAAATAGCCTATGTGTCGATAAATGTTTACTGAAGACCCCACAGCAGGCCCATTGGAAATCACATCTTAGATTCTGGCTTCCTGGTGGTTTTCTAATCCAGTTCCGGATTCCAGGAAATCTTGTCTGGCTGCCTCACCAAGAGGTCAGTGAAGAGAAAGGAGGAACCCCACAGGGCAAGGAGCAGAGCCCCCTGCTCTGCCCGGAGCAGCCTGCATAGGCTCTGTTTGCTCTGGAAGTGGCTTAGAGGGTCCTCCTGAGGAAGACCTCTTACCTTCACTGTCATGTCTGGGCTGGATGTTTCTGCCGCATCCGAGGCTGCCTCGTCTCCTTTCAGTAGCATGCTCTGCCATCCAACTCCTGGAAAAAAAGAAAAATAGCCATATGAACCAAGGGAATTCAGCTGACGTGGATAGATGTACAGCTGTCATTTGGCAGATTCCAAGCTGTGTGACTCACAGAGGACTGGATGATGACCTATGGTCCCTCACCTACCTGACACTTGCCAGGAAAGCTTCCTTCTAGAAGTGTGGTCAGTTAGCACCTCCTTTGTTTTTACCTAATCTCCAACTTTGGAGTGCATTATCCAAGTCCTGAATCTTACAGAATTGGATTCCTAGCCCAGAGTGGAGAAGGGGTTAGAATAAACTTTACCCTCAGAATGAGGTCTCACTTGGGGCTTAAAGTAAATCCCAGAGCACAGAAATATACACATTTAACTCAATGCCAAGTACAAATGACTTCCCTGTTCTCAACTCCACACACTTCCTGGAAATATCTGAGAGTATACAGTCCCTCTTTCTCCTCCTCCTCCTCCTCCTCCTCCTCCTCCTCCTCCTCCTCCTCCTTCTTCTTGTACTGGTGATTGAACTTAGGAACATTCTACCTCTGAGGTACCCTCATCCCTATTTAACTTTTTATTTTGAAACAGAGTCTTGCTAAGTTGCTGAAAACCTCATTGAGTTGCTGAGGCTGGCCTTGAACTTGTGCTACTCCTGTCTCAGCCTCCCAAGTCGTGCACCACCACACCTGGCTTTTATGGTCACTTTTAATTGTACATATGCTTTCTCTCCAAGTCTTTAGAGGTGCTAGTGTTTCTTTTCAAGTTGTCAGATTATGTCTGGCAAGATACAGGATAGAAGGTTTTGTCTTCTCTAACCTCAGAGAAGACATCAGGGGCTGTTTCAGTTTCAATGTGGAATGTGCCCCCCAAAGGTCATATGTTAAAGGCCTATTTTCCAGTGTAGTTAGGTTCAGAGGTGGGTGTGAATGGAGGAGGTGAATCACTGCCATGAGACTTCTGCCTTGGAGTTGGCCAGCCATGGACTGAACCTCTGAAACCATGAGACAAATAAATTGTTCCTCCTCTAAGTTGCTCTCTTGTTAGGTATTTTGTAGTGATGCAAAAGCTAACACAAGGGGTGGTGTTCTGAAACACCTATGAGCCCAATATAGTAAAGCTACACTAATCCAGATATAATCATGTGTGCAAAAGACCTGGAATGGTCTATCTTAGTGACAAATTTGAAGTAATGTCATGTATATATATATATTTTATGTGTGTGTGTGTGTGTGTGTGTGTGTGTGTGTGTGTGTGTGGTATTGAGAATGGAACCCGGGGCAGTCTACCTCCGAGCTACACTCCCAGACCTATTTTTCATTCTTTGTTTTGAAACAAGGTCTCACTGAGTTGCCAAAGGCCTCACTAAGTAGCTGAGGCTGTCCACGAACCAGGATCCTCCTGTTTCAGCCTCCTAAATGCTTGAATTACAAGCATGTGTCACCACGCCCGGCTACAAGTATATTTTTTAAAACATTGATCCGTTACAAGTAAAGTCATCTCCTTAAAGGCTAATAAAGTAATACTTAGAGCTTAACAAGCAGATATAATTTTTATATTGGTACATTATGATTATACATAATAGTGGGACTTGTTATAATTTGTATATGTGCAGACATAATTTGGTCAATTTCATTCTCTCTCTCTCTCTTTTTTTTTTTTTTTTTTTTGCTTTTTGGTCAATTTCATTTCTTTTTTTCCTCCCCTCCTTTCATATGCTTGGCAAGTATTCTACCAGGAGCAACAGTCCCAACCCATACAAATCTTATAATTGGTATAATATGTGCCTTTTTGGAAGCTAAATTAAACTGCTTATAAACTAAAGTACTAAAAGATTGTTTTCTAAAATAGGTTAAAACTGTCTGCAATATTTGTTTACATTATTTATTTCCTTAGCAAATAATGTTCCCTAAGAATAACTTGAGATCTATGTGAATAACCCAAGTTACAAAATTTCAACTCTCTTTCATTATATTAAACTATGATTGGCAAACTTTTCTGTTTGCTATATAGTAAATGTTTTAGAATTTGTGGGTTCCCTTTTCTGCTGCTGATTCTTAAGCTGTCCTTATAGAGTAAAGGCAGCTATAGACAACATTTAGACACATGGCATAACTGGTTCCAATAAAACTTTATTTACCCTATAGGTAGTGTCCCATGGGACATATATTACCAGCCTCTGTGCTAAGTCAAGAATCCAGATGGCTGAGGACGTGGCTCAGTGGTAGTGCACACACTTAGTGTACAAGGCTCTGGTTCAATCCTCAGCATCAAAACAAAACAAGAGAGATGAATACAATTGCCATACTAGTATTTCTAGTTAGTAAGGATCAATTGATCAACCAGGTGTGAAAGAGTAGTAATTATTTGAACTACGTGATAATTTAGATGAATTGATAGGAGATTGGTCAAATTTTAATATATTGGCATTGGTTGCATTTCCCTATTTTATATTCTGGATCCTCATGTGCATAATGGATTACTCAGAATCTATGCACTCGCTGAGCATGGTGGTGCACTCTGTAACTCTCTTGTGAAGGAGTCCCAGTACTACTGAGACAAGAGAATCACAGGTTCACAGCCATCCTCAGCAAGTTAGGGAGAACCTGTTTCCAAATAAAAAATAAAAGAAGGCTGGGGGTGTAGCTCAGAAATCGACTGTCCCTGGCTTCAATCCTCAGTACCTCCAAAAGTTATACACTAAAATTCACTGCAAGTACAAATCGTTGTTGTCTCTGACTAGGTTTCAGAAATTGGGTGACATGCCCTGCAATTTCTTTTTTAAAAAAAATATGGCAAGAGCATTGTCAGATGTCTCTTAAATGCCAATTTTTGTGAGAGAAACCTCTGCTCTTACATAAATAGGTTATTTCCCAGACCCTTCTTGCTTTTATCAGACTAATCGTCACTCTTAGCTTAAGCCACAGTTGGTGGATCAGCTCACAAAGCACAGGTGTTTGGACATGACAGACAAGCATACGCAATTCAGTTTGTGTAACAGTCTGTATTATTGTTCTGTAGGTATTCATTTCCCTCCTTCTCACTATGAGAGAAATATTCTTCTCTGTACCACTGATGTTTGCTTTGGCCAAAGGGAGATCAGCAGGCATAACGCAGGGGATGAGACATGGGCCTGGGGGGTGAGTCCAGCCCTTTCACACTTCTGCTGTAGTAGAAGGACAAGTCCCAGCTACTTACAAGGGAATGAAGAACACAGGGAAGAGACTTGAACAGACTTGCACCCAGTCTTCACACTGGACCCAAGCCAATTGTGGATAAACCAGCTCCAGCCCACTGTCTGCGTATGTGAGGCCAAAAAGATGACTGAGTCTCGGGATGGTTTGTGAAGCAGAATTATTTTAACAATAGCTGATAGATAGACCATGTAACTAAAATTATATGTGAAAATCATTTTGGTTCAAGTACTTCTTTTTCTTTTGAAACAGGAGTCTCATTCCTGGGCTCAAGTGGGCCTCCTGCTTTGGCCTCCCTAGTAGCTGGAATTATAGGCATCCACCACTGTGTCTGCCTGGAGCAAGTATGTTTTTCTTTAACTATGCAAGTCAAATGTAACTCTCTTTGTCGCAGGAAAATTGCATTGAGTATTAATTCTCATCTAAATATATTATCCTACTTTGGAAAATCTCTTGATATCATCATGTCTTTTACAATCAATATTATCTTTATTAACAAGTCTATGGACATAAGAATGAGATAAAAGAGCTGGGGTGCTTCTCAGTGGTAGAGCTTGCCTCACATAGGTGAGGCCCTGAGTTCCATCTCTAGTACAAAAAAAAAAAAAAAAGGCATGAGTAGGAGGCATAAACATGTTAGCATTCTCAAGATTTTAGCTCTCAATCAAGAAAACACTTCAAAGTAGATAGCCTATCGTTCCATGTCTTAAGTGAGAGAAAATAAACATAAGATTTTAGTTTTAAAATGTCCTTATTCCTGATAATAAGTTATGAGGACAGAAATGTTATTTTAAAAGCTAGAAGAGAAATTCCTCTAGGAAAAAATAAAACTGTTTAGAGAACAAAGCAACTTAATGGACCTGTTGGAGATGAAAACTTAGGTCCTACACCACAGAAGGGGAGAGAAAGGAAGAGGGTGTGCTTAGAAAAGGAAGAGAAGTTGGAAGAAGCTGGAGCAAGATCTGGCAGTAAGAAATTGCTGAAATTGCCAGGGGATAAAAAACAAAAGACTTTTGAAAATAGCAATGCTTTAAAAAAATTAATTTTAAACGATTTAGCCCTCTGGGTCATGATGTGATTCTTCACACTCACACTCATAACCACAGTGAGACCAGTCCTCCACCACTGGCATGTTTTGTGTAGCCTGAGGGAAACTGAGGCCCCACATCTGGATGTTGGAGTGGAGAGAAGAGAAGGGCCGTGTGCACATGGGCATTCCCTGAAAATGTAGACTCTCAGGAGGACACAGTGCTAAGAATCTTGGGAAGGTACCTCACTGGCACACTGTGCATGATAGGGCTACATGCTAATTTTATTTGAAGGTCAAAGGGCGGGAGGCCCTGTCATCTTGAGGACTCAGAGATGAAGATAACTGGCACGTCTTATTACAGGATGCTTATCCACCTGACAATGATACTTCCATTTCCAAACAGTGATTTCTATTCCACCAGCTTGTAAATGCACCGTGGGCCGGAGGATGGCCAAGAAAGCTTCTTGTAAGCCCTCAGCACTAGAATATTATCAATTTTTTTTTCTTATCTGCTTGCATGAGGATTTTCATTCAGTTAAGATCTATGGTTTGCCACTATTGTAGAAACACTTACTACAGGGTGCACACCTGTAATCTCACTAATAAAGAGACTGAGACAGGATCACAGGTCCGAGGACAGCATATGCTTGTAGTGAGACTCTCAGAAACTTAGACTCTCTTTCAAAACAAAAATAAAAAAGGGCTGAAGGTGTAGCTTGGAGGAAGAATGCTACTGGGCTCAATCCCCAATAACCCACCACACAAATAAATAGACACTTAAGTTGCTTGAATATAGCCGGACATGGTGGCTCACGCTTGAAATCCCTGCGCTTGGGAGGCTGAGACAGGAGGATTGCACAGGTTTGAAGCCAGCCTCAGCTACTTAGTGAGGCTCTCAGCAACTTAGTGAGACCATGTTTCCAAATAAAATATAAAAATAGGTCTGGGAATATAGATTGGAGGTAGAAAACTCTGGGGTTCCACCCCCAGTACCACACACACACACACACACACACACACACACACACACACACAAGTTTGGATATAAAATTGTAAAAGAAAGGCATTTCAGATTAATTATTTTTTTTAGTAGTAATATAAGCACACTATCCTCTCGTATCAAGAAAAGAACTAAATAAAGAATTTTAAGTCAGATATGGTGATGCATGCCTTTAATCCTAGTACTTGGGAAGCTGAGACAGGAGGATCACAGGTTTGAGGTCAACCTTACCAACCTAGAGAGACACTTTTTAAAATAAAAAATAAAACAGGAGTAGGGTGTAGCTTAAAGGTAGAAATTCCAGGGTTTCATCTGCAGCAATCCCCCACACACATAAAAAATTCAACCTAACACTAGAATTATATTTCTCTCTCTCTCTCTCCCTCTCCCCCCCACACATGTATTTATACATAAAATGCTTTCCAACAACTACTGTTCTATTCCCCATTCTTTCATTGCTCAAATTATTTATAACTTCTTTGAGAAGGGAAATCATATTTGACATTATTCCTACAATTGCTAGCAAGACTATTACTATTTTAATTCTTTGTTTAAAAGATAAGCTCAAATCTTCAGGAAAAAAATAGCATCTTCCTCCCAGAAGGTGATGAGTTTGTATTTCCCCTCAGTAAGAGAAATTGAGACCTGTCTTCCTATAGCTGAGATAAAGTTATAAATACTCCATCAGGGACAATTTTATAAAGATTTCTCAGGCACAAGTAAACCACCATGAATTTTTGTATTGCTTTTTGGGTATCTTCTCACCTAGCTGCTGACATAAATAAGTCCACTCACCCAAGCTTTGAGTCCCCTCCAGGGTCCTCTGTCTGGATTCACAGGGCATGCTCTGCTAACTTAGATGGGTCTTTTCCTGCTATTGATTACTGCTGAAAGTTTTGTATGTGTGTGAGTTGCGGAGCACAGGAGATAGCTGAGCGCAGGGCCTGGCTGGAGGAGCTGGGCACACAGGACCATATTCAGAGAGGAGGATTTGGCCCCAGCAGGTATCTCCAGTGCTCTAGCCTGGAGACCAGACACCTTGCCGTTTTGAATCAAAGGGGACAGAATGTCACACTGAACAGTGACGACATCCAGGCTGCTAGGAGGCCTGGGGGGCAGCAATTTAGGGACAAAGAATTCTAGGGACAAAGGATGGGTGTCTCCCTTAGTTCTAATCCTGGTTAGTATAAAAATAAAGGCCCCCCGACACAGAAGGGACTCCAGACAAAAGAGGAGAAACCTTAGTGGAGTGAAGGAGGGGGCCTGACTGAGGGAGATGGGAGGGGGAGGAAGACTTGAAGAGGAAACACCTCAGTGGACATGATGTACATAGCACAGACTTATCAAAGCCAGTCACCGTGTTGAGCACAGGAAGGTGGGGAGGGAGAGGGAGTGGGCTGGGAGTTGGGGGAGGGCTCGCCAGATGCTGTGTGCATGCATGCCTTTATCATCCTGAACTTACTTCATCAAGAGGTATGATTACAGTAAACATTCATCAAGATGTCTGATTAACAATTAAATCAATAAATTAATTAATAAAATAAAAAAGGTTCAGAGACTCAGCAGTGGGAGGGAACCCACTGTGCTGCTATCTATGCTCAGATGACAGCGGTGGGGGGGTTAGTAGGTGAAAGTAAAGTAAGACAGGGAGGAAGCCAAGCCTGGGGACTTAGAGCTGGGTTTGTTGGTGGTGCACACCTGTGATCCCAGCTTCTTGAGAGGCTGAGGCTTGTGAATCACAAGGATGAGGCCAGTCTGAGCAATTTAGGGAGACCCTGTCACAAAATAAGAAAATGGGGTGAAGATGTAGCTCAGTGGTACAGTGCTCATGCACAAGGTCCTGGGTTCAATCCCCAGTATAGGAGGGAAAAATAAAGGTTATCCATGCACATAGATGTTTAGATATATCATTGGACTAAGCAGATGACTGGGTTGGACATTAGTGCTGCCCACTCTAATGTTCCTAGTTCTTCCCTCCTTGTAGACACATAACAGGATTTCCTTCCTGATCTCCTTAGAGTTGAGTGAGGGCGTATGACTAGCCCAACTGATGGGTGTAGGCAGTGGTGACATCTATCTCTTCTAGGCTGGAGCATTTAACCATTGATGTAGGACCTATTTATTTATTTATTTATTTATTTATTTATTTATTTGGTGGTACTGAAGTTCCTGGAAGCCCTTCTACCTCCGGGCTACACTCCCAGACCTATTTTTACATTTTTTTATTTGGAAACAGGGTCTCCTAAGCCAGCGCACACAGCTGGCTTCGAACCTGCGCTATCCTCCTGTCTCTGCCTCCCAAGCATGGGGATTACAAGCGTGCGCCACCACGCCCGGCAATGTAGGACCTTTTAAAGCACACTTCCCCTCAACCACTGTGATGGGCAATGTTCCAGATAACCTAAAATTTTGCTAGCCTAAGTCTCCGCATGAGGGTCGTGCAGAACAGATGGTCAACCCACGATGGCCATGTAAAATGAGTGGGCACTAAATCTTTATTGTTTGTCTGTTTGTTTGCTTTTTGTGGTACTGAGAATTGAACCTGGGGCATTCTACCTCTGAGCCACATTCCCACAGCCCTAATATATATATATATATATATTAAATTTATTTAAAAAAAAAAATATATATATATATATATATATATATATATATTTTAAATTTGAAACTGGATTTCATTAAGTTGCAGAGGACCTCACTAAGTTACTGAGGCTGGCCACAAACCCGATATTCTCTTTTCTCAGCCTCTCAAGCACTGGGATTATATGCAAGCACGACCATGCCTGGCCCTTTATTGTTTTAAGCCATAGGATTTGGGGGCTACTTATTACAGCAGCATAACCTAGCCCTAACTTTTGGGAAGAAGCAGCAGCCCTCCCGGATTTGGCTTCTCCATCAACCTCAAGTTACCATTATAGAGAGTTCTTTAGATGAATTTACTGTGTTCTGTCCTCTAAATCAATCCTGCCTTTTATGCTTGGTCTCTTCAGTCAGGTTATCAATGGTCCCTACTTTCTTCTTTTTTGGGGCTGCTCTCTGTTTCCATTGAGCTCAGCGATTCTTGCATAGCTTATGTGCATCCCATGAAGGATCTAGGTTCTAGAGACAAAAGGCAAAAGGCAGCACAGTCAAAACTGCCTTTGAAAATTCCTTAAATCTCCCACAAAGTACAACCAGTGAGTCCCATAGAGTCACTTTTTGTTCCAGCCTTGAAACAGACCTTCTTCTTCTGTTTGTACCAGATGTTGCTATTGGCTTGGACAAAGGATCATGTTGTACCAAAAAATACACATCTCCAGATTCGAGAATTTCTTGGGGTCTGTTGATGCTCAGATTGTGAGAGATACAGGAGTTGAGACCAACTTTGGGAACAGCAGATTACCCTCTCCCTAACTCATCCTTCTACTGGGCTGTATCACTTAGGATGCTTGTGGCCACAGGTAATAGACCATTTAGTGGAGGTTTAAACAACAGGGGCCTGATCGGTTCACCAATGAAGAAGTCCCAAAGTAAGGTGTCACCAGAAGTGACTAATTCAGTGACCCAGTGGTCTCAGCTAATGGCTGCAATTATTTTGCCTTTCCTCCCTGGTACCAAGATAGACAGAGCAGTTCAAAGCATCATAAAAATATATAGAGGCGAGCTGGGCGTGGTGGCGCACGCTTGTAATCCCAGTGCTTGGGAGGCTGAGACAGGAGAATTGCACAGGTTCTAAAACAGCCTCAGCTACTCAGTGAGGCTCTCAGCGACTTAGTGAGACCCTGTTTCTAAATAAAATATTTTAAAAAAGGTCTGGGAGTATAGCCCAGAGGTAGAAAGCCTCTGGGTTCCATCCCCAGTACCATAAAAAAAAAAAAAAAAAAAAGCCGGGCGTGGTGGCGCACGCTTATAATCCCCGCGCTTGGGAGGTTGAGATAGGAGGATTGTGCAGGTTCGAAGCCAGCCTCAGCTACTTAGTGAGGCTCTCAGCAACTTAGTGAGACCCTGTTTTCAAATAAAATATAAAATGGGTCTGGGAGTATAGACCGGAAGTAGGAAGCCTCTGGCTTCCACCCCAGTACCACCAAAAAAAAAAAAAGTATAGAGGCAAGAAAAGGAGTGATTCTCCTCTACTTCCTTACCTAGTTTTAAGAGTAAGAAAGTTTTTTTTTATAGAAGTACTCCTACTTACGCATTCAAGCTGACCCCCAGAGTTTCATTGATCAAAAATGTAACACAAGCCAGGTATGATGGAGCACACCTGTAATCCCGGCTACTTACTCAGGAAGCCCAGGCAGAACAATCATGAGTTCAAGGCTAACCTGAGCAACTAAGCTAGATCCTGTTTTAAAATAAAATAAAAAGGGTTGGGGATGTAGCTCATTGGTAAAGCACTTGCCTAGTATGCATAAAACCTTGGCTTCATCCCCCCATGCCCCCCCCCAAAAATAAGTCAAAGAAAAGCAACATAGAATAGTCTCAGCTACTTAGGAAGCTAAGGAAGAAGGATTCTTGAGTCTAGAAGTTCACAGCGAACTCCTATCTTAAAAAAAATATCAATCACAGAGCTGGGTGTGGTGGTGCACACTTGTAATCCCAGCATTTGGGAGGCTGAGACAGGAGGATCGTGGTTCATAAACACTTTGCAACTCAATGAGACCATGTTTCAAAATAAAGAATAAAAAGTAGGGCTAGGAGTGTAGCTCAGAGGTAGAATGCCCCTGGGTTCCATCCCCAGTACCACCAAAACAAAACAAAAACCAAAAACTATCAATCACAGAAAAGGGGAATAGAATTATCAAAATCACCTTGGGGAAAAAAATCAAGATTTGCCCCATGGCTGTGAGGGTCTCAGCTTTCCCTGAGTACACAGCCACCTGGTAGAGCAGCAAATGGACAGAACAGGATGCTGGCCAGGAAGAAAGAAGGGGAGGAATCGATGGCCATAAGTTGATGGCCACCAACCAGTGAGGTCTGTCATTAGAAGATACATACACAGATGAGAACAGCAGGAAGAGTCACTTTTTCAATTTATACTTCTCTCTCTCTCTTTCCCCCCTCTCGGAAATACACATTTGAATGCATGAAAGTTAAGTACCCTGGTGATGCTGGGGCATGGTCTTGCCTTCCAGGACCAGTTCTTCCACGGCGGCATCTTAGCTTAGCTCTAGAGTGCATCTCTACTTTCACCCTCACTGGGAACTCACAGCTCTGATAACATTAACCCACATATGGGGACACTGATTAGTGCCAGAGAGGGAAGAGCCCTGAGTGCACCCAACAGTGTTTGCTGGTCAAGGCTGCCTCAGTGGACCCTTGTCAAGTAGCTAATATACACTAATACATAGGGAGGGACTGGGCCTGACATACCGTGACTCTCATCCAAACATCTGTTAAATAAGAAGCGTTACTTTGGGGCAGCCAAGTTTAGGGGATAAGTTCTTGGCGGTGTTCAGAGGAGAAAAGAGGAGAGTACTAAAGGAGACAGAGAAGGAAACACAGTTCATATCTCAGCTGATCCACTTGATCCTGAAGAAACAAGAGGCTGTGATTGGTCCAGCACGAGGCCCAGAGAACGGAACCATGGACATGTCGTCAGCCGACATAGCTCCCCTGGTGAGACCCTGAGAGTCTGGAAGACCCTGAGGGCTCCTGTCCGTTCACCAGCCTTGCAAGCCCATCTCCCCTCCGGCCAGCTCAGCGCCATCCAGCACATAGCGGGGCTTGTGAAATGTTTTCCAAGTTGAAGTGAAGTGGGGAATCTGAGCCTTTTTCTCAGGAGTAGAAGGCTCCTCTATGATGTCCCCTGATAGGTGCCTTCAGCCTTTCCTTGGTCAAGCGTCTCACCACCTCACACGGCCATGCTCGGGCAGCTGACTTGAACTGTCAGAAGATGCCAGAGCTGGGCCCAGTTTGGAGGACAAACATCTTCGATGATGACCTAGGTAGCCTGAGTTATGAAAACAACGGAGGATGATAGCGAAGCCCTCGGCTGGAGAGTGTACAGTTTTGCTTGCGAACTTTCTGGAAGCCTTCTTAGAGGCTTCCAACCCACTTTCTTCCTTTTTTTTTTTTTTTTGTGGTACTAGGGATTGAACCCAGAGGCATTCTACCTTCGAGCTACATCCCTAGCCTGATTTTATTTCTTATTTGGAAACAGGGACTCACTAGGTTGATGAGAGTCTCACTACTTGAGGCTGTCCTGGAACATGCGATCCTCCTGTCTCAGCCTCCCAAGTACTGGGATTACAGGCATGGGCCACCAAGCCTGGCCAACTTCCAGCCTTCTTAACCACTGTGGCTATTCTCCTCTGCTTCTCATCACAGCTCTGCCTCAACTCTTATCAGCCCACTGACCTTGACACAGACATGGAATTGTGTGTGTGTGTGTGTGTGTGTGTGTGTGTGTGTGTGTGTGTTTTCCAGGGAATTGAATGCAGGAGCATTATACCTCTGAGCTATACCCTTTGCAAATTTTTTATTTTGAAACAGGGTCTCACTACATTGCTGAAGGGCTAAGTTGCTGAGGCTAGTCTCGAACCTGCCATCCTCCTGTCTCAGCTTCTAAGTACTGAAATCACAGATGTGCGTCACCATGTCCAGCAGCCATGGAACTTCGAGGATGTTTAGAACCCAACTTTTGGTTATTCAGTGAGAGAAATGAGGCAAAGGAGAAGGAAAATAATTTGAGAAGTTGTCATTGGCAGCAGCTGCTAATTTGGGCCCGGGAGTCCAATTGCTTTCTTGTCTCTGGCTTCTTCCTGGGACATAAGCAATATCAAACCAATTTTACCACAAAAAAGTTGGCCTATTGTGAAAACATTTTGTCTGATTACAATAAAAAGAATGGACTGCCGTTCTATGTCCCACTGGACCTTAGCACTCTCCCTTCTCCATGTTTCTGTGTAGAAAGCTGTGGACTTGAGACTTGCCCAGATATTTCTCTTCCTATTAATTGCTTTTGGCTCAGAGTGACCCTATGAGCTTTTTCAAATCTCACTTTGTTCTCCTAGGAGTTCTCAGCAGGGTGGTTATTAAAACATAGCGGAACTTCAGAACAATGATTTCCCTTTAAACACTTGGCCTTCGGGAAACCCCACCCAAGGATAAGCTGCTGGGGCCCTGCTTCCTCTTGGTGGGGAGCCCTGCCCAGAGGCTGGAGGAGTACCTCAGGATGTCACCCTGCCCCAATCCACCCTCCCCCAGGTAGTGGCTCGTCCATATTGCTGGGATCCAGCTTTCTCTTTGGGGCGGGTGTAGGGGTATCAGGGACATTTCCTGCTGTGTTGGCCCCTCTCCTTGAGAAGAGCTCATTGGGAAGAAGAAAGGGCCCTTTTTGGATGACAAGGGATATTCCTCAAACTAAAGGTCATTGGACTCTGTCTTCTCTCTATACCTCCCTGAACCACGGTAGCCTCTCTGGGTGCCTCTGAGCAGGAGATCTTCAGGAATCTCCAGGACACACAGAGAAAACCTCAGTGCCTTGCTAAGTGTGCCCCATGGCTTTTCTAGCCCACTGCTCTCTCTCTGCCCAGGGCAGCTGCATTCAGATCCTCAGTGATGGCCAGACTGTACTGAGGACATTCTGCAAGCCGGGACTAAGCTTTTAGGTGAATTGTCTCATTTAATCCCTATGCAACCCGATGAGGCAGGCATATGTAATCCCCACTTTGCAGACCACAAAAGTGAGGCTTAAAAATGTTGAAATTACTGATGTGGTGGTGAGGGAGCACTCTGAGCTCAGAGCCTATTTGTCTAATCAATGTCTGCAACCCCAAAGATGGGTGTCTTGTTTCTAGAGATGGGGGACAGGAAGCTTGAGGACATACTGGGGGAAAAAGGAGATTCAGAGAGGGGACCCCCCCCCCCCGAGGTTCCCATTCAGGCTGGCATCAAGTGCACAAATGCTCAGGTCTTTGAAGGGCTTTGTGGCGGGGTCCCAAGAGTCACCAGACCCAATCCAGTATGATTACGCAAACATTCACAGAGGGCCAAGAGGACTGCCCCCTATCAACTGGGCAGTTCTCCTTTTATGCCAAGACAGCTCCGAGGCATGGTCTTCTTGGATCCAAGGACGATCTGGTTCTGCAGGGGTAACCTGAGCAACGGAGCTTTTGAAAGATGGAAGAGGATTAAGATGAAAGCGCTCAGAGACTCTGAGTCCCAACTTGGGTTCAGATACCTCATGAAGAGCCTGGGGCCAGCATCCTCCTCACGGGACAAGAGGTGGAAATCTACAGCACCCCAGGTTAGAACACAGTTGGATGTTTCCACATAGCCCACTCTTTGTGAGCATGAGTCAGGAAGGAACAAAGATAATGCCGATAATAATAACAGCTATCACGTCTCAAATGATTAGCATCTGATTAGCATCTCATGTGTATGATCTCATTATTAAACAAAACTCCCAACTGGAGTAGACACTAATTTCATCCTTATTTTCCAGAGAGCAAAAATGAGACTTTGGGAAGTCAATAATTTGCCCAAGAACGCACAAGGTAAGGTGCAGATCTGAGGCTGGGATGAGGCTGTCCCACGCCGCTGCTCAGGCTGCAGTGCGCTGCTCCCCTGCACTCTGCTCACTAAGGTGCTTTGGTTAGAATGACCAGAAGGAGCGCCCCTCTTGAGATGGAGAACATTTGTGCACACACATTTCTGCCACCACATACAGATGCTCTTGTGATGTGGATGCACACGCCCACACGCACGTGCACACCTGGGCATAACACACAGGTCCCACACAGGCACACGTGCTTAACCTATGCACATATCTGTGTGTGCATGCACATACGTGTATATCTGGATATGAAGCTGCAACAGTTTTCCAGCTGCCACTGTGTGCTCGAGTGGCGGGCCTCCCCTGGAGGAGGAAAGAGGCCCCTTTGTCACAGCATCTGATCGTGGGGCCGAAAACTGGGTGTTTTATTCCTTGTTCTGTTCTTGAAGGTGCATTTTAAACATCCTGCTGTTTAGGAAGGGGAAAGCAGACTCCAATTGCATGCAAATGAGAGCAGAAAAGGGTCACAGTGGAGTTTAAAATGAGTTTTATAAGACCCTTGTGGCCCAAACTAATTTTGAAAATGGTGTGTTTGGGCTGGCTTGAGCCAGTCCTCAGAAATTAAAACCCTTTAGGCAACCAGATGTAAGGGCTGCAAAGTCCAGGAACTGTTCCCAAACAGGGACCCTGGCTCAGGGGTTAGAAAACTAATAGCTTAAAACTTGGTTTACTCTCAAATTAGTTTACATTTATTGCCACTCAGGGGGCCTCCTCCTCAGGTCCAATAAAGGCTCTGCTATATTTTCCACATACCCTAAGTGTTAGGTTTGTCAACCAGATTTTACTAGGCTGGAAATATAACGGATACTTATTCCCTAAAAATGTGATGTAAAATGAAACAAAAGCCCAAGCTACTATCTTGGATCCAGTTTCCATTCAGAGAAGATGTACTGACCAACACATAATTTAAACAGCAGGGAAAGCGGAGACAGGGACATATTTAGGGCTCTGGACTCTGAAAAGTCAACAACTGGGCCACTGGGCCAAAGGCACCAGGGAGGAGCAGAGCCCTTTAGAGACATTGGCCTCTGGAAGGCCTACCCCACCTCATCCTCCCCATCTCCACTCCAAGTGTAGTAATTCAGGTTTCTGATGTCCTTCAATTCAGGTCTGTCATTATTATGGTTTTTAGGTTTTTTTTTTTTTTTTTTTTTTTTTTTTTGCGGTACTGGGAATGGAACCCAGGGGTATTCTAACTCTGAGCTACACCTTGAGCCCTATTTTTTAGTCTTCCTTTTGAAACAGAGTCTCACTGAGTTGCAAAGGGCCTCACTAAGTAGCTGAGGCTGTTTGTGAACCACAGTTCTTCTGTCTCAGCCTCCCAAATGCTGGGATTGCAAGAATACGCCACCATGCCTGGCTCATCATCATCATCATCATCATTATTATTATTATTATTATTATTATTATTATTATTATTATATGTGTGTGTGCGTGTGTGTGTGTGTGTGTGTGTGTGTGTGTGTGTGTGTATGCATGCGAACGTGGTACTAGGGATTGAACCCAGGAGCATTCTACCTCAAAGTTACACACCCAGTCCTATTTTTATCCTTTATTTTGAAACAGGTTCTCACTAAGTTGCCAAGAGCTTCACCAAATTGCTGAAGCTGGCCACAAACCTGAGATCCTCCTGTCCCAGCCTCCCAAGTGCTGGGATTACAAGCATGTACCACCACACCCAGCTATTATTATTATTATTATTATTATTATTATTATTATTATTAATTTTTTGTGGTACTGGGGCTTGAACCCATGGGCTCTCTACCTCTAAGCTATACTCCCAACCTTATTTTATTTTTTTTTAAAAAGAGGGTCTCACCAAGTTCCTTCTTGCTTCAAATCTGCAATCCTCCTGTCTCAGTCTCCCAAGTACTGAGACTCTGTAAGCCCATACATCACTCTACCCAGCTATGATCATCATTTTTGTTCAGAAATGTAGCTGTGGTCACATCATTCCTATCTCAGATGCATGGCTTACATTTCTGTTGTGCACCAGGCACAGAGTTTGGGCTGGGGAGACCTGGATGGCCAGACCTGGTGGTACTGGCAGGCCATGTGGGAGTGGGTTTTCTCCATCAGGGAACCCAATTTCCAGTACTTCTCCATCCTCTCCCCTTTCTTACTGTGCTGGCCTCCCCTTAGTAGGCAGCCAGGATGTTACATTTCCGCTCTGAGTTCTGGGTGTCCTGCCAGAGCTTCCTCTCCTGCTCTTGGGGAGTTCCCCACTGTGATGGTGTCTGATGACCTGTAGGAGCTCACCCAGTCATTCAGAAACCCTCCCTTGAATCAAGAAAAAGCATAGAAAAAAGAGTATTTGTAAAAGAAGCTTCTAGAAAGTTCAGGAAGGGTCTGAGAGTAATCATCAGCCCAGAAATTATAAATGGCAGCCTTTCTAGTTTGTGGATGTGCTGTAGTATGTTGTTATGGCAGCCTTAGCAAACGAGTACAGCTGGGTACCACTAGGTCAAGGCATAGAACAGGAGAGCCCTTGATCCGCAGTGGAGGTCCTGGCACAGCTCCACATGGAGCCTCCCATCAGGCTGGGGGAGGCAAGGAGGCCGGAGGAAGGGGCACCAGTAGAAGAGACTGGCTGTGAGTCAGGGGAGCCATTACAAAGCTGCGGGTGGAGGTGGCAGAGAGAATCAAGACGAGAAACAGAGACATCAGAGCAAGATGGGAGGATCAGGAAGCAGGCACTGGATTCTCAGACAGATGCCAGAGACTGCCTGAGGCCCCGTGGCTGGGATACTGACTGCTCTTAGCAGGCCGCCTTGGGGAGGAGCGGCTTGCTTAAAGCTTTTCAGTTCCAGCTGCCAAGGGGTGGATCCTGTTGTAGGCAGAGGATAAAAGATAAAAATGAGTCTTTAGATTGTTTTATGACCCAGTGTTGTTTTGAATTCTGGAATGCTTGAGTGATTGGAAACCAGAAAGCCTGATGGGTCTCAAGTTTAAAGCCCCTTCTGGAAGTCTGGCTGGACCCGCTGCCGAAGTCTAGGCGCTGAAACACAGACACTGTTGGCCGAGACTTGGGGGTTGTGTCCATCACTTAGCACCGGAGTATTTACATGCCAGAGCCTTCCTCCCATTAAGTGCAAGCTCATCTATCTCTTCCTCAGACACACATGCAAACTTAAAGCACCCACAACTCAAAATGACAACGGCTCTCTCGACGTGATGTATGATGGGAAAAAAATTTATTAACATGAGTTTCTCTTCTGCTCCCTCCTTTCCGACACTAGGAGGACTCAGCTTTGGCTGACTCCTCTATTTCTCTCCCTTCCTCGTCCTTTTTTTTTTAAATAAAAAGTTCAGTATTTGCCAGTCCAGTAGCGAGGTCTTTGTAATATAAAATTGGGAAAATAAGTAGAAAGAGATAAGCTAAGAGGCAGGAGGAAAGGGTTTGATGTTGGTCCCAGAAATTTAGTGAGACTCTCAGCAACCTAGTTAGACCCTGTTTTAAAACAAACAAACAAATAATTAAAAAAAAAAAAAGGACTGATGGAGCTCAGAGGTAGAATGACCTAGGGTCTGATCCCTAGTACTCAAACCCCTTCCTCCTCAAAAAAAAAAAATAAATAAATAAATAAAAAATAAATAAAAAAATAAATAAATGCTGCAAAGAGGGAACTTTTCTTGATGAGTTTAATAAACTGGTAAGATTTAAGCCTGGGGGCAGCAATCATGAAAAAAGCTTTCCAGAGGATGAAGCAGCAGAGAGGACGCAAAGCTGAGAACTGGAGTCAAAACAAAAAACTGACTTTTCAATTTCATGAGAAAATATAATTGTAAAAGAATATTTTGGTATGGGGAATTGAGTCCAGCGTGTCATGACCTTTGAGCTATGCCCTTAGCCCTTTTTATTTTTTATTTTGAAGTT
The DNA here is from genome assembly GCF_963383645.1 of Muscardinus avellanarius. Lineage (NCBI taxonomy): Eukaryota > Metazoa > Chordata > Mammalia > Rodentia > Gliridae > Muscardinus > Muscardinus avellanarius. The sequence goes on from NC_137799.1 coordinate 25,731,188, forward strand.
GTTGGCATCTCCAAGTTGTTGAGGCTGGTCTCGAACCTGCAATCCTCCTCTCTTAGCCTCCCAAGTACTGGGATTGCAGGCATGGGCCACCATGCCCAGCAAGAAATTTTTTTAAAGCAACTTTGAATCAGGATTCTATCACATGTGACCAAAAGAACACTGACTAAAAAAAGATTTGCAAGAGACCCGTGAGAGAGGAAGATGCAGGGAACAGAAAAAGAGATCCCTGATTTCTTATAAACAAACATAGCAAAGTCAGTCACTAAGCCAAGCATGGGGAGGGATTGGGGCAGGAATTGGGTAAGGGATAATTGGTGATGTGTGCATGTATGCCTCCACCATCTTTTATCCCATTTTAAGATGTATGATTACAATGCACCAATAAAAAATTTTAAAAAAGAAAATGAGATCCCCAGTTGATGTTCTTTAGGGATTAAGGGGGCTCCTCTGGGTGCTTTTGAAAATGGGGTTGAGTTTGGACCAAGAGTGTTCCCAGGATTAAGAAGAGCATTTACAACAGGACTCATGGTGTTAGGAAATATTGTGGTAGGAAGAGGGGCTGTAGTTGAATGGTAGAGCACTTGCCCACCATGGGATCCTGGGTTCCATCCCCAGTACTGCAAAAAGAAGGAGGAGAGATGCTGGAAGTCATTGGATTGCATTCTTTGCTTAAATTTAAGTATTTTGAAAGAACCTTGATTATATTTGCACATTTCTAGGAATAAGGAATTTATTCCCATAGAGGAGTCTGCTATGGGATGAACTGTGTCCTGCACTGCCCCCCAAAAGAAAAGATATGCTGAAGCCCTCAAGCCTAGTACCTCAGAGTATGATCTCATGTGGAAATTTGCAGATGTAATCAGGTTAGAATGAGGACATCAGAGCCAGCCTTTTTCCTTCCTTCCTTCCTTCCTTCCTTCCTTCCTTCCTTCTTTTTTCCTACTGGGGATTGGACCCAAGGACATTCTACTTCTAAGCTACACTCTCAGCCATTTTTATTTTAGCAAGGTCTTGCTAAGTTACTGCAAATTTTTCTAAGTTGCTAAGGCTGGCCTCGAATCTGCAGTCCCTCTGTCTCAGCCTCCCAAGTACTGGGATTATAGGCGTGCACCACCATGCTGGCTAGGATGGGTTCTTGGAAGAAGAGAGGGGGACCATGGAAGGCGATCACATGAAGACAAGAGGTAGGGACTGGACTGATGCTGCCTGGAGTCAAGCAATGCTTGGTGTTACCAAAAGCCAAGAGGAGCCACAAAGGATCTTGTCAGAGATCACAGACCTGAAAACTCCTTGATGTTGGATTCTAGCCTCCAGAACTGTGAGAGCAAAAATATCAACCCAGAAAAGAAAATAGGGCTGTTATAGGCCACCTGTTTCAGACGATTCTATTTTTAGCAAGTTTCATGTCAGAATGTACTTCCTGATATTGAGCTAAAATTGAACTCCATGCAACTACTGATCCTAGTTGGGCCTTCTGGAGTCAAAGACATATCTATTGTTCCTCTACAAAACAGCCCCTGCTGGGCTACAGTTGTGTCCCAAAGGAGACCTCTCAGTTTATGCCCCTAGGACCTTTGCTGTCCTGGTGCCTCTTGAAGCCGGTGTCTTCAGCTCTAGAGCAGGTGGCTACCTCTCTCATGGCCACCAGACCCTGTGCAAGGTCCCCTTAGACTCCTCCTCTTGGAGCTGTGAGCTAACAAGGTAGCCCAGCATCAGCGCAGCAGCTGTTTCCTCTAAGGACCCTCCATAGAGACAGCTTTTCAGGTATAATGAAATGAAAATTCTTTGGAGGGCAATATGGTGATGCTTAAGACTGTGATTGGAAAACTATTAGAGGAAGAGGCAAAACTCTGAGACATAGAAGTTGTTAAAAGGGAGCATTTTAAACATTTTTAAAGCATTTTTAAAATACTCGGGCTCCTTTCCCAGTGAGGGGTTCAGGGGTATTCCTCTCAGAGTAGTCTCACCCTGGGCTACGATTCCAGGCCCCCACAGTCAGAACTAAAGTTAAGGAGTAAGTGCCCCCAGGTGAGGAGTTCAGATCTTTCACCTGAACTTAGAGAAAGTCCCTACAGCCAAAGACAAAGTCCTCACCAGGCTCTGTGGCGCACACCTGTGAATCCAGCACATGGGAAGCTGAGACAGGAGGGTCACAGATTTGAGGACAGAGTGGGGTAACTTAGTAAGACCCTGTTTCAAAATAAATAAAAAGGGCTAGGGGTATACCTGGGAGATAGAATGCCCTCGAGAGTTCAATCCCCAGAAAGGGGCGGGGGGAGGGAGAGAGAGAGAGAGAGAGAAGAAAAAGGAGAAGAAGGAGAAGGAGGCGGAAAGGATAAGGGAGAGATAAAGATGAAAGAGAAAGGAAGGAAAGAGAGAGAGACAGAGGAGAGAGAGAGAGAGAGAGAGAGAGAGAGAGAGAGAGAGAGAGACAGAGAGACAGAGAGAAAGAAAAAGAGAAAAACTACAGTAGTCCTGCCAGGCTTGGTGGCGCACGCTCGTAATCCCTGTGCTTGGGAGGCAGAGAGAGGAGGATTGCGCAGGTTCGAAGCCAGCCTCTCTGGCTTAAGAGACCCTGTTTCCAAATAAAAATATTTTTAAAAATGGGTCTGGGAGTGTAGCCTGGAGGTAAGAAGGGTTTCCAGAACCCCAGGACCACCAAATATATATATATATATATATATATATATATATATATATATATATATATAGAGAGAGAGAGAGAGAGAGAGAGAGAGAGAGAGAGCGCAGTCCTACATTAGTGAAAAACAAATTACTTAGTGCTGAGGGGAAATTTGAAAAATGCAGAGGAAGCCTGTCAATGTCATCGTCTCATTCTTTTTCCACGAGTAAAAATATTACCACAGACGGACAGGATTCTGGGCTCCTGCTGACCTCACAGTGGACCAACACCGAGGTGTTCTGACGGCGCGCCCCTTTGTGCCAGTGTCACGGGCTCCGACTGGCACACCCACCCCCAGTGACCTGTAGCGGGCGGCTGACGCCCGCTGCGCCAGAGCTAAGTAGTCTGTGTTCTATTCTGCCAGGGCTCTTCATCTAAGCACTGAGGGAGAGCTAACGTTTGAAGCTACTTTAAAGGTGGCTCTGGCAGCGAGATCTAAGAATCTGAAGAGCTGGTTCTAACCAGGACCATACCTGGGGCCACCTTTAGATTGGGGTCCGCCCGGGGGACCTCTGGGAAGTGCTCATGCAGGCCACCCTCTCATGCTGACACAGTGAGGGGCCATGAGGGCTTGTTGTAGGCCACACAGAAGGGAACCCAAAGTTAGACAGCGGCAAACTTCAGGAGAGGTTTCTCTTCCATGTGTTTCCATCCTGTTGTTAAAATTTAGGAAATAACCAGATTTTCATACTTAAGTAAATGGGTTTTTAAAATTTTATTTATTTATTTATTTATTTATTTATTTATTTATTTATTTATTTATTTATTTTAGTTTTGGTGCCAGGGATTGAACCCAGGGGCATTCTACCTCCAAACTACATGACCAGACCTTTTATATTTTTTATTTTGAAACAGGGTCTCTCTCAGTTGCTAAGACTGGCCTCAAACCTGTGATAACCCTGTCTCAGCCTATCAACTACTGGGACTACAGGTGTGTACAACCTTGCCCTGCTTAAGTAAATGTTTAAAGAAACTGTTAACTGAAGTGGAAGCTCAGCCCTTGGATCAGGATGGGGATCTCTGGAGACGCACTGAAATACCATCTATGTGCCGTCTGGCTAGTGCCCAAGGGGCAGATGCCTGTGGCAACTTACAGCTTCAACAGGACAAGAAAAGATGGACTGAATTTGACTTGTGATAGATCTGCAGGGTGGATGTCCACACAGGAGGCTGGGGCTGGGGATAACAGAGCTCTGTCTGTCCTTTATGCTGTCCATGGAAGCAGTCAGCACCCCTGAGAAGGGCCTCTTACTGGAATAAAGGATTGAAAATATTCTATTTTGGAGTAAGAAAAAAGATTTTTTTTTTTTTAGTTAAGGTCCTCTGCTCAAGAATATGAGGACAATAGCCTGGAAGAGAACTCAACAGCCTGACCACGAAAGAGGGACTTTGAGGAGCACGGTGTGAAAGGGGAAGCGGGTGTAGGACCCAGCGCCCTCTGGACTGGAGAACGTGTGCGACAAGCTACATCCATGAGCTCAGCCTCAAGTCCTCTCCAGTCTCTGCAGGGCCAAATGGCGGGAAGGCACAAACAACCTGATGTCCAGACTCGGGGTAGCGAGGAGCTGCAGGAGAGGGCACCGCCCGTGGCCAGTGGGTGGCCTTTTTTGTCCTTCAAAACCTGTCCTTCAGCCCCAAAGTGTCTACAATTCTTCACCGTCCAACACACCCCCTACCTCTTTGCTTGCTTTTCATTCCCTCCTTCCCTATTTTTATATTTTAACATCTTCCAAGGAAGAATTCTCCTCCTCCTTTCTTCTCCTTCTCTCTTCTTCCTCCTCCTCCTCCTCCTCCTTCTCCTCCTCCTCCTCCTCTTCCTCCTCCTCCTTCTCCTCCTCCTCCTCCTTCTCCTCCTCCTCCTCCTCTTCCTCCTCCTCCTTCTTCTTGATCTTTTCTTTTTCATCTTCTCCTCTCCTCCTTCTCCTTCTCCTCCAGCTCCTCTTTCTCCTTCCTCCTCCTCCTCCTCCTCCTCCTCCTCCTCCTTCTTGATTTTTTCTTCTTCATCTTCTCTCCTCCTTCTCCTTCTCCATTTTCTCTTTCTCCTTCCTTCTCCTCCTTCTTTTTGTGGAACCAGAAATAGAACATACACTAGGCAAGCACTTTATCACTGAGCAGAGAAGACTTTGGCAACTTGGACTTACTTAATAGACCTGGACTCTGGCTCAAAAATCTTATAGATGGCCAGAGATGGCGGTGTAATCGTAGTTTCTAAGGAGTCTGGAGCAGGATTGCAAGTTTGAGGCTAGCATGGGCAACTTAGTGAGATTCTGTCTCAAAATAAAAAATAAAACGAGCTGAGGATATAATTCAGTGGTTGAGTGCATAAAGTATAAGGCTCAGGGTTCAATCCCCAGTATTGAAAAAAGAAAAGAAAAGAAAACCCTTATAGAGATAATGAAGTTTATCAAATGACCCACACAATTGCTACATAAAATTGGTAAAAATGAAGATTTCAAATTTAGTGAAGGTAAACACTAAAGGAAATGTATCTGGAATTAATACAATTATTAATAAATTCAAAAACATCTGGATTTAGTAAATGAGTTAACTTGAAATTTTATTTATTTATTTATTTATTTATTTATTTATTGTGGTACTGGGGTGGAACCCAGGGGCTTTTCTACCTTTGAGTTATACTCCCAGACCTATTTTATATTTTATTTGGAAACAGGGTCTCACTAAGTTGCTGAGAGCCTCACTAAGTAGCTGAGGCTGGCTTCGAATCTGTGTGATCCTCCTGTCTCAGCTCCTAAGAGCTGGGATTATAAGCATGTGTCACCACGCCTGGCAAATATTTATTCTAATATATCTTTTTTTTTTTTTTTAGTACTGAGGACTGAACCCAGGGCCTTCCATAGTCTGGGCAAGCACTCTACCCCTGCGCTACATTCCCAGCTCGTATTTGTGAGAGGGGTTGGGGGTGCAGCATGTGCCTCCCATGTGTAAGACCCTGGATTTGATCCCCGGTACCACAAACACATAAACACACACATATGCACACGCACACACACGCACACATGCACGTGCGCACACATACACACATACACAGAGTTTTTGAAAGGAGACAACACTGGGCTGCAACTCTGAACTTTGTACAAAATAAATAACAGAGAAATGTCTCTATAGGAGGGGTGGCATGTGCCTTAGGAAATACTTCTAGAACCGAGCCATCCCACGTCGATGGTTTGGAGCTTTCCCCTTGATGATGTAAGTCTCCATTCCAATTACCAAAACATATGAGAGAACTTTTCAAAAACTGCCAAGCACACAGACTTCAAAGAAGAGAAAGGGAAGAACGAGGAAGAAGTGGGGAGAGGAGGCTAAGGGGAACAACAGACGAGAGAAAGTGTCAACATTTCTTACACAACGGATTTCCGAAAAGTCAGAGGCACAGCTCGTGGCCTGTTTTAATTGGCGCAGACACAAGAGAAAAAGAAAATCTAAGTCTGAGAGGCCGGTGCCCTGAGAAGACTGTCTGCATCTGCCTGGATGTCAGAGAAAATGTTGCAGAGGGGAAGGCCGGACAGAGAGCAAACCTGTCAAACTCGTGGCAGCTGGAAAGGCCGCAGCCATCTTGACGTTACCCTCTATTGTCAGAGCTATTCTTTCAAGGGTCACCGGTGAAAACGGAATTCTATTCATAGCACTGACAGCTAAATTAAGATGGATCAGAAAATCAAGGCCAAGCAAACCGCTATAAAATTGGGGGTTGTGCTAAGAACCGTAGCAAAATAATCCAAGGAAACCCTTAAGATTTCATCAAATACTCTTTCCTCGAAGCTTTCACACAGTGTTATGCCATCTAGTTTCTCAAGTATTGATGCAAAGAACACATGATACCAAGGCTTTATTGAGATATTAGCTTTAAAACAATTTTTTTCGTGTATTTTGAACTACAACTTAAAGTTAATTGTGTTTTGATTTGGATTTTGGTGGTGGTGATCCTATGGGATCACATTTCTTTTGAATCTGATGAAGAATTACCAGTTGGAACCAGTTTAATGAGGTGAGAGAGGTGTCAGATTAACTGGGAGGTGAATAAAAGAAAACTCAGAGTTTTACAAGACAAGCATATTTCTTTTCTTTCCCTTTTCATTCCTTCATTCCTTCCTTTCTCCCTTCTTTCCTTCTTTTCTTCCTTCTCTCTTCTTTTCTTCCCTCTTTCCCTTCATTTAAAAAATTTTTTGTGGTACTGGGGATTGAACTCAGGGACACTCCAAATCTGAGCTACACCCCCAGCCCTATTTGATTATGCTATTTTGATACAGGGTCTTACTAAGTTGCAGAAGGCCTCACTAAGCTACTGAGACTGGCCAAGAACCTGTGCCCCTCCTGTCTCAGGCTCCCAAGTACTGGGATTACATGTGTTGGCCACCATGACTGGCCAAAGACAAGTATATTTCACATGGAGGGGGAAACTAAACACATTTTACTTCAATACAGATAGCACATGATTGCTTGAGAATATTATACAGATATTTCCTGCTTTCTAAAATATTAATATACAAAATTTCTAAAGTTATAAATCATAAATTCTTTAATACTAAAGGGAGCCATGCTTTATCATCAATGATAAAATTTTTTTTGGAGGAAGCATTGGGGATTGAACCCAAGACCTCATACATGGTAAGTAGGAACTCTACCACTGAGCTGTATCCCAACCTCAGTGATAAGTTGTCATTGTATGTGTATCATCTTCATTTTATTTATGTTCTTTTGTGGTGCTGGGGATAGAACCCAGGGCCTGGTGCATGCTAGGCAAGTGTCTACCACTAAACCATACTCTCACCCCTCAACAAGGGGTGTCTCCTGGTGTAGGCACTGATTGTCCCACCACCTTGTTCTGTTTCCTAAATGTACCACAGTGCACAGCTGAGCCCCATGGGGAGTTCCCACAGAACACTATCAGTAAAAAGGGCTGAGTTGGAAGACAAAATAAATATGAAATTTTGTATAAAATAAGTAGCAGAAAAATGGCAGTGTTATGATATCATGGTATAACATCCCATCATGAGGATATGGATGTGCTTTATTCTATACTTTGTTATATCTCACAGAAATATGTTATATATCATCTATAGGTGATATATAATATATATCATCTATATCATCTGTATAAGATCACTTGACTATAGAAATAAACATTTGATTTGAAATGATTACACACAAGATTTTCAGGAGTATACTTGTTACTAAGAGATCTACTTAAGACATCAGAGATAAACTTCACAACACTGATTTATTTTAGCTACCTCAATTGTATTATTAAAAATATATAAGATCAGCCGGGCGTGGTGGTGCACGCTTGTAATCCCCACTCTTGGGAGGCGGAGACAGGAGGATCATGCTGGTTCGAAGCCAGCCTTGCTGGCTTAAGAGACCCTGTTTCCACATAAAAAAGTTAAAAAAATAGGTCTGGGAGTGTAGCCCGTAGGAGTGTATCCCGGAGGTAGAAGGGCTTCCAGGAACCCCAGTACCACCAAAAAATAAAAAAATAAAAATAAAAAATAAAAATATATAAGATTAAGGGATCTCAAAGGCAATGGAGAAGTTACCTCCAAAATACGGTCAAGACTGAAAAGAAAGATGAAGTCATGTACCCTGTAGTTGAATTTTTAGCATTTCATCAGAATGATTTATTCCTAAATAATTTTTCACTTCTTGATATGAAAAAAGACATTAATTATGGGAAATTATTAATAAATTCCTATCTCAATAGTTGTTTTTGTATAAATTATCTCCTTGGTGCCACTCAGTACCCTGACTCATGATTTTATACAAAACATCTTGTGGGGGATGCTATTATCCGGAGAGCATACAGCGCCTGGCTTTAGACCAAACTCTGAGTCTCCTAGCAACAAGGAGCATCTCTGGGTATAGAATCACACTGATTGTCCCACCACCTTGCTCTGACTGGTGCCTAAATGCACCACAGTGCACAGCTGAACCTCCTGGGGAACATTTGGGCAGTTTAGCAAGTTTTGGGAGGTCATCTTAGGTACAAGAGCAGACAAGCTTGATGTGGTTCTCTAATTGAAGAAAGCAAGGCTCAGGAGACCAGAGGACTTTGTCCTTGGACTCTAAGATGGGTGATGGGTGATGGGTTTCTAGCCAAAGCCTTGTTATTTCTTTTATACCAGAGGTGAATCTGCTGTTGTATGAACTTCCTGGAACATAAGAACCCAAAAGACTAGTGGTAGAGTGGCCTTCTGCAGGGACAGGATGCCAGCAAGGCTTCAGAAAAGACACAGGAATCAAGAAGAGGTGGGATGGGGGATGGCTTGTGAGGCGGCCTTTCCACTCTTTCAGGAACATGCTGAGGACACCTACTCTCTCCTCCATCCTCTGAGAAGCAGCCTGATCCCCGAGGAGGGATGTGGCCATGCAGACTTGTCTGTGACTCAGTGAGAGGCTTTGATTCAGGTGAGGGATGTACTCAGCATGCAGGTCTAAACCATCTTCTCCAATCCACTGTACTGAATTTAAAGGGAACTTAAAGGATGCTCTTAATTATCACTCACTAAACCTAACAATGTGATTGGAAACTAGCATGATAAATGATCCTACTTTACCCATTACTTGTTTTGCTTTTTTCCCTTTCTTTCCTCTCTCTCTCTCTCTCTCTCTCTCTCTCTCTCTCTCTCTCTCTCTCTCTCTTCTTTTCTTCCAATTGAACCCAGGAACATTCTACCACTGAAATATACACCCAGCTCTTGTTATTTTTATTTGGAGACAGGATCTTATAGAGTTGCTCAGGCTGGCCCTAAATTTGTGATCCCCCTGCCTCAGCCTCCCAAGTAGCTGAGATTACGGGAGTGTACCACCACGTCAGCCTCCCCCTTTAATTTTAACTTAACAGCTGAACTGGTTCCCAAGTTACTTCCATTAATGGGATTGTTCATTTGCTAAACACCTCTCATATTCTAACCACTGGGCTAGGCGTCAAGGAAACAAAGATAATAAGACAGTGGCCAAAAGCCACAGATACAAAGGAGGGTATTCCAACATCAAAGTACAAGATACCACTAGATGACTTTAAACTGGATTTACTACATTTCTGCAAAGGTAGAGACAGGGGCTATTTGCATTTCCAGAGACAGACTATTCGTCCCAGAGGCAGACCGGGGACTGGTGTCTCCACATTTCCACACATAAATTTCTGAAGCCACACTGCCTCTCAGACACACACAGGAGTTGACTGAGTCAACTTTTTTTTTTTTTTTTTTGCGGGTCTAGGGATGAAACCCAGGGGCATTTGACCTCTGAGCTACACCCCCTGCCCTATTTTTTATTCTTTATTTTGAAGCAGGGTCTCACTAAGTTGTGGAGGGCCTCACTAAGTAGCTGATGCCGGCCATGAACCATGATCCTCTGGTCTCAGCCTCTAGAATATTGGGATTACAAGCATGCGCCACCACGCCCAGCTCTGACTCAACTCTTGACAGAGGATACCCAGGGCAGAGAGACATGCAAAGAAAGAAAACAAGGATCCCAGTGACATCAGCCTGCTGTCTTCTCTCCGTCACCATCTGCCAGCTCACACTCTGTCACAGAAATGAAGTCAAGCGCATCCATAGCGACTTCTGAACGGCTCTGCCGAGTGGTTTGGGACTTGCAAGGATTGCTTCAATTTTTTTTTTTTTAAAAAAAAAAGCTCTGGAAGCCACACCTTAAGATGGCCAAGGACACAGAGAGAATCCCAAAGAAATCAAAGATGGTGACATAAAGAAAAAGAATTTCTGCTTAAGGATCCAAAGTGAGAAAATAGAAGCCCAGAGGAGAGACTAACGGTTCTCAAGAGCTCACCCTGTGAGGATGAAGGGAAGCCTTGTACAGGGAAAGGCTGGACTGCTGTGGGAAGAGTCCTTATGTGGAGACATGGAGGAGGTAGGGACAGTCAGCAACTAAGCTGGAGATGCTCCCTTCCAGGGAGCTTTGGTTACATTACTGATTGTGGGAGCAACCAGTTCGCTGGAGGCCACCTTTAGGCATTCCATTCCACTACATTTGAGAACAGAATGTTATTTAGCACGTGGCAGGTGCTCAGCAGTTGGTTGAATAAGTGAATCCAGCCAGAAACACCCAGGTGTTTTCAGAATGTGTGAGGTAATTCTCCCTACATCTCCTGCAGCGACACAGGAATTCCTGCCATTCCACTGACAGCTGGCCCAGGAATGGCCAACTACCTAAGCTGGGCCAATTCAAGCCCTTTTTCCAGAATCCAAGAACTCTGTCTCCTTGTCTTTATTTTGAGGTTAAAAACAGAGATCTGGGGACTTGAAGGCAGCCATGTCTCCGGCTAGTGGCCAGCCTGCCTAGAAGCTGATGCTCGCTGTTGGGAAGAGGCAGGGGTGGAGGGCACAGTCCCAGTGGCACGGGAATCCCTGTTACTCACTCCTGCAGCCCAGCCCACCCTTGCCCTTCCTGTGGTCAGGCTATGTGAGTCAAAACAACCGATATTCCCAGTTCAGTTCAAATTGGATTTTGTCACTTGCAACTCAAAGACTACTGACTAATACATGGAACAAGCTGCCCTTTGGTATCATTGGGCCCCACGGAGCCTAGAGAAACACCAGGAAACATGTGGTCATGCTGCACCCCTCTCACACTGGAGTCTGCATCAATCCAGGAAGCACATACGGCTTAGAAGAGAGGTGGTGGGACACAGGGTCACCTAATTTTGCAAAAGCATCAGCATGTGGGGCAAATCGCTAAAGTACACACAGATGGAAAGTTGTAAGGACCCAGGTGAGCAAGAAAGTCAGCATAGGTGTCAGAGAAAACAAAGAAAAACACAGAAGAGAGGTGGGAGGCCCTTCAGTAGGTTGACTCAGTACACCAAGAAGGACTTTGCAGTGTGTGTGTGTGTTTCCTGGGGACTGAACCCAGGGGCATTTTACACCCTCAGTCCTTTATACTTTTTGGCTTGAAGCAGTTTCTCTAGGTTGCTGAGATGTCTAGCTACATTGCTGAGTCTGTCCTCAAACCTGCGATTCTCCTGTCTCAGGCTCCCAAGTACTGGGATTGCAGGCATGCACCATCACACCCCGCTCTGTCTTGCTGTTTGACTGCCTCCTGCAGTTGTGTTTCTCAGTGCAGCATGGAGGGGGGAAGCTGCATCCACTGCCTTTGTTGCTGAGAATACAGATACAGTGTCATGGTGCAGATGTCTGGTCCTAGGACCAGCTGCATCTTCATCACCTAGGAACTGTTTAGAAATGCAAATTCTCAGCCCCACCGGCCTGCACAATCAGAATTGGAGCTGTAAGGATGTTGTAGGATGTGTGTGGCCATAACCAAGATGAAACTAGAGTTCCTTCTTTCAAAGACATTCCCAGGAGTTGTAGTAATTGGCCAGGGACTCTGCTCTGGGACCAATGGGCTCACATCTTAGATGCCCTTTGCATCCCAGAGATCAGTAGCTAGGCTGCTTTTTACAGGGCTTCCCCTCCCTGAGAAGTGGCCATTGTCCAGCACTCCACCACCCAGCTGTGTGAGGAGCAATTGCTTTCTCCTCACTGGGCTTCCAAGACAGGCCTAGTGTCAGCCTGGGGCTCTGGAACCAAAGCAGCTGTGATAAGAAAATTAGTTTTTTGTTTTGGATTATTTTGTTGTTTTTGCAGTACTGGGGCTGGAACCTCTGAGCGACACCCCCAGCTCTGTTTTTTTATTCTTTATTTTGAAACAGGGTCTCACTGAGTCACAAAGGGTCTCACTAAGTAGCCGAGGCTGTCCACAAACTGCAATCCTCCTGTCTCAGCCTCCCACATGCTACGATTCCAAGCATGCGCCAACACGTCCAGCTCAGAAAATGAGTTTAAATTATTATTGTAGTCTGCTTTTTAAACCACGGCAGGGGATTTCTCTCATTCTTCTTTTTATTAATCAAGTTGCTAAAATGGAGACCACTTAGGGAAGTGAGAGTGCAGAGCTTTGGCAGTGTAAGCACGCCTGTGTGGATGATTCAAAATCAGATCAAGTCTGGCATTTCTTTTTCCCTTTCAAGGCCTTGAAGTCTCTGGGTCTTGGCTTTTTTGTGGAGTGCCTGGCATTCGGTGTGTATCAGGCAGAGGCGAAGCTTCAGAAGAGGCTTGAGGAGGGCTTTGGATCAGGCCTGACAGTAGGAAGCAGGTGGACCCCACCGTACAACCACAGATTCAGCAAGTCCTGCCAGCAGCCGGCGGGGCACGTGCCCACCTGCGCTGGCCTCCCGTGAGTGTCTTTTAGAATCTGGAATTGGAAACTGTCCCTGACACTCATCCTGCCAGGCAGGGCCTTGACAAGAGCCCAAGAGACATGTGTCACCGTCCTTCATCTCACATGCTGTCACCAAGCTGTGTCCATGAGTCTAGCTGAACAGTCCCAGCAGGGACTCGCTGTGCCCTGTATCTCTCATCTAAGCACATCCCGCTTAGGTCTAATCAGCTTCTCCTTAAACTCCAGACTCCGGGAGGATGGGAATGGTACCTGTCTTGTACATCATCACGTTTCCAATGCCTATGAAGGCCAGGCACACAGTAGGTGCTTTATAAATGTTTACTGAATGACCATGTCTAAATGAGAATGAGTTCTCAAGAAGCTGCAGCCCAGCCCAGGCTAGTTATACACCTCTGGGCCCACTTGCAAGCCAGGCAGTTGTGCTAATTGGTGGCTATGTCTTGGGTGAGTTACTGAGCCATACCTAGCCTCGACTTTCCTTGATATGGGGATGACATCAAACTTCCACTCTGTGAAATAGAGATAATACGTACATCCCAAGGTCACTAGGAGATGAAGTTCAGACAGCACTCATGACAGTATGTGTCAGACAGCATTATCATTCCCAGTTATTTTCCACCTCCCTGATAAGAGGATTAGACATCGTCATCCAAGAGGATGGCCAAGAAACTCGCCATGCTGCCCTACAGGAGGAGGACACTTCTCCACCCAACTGATGCCAGGGCTGGACGCACGACTTGCCTTGGCCAGTGGAATAGAGGCTACGTACCACTGTGAGCATGGACCGGAAGAGCCATTGTGATGCTCTTCTCATACTCCTTCCCTCTCTCATGAGAATGCAAGTCCCAGGCAGGGGCTGCTCCTTCATCCCGGATGCTGGGATGAAGCCACCCAACCCACATCCAATATAAACTTCAGCAGCCAGACATCACTGCTGGGGTTGCTCTTTACAGCAGCACAACCTGGTGAGGAAGCTGACTGATACACGGTGCCGGCCACAAAGTGGGGGTCTAGTAAGCCTCGGAGGGATGAATCAATAAATAAGTTCTAAGGCCTCTCCCGTAGGGTTGCTCCTGTGCTTTTGGTTCTGTGGGTGGAACATTCAGTCACTCATATAAATTCGAGGTGGCATTTTGGAGCATGAAAGGGAAATGGAATTTTTAAATAAACCGAATGCAAAGTTGACCCATTCTATTAGAAGACAGCAGTGCCCCATAGCCTGGAAACCCCACCCCGAGTTTCTTTCAAGGATTATTCATTCCAACTGATGGCTTCAATGTAACGAGCCTTTTTAGCAGTGAGCTATGTCCCTTATACAAATCCCTAATCATCACCACTGGGCTCTGACTACAGTGAAATAACAAAGCCCTTGGTACTGAGGGCAATGTCATGTTTGTGAACCTTCTGTCCCAACCACACTGAGCCAGAATTTGTAAAGACTGTTATATTTATGGAGCTCCTAGGAGACTATGGGGGTGTCACATGTCCCCCTACCCTCCCTTTGCTGGTGTCCAGTGACAGGGGTAGGTAGAGGAGGTACCAACACTGCCCACCCTGTAAATATAAGGAAACAGGCTTTAAGGAGAGAAAAACATGACGAAGGCCAGCTAGCCAGCAGGCAGCAGAGCCTGGACTGGAAGCCAGAGACACTGGCCATTGGAGCAGGGGCTCCTACACCGGGCTCTCTTGTGGTCACCACAAGCCATAGTTCCTCCTGCTGGCACAGTCCCTCCAGCGGGGGCCACTGTTCCTCCTAGGTCAGCAGGCTGTCTGAAGACTTTCTAGGCAAGGGGTGGTAAGAGGAAGGTCTGGAGCAGCTCACCCTGCTTTCTTTTCTGCCGACAGCCACTCAGGTGAAGCCTGCTGCTCTGACTCAGCAGGTGGGAGCCCACTGCCATCTCCGCCTGTGGACACGTGTTTACACACGAGGCCCCGCAGGAAACGCTGGTGCTGTTCCAATGGGCTCACCCTGCCGCCCCTCGTCCTGAAGGAGTTCTGGCTTGGTAAAGGGACATGTGTGCAAAACTGAACCCGATCACAAGGCCTTCTAAAGGGGGCATAGCCAAGAGAGTTGTTAGAGGAGAGCTCCGGCTGAGTAATGGAGGGAGCTGCAGGGAGCAGGCGGCATTGGAACCCTGCTTGGTACCATGAGTCATCTCTCTCCAGGCAGGGGTCACAGACAACAACGCAGAGGTACAGCGTGCTCAGAGCAGGAACATGGTCCCCGCTGTTGGGGCAGTGGAGTGGGCAGAGCCATGTGCATAGAAGCAAGCTAAAACCCAAATTTGCAGGCTTTAAATTTCAGCCCAAGAAGACCTGCTTTAACAATGTGTCATAATATAGATCTTGAGCTCACTACTAAATGCCCTGCATAAGAAAGTTCAGACCTGAGAGACTATATATATATATACAATTTTTTTCTTCAGTGCTGGTATTTAAACTGAGAAGCGCTCTACCACTGTGCTATCTCCCCCCAGCCCTTTTTTATTTTGAGACAAAGTGTCACCAAGTTGCCCAGGCCAGCCTTGATCTTGCAATCCTCCTGCTTCAGCTTCTTAAATACCTGGGATTACAGATGCATGCTACTGGGCCTCACTCAATTTAAATATTTCTTGAATGTGTCAAGTTTTGTTTTTATTTTTGATTTAGAATTTGGGATTGAACCCAGAGGGATTCTGCATTCTCCCAGCCATTTTTATTTTTTTGTTTTGAAACAGGGTCTTACTAGGTTGCTAAGGCTAGTCTTGAACCTGTAATATTCTTGTCTCAGCCTCCCAAGTACTGGGATATTAGGCACACACTACCACCTCCAGTGTGTATGAAGTTTTGAAGACAAAAATCTCTGAATGACCAGGGACTTGGAAAATATACTATAGACATTAAGTAGGATATAAGCCCAGGGATTTCCTCTCCTCTGTTCAAGAAGGGTTAAGAATGAGACGAACATGGAAATGTGACACTCCGCATGGATAAGGTGATGGATTCACTGCTCTGATATTTACTGGGTACCTACTTTGTGCAGAGCATGTTTGTCAGAATTTGGGAAAACTCAGGGAATAAAAATCCCACCCTCCTGCAGCTTTCCTTCCAAGGAAACTGTTCACATCAGCAGGCACTTACTGTCTGCCAAAGACACAACCCAGTTTGATTACATACTTGTTTACTTAGCCCGCCCTTGTACACTGAAGTAACACTGTTATCCTACTTACAACGTGGGTAAACTGGGGCTCAGAGCTGTTAACTCACCCTATGTCAAGGCAGCAAGCGTGAGAGCTGGGCTGTGTCCCAGGCAGATCAGAGGTGGGCTCTGGGCCCCTTCCCTGTACTGTCTCTCTGCACCGTAAGGGGCGGTCAGAGCAGGCTCACAGGGGAAGGACTTTCCTTGCTTCCAGCTTCCACTTTCACACCTCAAAGGGTCTGCACTTCACTAAGCCCCACATTTCTATAAGTGCCACGGCCCTGTCCTTCCTCCCCAGTGCTCCTCCAAATGAAAGCCTATGACCCCCCCCCCCCAATTTGTGCCCGGCATGGCTGGTGACTGGTCTGTGAGGAGGTGAGTACAGAAACGGAGAGAATATATTAAGAAATGTACAGAGCAGTTAGTTGACTCCAATAATAATAGCAATAAATTTAAAAAATGGGTATCTGTACTCTACGTTTTTTCTTAATTTCAAGTTTCTCATCATTCATTTTCATTGTACTTCACAAAAGTACATTTCCGGGATGAATTAGAAATTTTAAAAGGAGCAAGCAAAGCCTGATCCTCCACCATAGACAGAGAGTGAGTTCCCTGGCCGCCTGCATCGAATCCCTGAGAACAGAGAGACCTGAAAGGCCAGGTCAGGAAACATCTGTGCACACACTTCCTTTCTTCCTCCCTCCTTTCTATTCCTAGCAGGTGGGTGGGTTCTGCCCTCCTTTGCCTGTGGGTGGAGGGACTATGGAAGAAGCTACTTATTCAGGTAGGCCCGCTGGCGTCTTCAGCCAGCCCTGAAGATCCCACAGGGACCCGTTGGCATCTCTCTCCCTAACTCCTTTGACCTGAATTCACACAAAGTCCCAGCAATTCTAGGGCTGGGAGCTGGCTATGAGTGGTAGATAGATGCTGGGGACCTGATGTGGAGGTTCTCTGAACCCCCGTGGAAGGTGCTGGAACCCACCTGACAGACTGGAAGACAGGGGCTTCCATCTTGGGAGAGTCCTGACTGTTCCCTTTTGCTGATCTAGCTTAAAATCCCAGAGAAAAACTTCCCCAGAGAGCTCTGGACACTTCTGCTCTCTGTTTAGGTTATAAACAGGAAATGGAGAGAGTCGTTATAAACAGGAAATAAAGACAGCGCTTTCAAAATGAGGTATCACTATAATCAGACTAGCCACTGTCGATTTTCATTTTCTCCTAAAATCCTGGTTTCACTTTCTATTTAGTGCAAGTGGAGAGGGAGGTTCCCCAGTCGGTCCAGGCCTCCCCTGCCACTGGTCCCACGAGAGCCCACAGCTGCGGGATGGGCATATATCCTATATATACACTCCTGTCCACGTTGTTTGTGTGGCACTGGAAATTGAATCCAGGGACATTCTACCTCCAAGTTAAACCCCTAGCCTTATTTTTTTTTTAATTTAACTTAGTTTATTTAAATTTTTTTTTTTTTTTTTTTTTGGTGGTACTAAAGATTGAGCCCAGAAGCATTCTACCTCTGAGCTATACCCCCAGCCTCATTTTACTTTTTATTTTGAAGCAGGGTCTCACTAAGTTTCTTAAGTTGCTAAGGTTGACTTGGAACCTATAATCCTCTTGTCTTAGGCTCCCAAGTACTGGGATTACAGGCACGTGCCACCACACCTGGATCCTGTATACTTAAAATCATCTCTAATGATACCTGATAGAATATCTAATACTAGGTAAATAATTGTTATACTGTAATCCTTAAGGAATAATGACAAGAAAAACAAAGTCTGTACATGTTCAGTACAGATGCAAGTCTCCCTCCAAACATTTTCCCTCCAAGTTTGGCTGAATACAAAAATGTGGAACTCACGAATATGGAGGGCCAGCCATGACTGTTTTTGTTCGAAGCCGCTGTGTATGGATGATTATGCAGCAAAGGCGATCAGAACAGCACTCAGTCCCAAAACATGGGGCCCTCTGATCCTCAACAACCGGGAGTGGCCAGTGGTCCTACAGCACCAGGCCACCTGGGAACCTGCTGTCCATGCAGAGCCTTGGGGCCGCCTGAGACCCACTGAGTCCGAACCTATAAGACTGTTAAATGGCCAGGCGTGGTGGCACATGCGTGTAATGCCAGCACTTGGGAGGCTGAGACAGGAGGATTGTAGTTTGAGGACAGCCTCAGCTACTACTGAGGCCATCTGCAACTCAGTAAGACCCTGTTTCAAAATAAAGAATAAAAAATAGGGCTGAGGGTGTAGCTCAGAGGTAGAATGCCCCTGGGTTCCATTCCCAGTACTGGGGGGAAAAAAAAAGACTGCTAAATGTTTCTTATGCTGAAGTTTGAGAAGCACTGCTTGGCACGATCTCTTTCAAAAGTGCCTTATTTCCATGTCGTGTCTTAAAAAATAATTCAAACGCAAAAAAAAATATAACCTAACAGACACCAGCAGGCCAACCCCCCAGATATGATAGATATAAATAGCAAGCATATATCCTGTGCTGAACACTATTTTCAGTACTTTGCAAATAATAACTCATTTAACCTTCCTAAGAGCCTGGTGAGAGAGGTACTGTCATGTCACTGATACGGGGTTACAGATGAGGAAATTGAGGACAGAGAGATTATATAACTTACCCGTGGTCGCACAAGGTCATAAGCAACAGCACTGACATCTGAACGCAGGGGACCTGGCTCTGCGGTCCTACGGTTCTGCTTCTGGTCACTTAAGTACCTCTCCTCCCTCTCCCCATCGCCAAAGTCTAACAAGTCTCTTTGAAATTATTCTCCATCTCTTCCTTTCTTCTGCACACCGGTCACCATCCTGGCTTAGGCTAGGACTCCTGTGGCACCCTCTTGGCTGGCCTAGAGCCTCTGGTCACACCTCAAACCACTTTATCCAAGGCCTCAGGTTAATCTTTCTGCACACGCTGCTCCTACCGTCCTCCCTGCCTCTGCTCTGCCTGGCAACCTAACAGGTGAACAGGACTCCAAGGCCCTTGAGAGCTTGGCCTACCTCTAGTCTCCAACAGACAGCAGAACGGAACACACCCACATCCCTTGGTCTCCATGACAACACACAGCAGCCTCACCATTTTTTTTTACAAATTCTCTTTCCGGGGGTTGCCCCCTTTCTTGCCTGGTCTCCACATCCTACAAACTCCATCAAATGACACTTCCTGGGCAAATTTTTCCTTGGTTCCTTTGAGTTCAAAGGATAAACTCATTTCTGACTTCAATGAATACTTAATAGCATTTTTTTTAAGATGGAGTTTTACTGTATTGTCCAGATTGGTCTCAAACTCCCGGGCTCAAGGGAGCCATCTGCCTCAACCTTCCATGTCGGTAGGACTACAGGTATGCGCCACCACACCTGGATATGCTAGTTGCATCTTCATCTCTTTTTTAAACTTATTTTTTCGTGTCTTCAATTCTTCAATACCAGGTATTACGTGTGTGTGTGTGTGTGTGTGTGTGTGTGTGTGTGTGTGTGTATGTATTTGTCACTGGGAATTAAACCCAGAGTCTTGTGCATGCTAGGCAAGTAGTTTACCACTGAACTAAAGCCTCAGCCTGAGGCATCTATTTTTTAATTATTATTGCAGTAAGACATATATTAGCTGCACTGGGAGACCTTTCTTCTCTTCCAGCACAAGTGCTGAATGAATTAATTAGATCTTGAATACACCCTGACCTTGGAGAACTGGATCTGAAGGAACCTCTTGGCCTGAGAGTTATTGCTCTAGCCAGGAGAATTTTGTTTTTAAAGTTAAGGGATAGAAATAGGTGGATGGTTTGCTTCCAGAAGCAAATGTGTGCACAGTCCCAAAGCCCCTGATTCAGTGCAAGCTCAAGCATAATAAGATCTCCAAATGATGTGGCTGGTGTGTAGGTGGTAGATAGGGGAACCGCCCTTCCCAGTGTGACGGAGACTGAAGGGTTTCCTAGAACATGAGCTCTTAGAGCTAAGACTCAGGAATTCCCAAGGAAACTGGAATACATTTGCCACCTTTACTTCAAGATCATCAGAAACAGGGGGCAGGGGATTTGGGGGGACTGCTTGCATCTGTCCCTTCCTCTCTTGTTCCCATTGGTTCAATTCTATGAACCCCACCCAAAAGACTCCTGTAGTAGCCTCCCTGGCCTCCCTGCCTCCACCTCTGCCTGCGGTGGTCCTGCCCATCAAAGCTTCGTCCCCATTCATCATTCACAGTAAGGGGCACAAGCTCTCATGCCCATGAAGACAGGTTCTACCAATGAGAGACGCATTATCAGCGGGGGCGTCTCGAAAAATCTGAAAGCCTCTGTGCCTCCCGCCAACATTCAGGCCGGGAAGTTTTCTCCTGGTAGATCAAAAGACCTGAATACAAACTATCCTCAGCTTAATGAGTGTCAGCCAATCAGACTCACTCAGCCGGGAACCTCATGACCAGCTTTCTACCTCCTGCATCAGTGCGGGTTCTCTAATGCGGAGACAGCTGCCTGTGGTGTACAATAGAGCGTACAGGCTCCTTAAGCTTGTTTGCTGATTGCAGATCCAGGGATACTGGACATTCAGCCACGGGGGAGGGGGTCACAGGGAGAAAAAAAACAGGAGCTCATTTTTTCTCAGAGTTGTTTACTGTCTGCAGAGAGAAGCACGGTCAGCCTGTTGCCCAAACACAAGTCTTTGGGGGAGTCAGGCAGCACAGGGAATGGTGGTGTGCATCAACTCAGGAGGGTGGGCTTTTTTTTTTTCCAGCACTAGGGATGAAACTCAGGGGTATTCTACCTCTGAGCTATACCCTATTTTTTGTTCTTTATTTTAAAACAGGTTCTCACTGAGTTGCAAAGGGCCTCACTAAATAGCTGAGGGTGTCTGCAAACCACAATCCTTCTGTCCAGCCTCCCAAATGCTGGGATTACAAGCGTGCGCCACCATGTCCAGTTTAGGAGGACGGGTTTGCTGAATCTCCAAGATCCTTGGGGTCAGGAGAAAGTAGGACATTCTCCCACCCAGCTAAGGCCATTCTGCTCACATTTTAAAATGAGAATCCATACCCTTACTTACAATCATGGTGAACTATAAGTATTGGTCCAGTTAGGAATTCCCTTGCTGAATTTCATACACCGGAAAGTGGGCCCTGGGTTTCAAGACCTTGGAGTAAGTAAGGCATGGCGGGCTTTACCCACAGCAGGCGGCTTTAACGACCAGAGTCTTCAGCGCCTTTTAGGAAAAACACCCTTTACCTTAATGTCTGTATGCCTTGCTGTTTGGCGGTCTCTCACCTTCCCTTTTTTCTTTTTAAATGATTAAGAAAAACTTCTGACGTAGAGAATGTCCCCTAGAATCACCCTAGTTGTCATCTGATCGTCACTGAGTGAAACTACTCCCTTTACAGATGAGAAAGCTGGGGCTCAGGGAGCGGCACACAGCACGGCTGGAATGCAGCTCGGCTGCGGTCCCTACTGCGCGCATGCTGACTCTATAATCTCATGCCTTTGTTATTTTCAAAACAGACCCAAGATCTTAGAATTAAAGTGGGTTGGTTGATAAGGTGGTATTATGTTGTACATTTTATAAACTGAATTTGCTAAGAGAGATTTTTTTTTTTTTGCTAGATTGAGTCCTCTAACTCCATCTTATTTTTCTCTTGACCTGATTTCTCCATCTGTTTTTTTTTTCCTGCTGTGTTTTTTTTTCCCCAATAAACTCTCCCAAATATTTTTTCTTTAGTACTGGGAAGGAAAGGAGAAAGGGAAAGCAGAAAAACAAGTCTTCCTAAAAGCCCTGTAATGTAGGCATTATTTTCATCTGACAGAATGAGAAACTGAGGCTGGATGAATTGAAGTTAACTGCCTATGATTTTCCGGCTGGCCAAAGAGACTTGGGATTGTACTTCAGTCCTGAATACAAAGCCTGCAAGTCCTCTTGGCTGGCAGAGGGGAAGGGAGGATCCCATCCTGGATCTAGCCCTGCTGGCCTCAAAGGCATCCACGCTGTCATTTCCGATATTAACTGCCTACTAGAATCACCGGGAGCCATTTAACAACTGCCTCGGGCTTCATCACAACATCTGCATCAGGTCTCAGGGACAGACCTTCATATTATTATAAAGAAAATGTCCCAGATTCTAATGGGCAGCAAGTAAGAAATGAGAACCAGAAGGCTAGAGTGTAGCGCTTCCCGGGCGAGCTTGAACTCGCCCTACAGGTGATACATGATTTGAATATGGCTCGTCCCCTAAAAAATTCACGTTGGAATTTGATTACCACGCTGGCGGGGCAGGAGGTAGGCCCTCTGCGAGCTGATTAGGTCCTCAAGAGGGACTCTTCTCATAGGAGTCCCTTCTTGCTCTTGCAGGCCTGGATCCATTGCAGAGAGAGTGGGTTGTTATCCACTGCAGCTGCCCCTCCAGTTCTCTCCCTCTTCAAACGCTCACTTGTCATTTCCTTTCTGCCACCTTAGGAAACACCCTCCCCAGTGCTGCCGCTGCCCTTGGACTTCCCAGCCTGCAGACGGTGAGCCAAGCAAACGCCTCTCCTTTATAAACTCCTGAGTCTTATGCTACAACAAAATATAGCAACAGAAAAATGGATGAAGACAGAGAAGCTGCATCTTGGGTGAAAAATAGGCTCACTGAGTGGAAAAGAGAAGAAAAAAGCAATGGAGGAGAAGAGAAGTTGAACTGCCTTTGATTTTTTTTGCCCCCATCCCCCAGCAGAGTTGCATGCATGTATGCTGTGACACTTCCCCTCTCTGGAAAGCCACATCTGGCCAGTCGCTTTGCTCAAGAAACACAGCAGGCGTCTGATGGGATCTGACTCCATGGGAGGAAAACTGTTTATGCCAAAGACATCTTTAGCTAAGCAGATGTTACTTTTGTTTGTTGAAACGATCAGGATCTTCCTGGAGAGTTTAAGTTTGCTGCTGATACATTCAATTCATTCCTTATGGAAGGACCAGTGCGACTGGCACCTGGTGCGGCAGAGACTTGAAGTCACCCTGGCCAGCGTTTGAATGCCAGCCGTGTGTCTGTCTTCCTGTTGATTTAAACAAGTCACTCAGTATTGCTCACCCTCAGCTTTGATATGAGGAATTGGGGTTTTTAAAGAGAATTCAAAGAGGGAAGGAAGTGTCTCTCAAATTTCAGGGGTATGTGGTGGCGTAGTGTTACATAACCCTGAATCAAATACCAAGAAAGTTATTACTGTCGGATTCTCTTTCATTTCATTTGGTTAAAGTAAAGAGATGGAGTTATATTTCTGACCCACTTCTAACTTATTTCCTCTTTAACATGAGAGAGCTAGTCTCAGGTGACTGTATATACAATCAGCCAGCTATATGCAGCTAGAAACTAATAATAAACTAAACTGACTTGCGTCTGTTTTGACTTATTTTTAAGGCATGTGAAAACTAGTTAAGGTAATACTTTAAAGTTGCCTTTTATGTAAATTTAAGTCAAAGAAGTAGGTTAAACCATTAAGTAATGGTATATAGGTGGGTATATGGACAGTGCAAATATAAATTCATGCCCTGAAATCTAAAGTTTGGGGGAAAATGATTTAAGGTAGTTTGAGTCTCTGAGTGGTCAGGTAAGACAAATGCTATTCTTATCCTCTGGTGTGAAAAAATCCCCGTAAGAAATGGAATTTGAGCTGGCAGATTCCGATGGTGCGGATGAACCATTCTCACCACAGAACGGATCTCACCTCAGGTTGTCTTCAGGCTGCACCTAAGGACCAGCCTGAGAAGAGTAGATCTGCTCATGTTGCCAAATACTCAGTGACTTGGAAATTTAAAAATGCTGGGAAATATTGTTATCATCTTAAGTTTGATTTGCCTTTACTGTTAGAACAAGCAAACACTAGATCACACTGTTTTTTTTATGGCAAGTCTTGGAAGGAAAGATCTCTGTTTTCATCAATTCTTTTTTTTGTGTGTGTGTGTGTGAATACCCAGGGTATTCTATCTCTGGGAGATACTCTTAGACCTTTTCTTTTCTTTTCTTTTGAAACTGGAATTGCCAAGTCCCTGAGAGTCTTACTAACTAGCTGAGGCTGGCCTCAGACCTGCAATCCTCCTGTTTTGGCCTCGCAAGTACTGAAATTACAGGCATGTGGCACCACACCCAGATATTTCCACCAATACTTTAAACTATCTTCAGTGCTGCTTATTATTTTTAGCAAGACAAGGAAGTGAACATTAGAGACTATTACTATTCTGTGAACGTATAACCTCAGGAGCACAATAAAAGACTACAGATTAAAACTGAGGGGAGGAAAGATCACATTTAAATTTAAATACAGATGGGCTTTGGCTCTTGCTATTTTTACTAAGGAGACATATGAAGGCTCTAAATGATTTAACTCGTAGATTGGTTGACTACAAAGCTTTTCCTTATTTTTCCAGGAATGAAATTTACCACGGAGCACATGATACCACAAAGTTCCTTAAAACATTATTATATTCATCTAAACCCAAGGGATATAGAAAGGAATAATCTATAAGCTACTGAATGTTGTAGGAAATGCATTTTTCCACTTGAGTTGTGGGTGGGTTCACCAACCGTATGTGAATCTATCATTATATTGGTTATGTGAGTTCTTTAGTAGCAAAAGCATCTGCTTTCCATATTGACTTTTTGCTTGTAGGCACCATACTTTCCAGACATGGTGGTGCAAGCCTGAAATCCCAGCTACAAGGGGGTTGAGGCTGAATTCAAGGGCAACCTGGGCAACTTAGCAAGACTCTGTTTCAAAATAAAATTTTAAAAGGGGTTGGGTATATTGTTCGGTAGCAGAACATGCCTGGGGCCAGTCCTCAGGATCCCTCTAGCAGATTCAAGTCCAAACACAGGACTGAGCTTCATTCTTCTAGAGAGTTCAGGGGCCTTTATCTCTAATTTTGACTGTGCTATTATCTTGGTATGAGTAAATCCCGTTTCCACTTAGTACTCGTTCAACGCAGCCATAGAATGAGTGGACTGTGGTAGATTAAGGATCACACACTCAAATGCCAATGGGGTGATATAAACACAGGAAGATGGCCAGGAGTAAGGTTAATACAACATGGGGTGATGAAAACCAGGATATGTTTTCCCTAAAAGAGGCACCACCATCGGCTCCAGAAATGGTCAGCGAGGGAAACAGGCCTACTGCTGCCAGTGACTTTGAATTCTTAAGAGAAGCTGGCAAGCCTTCATTTAAAAATAACAATTCTTGTTATTATTGACAATAAATGTAAAGCAACCTTCAAATACTCACAGGTACACTGGCCTAACTGTAGACAAATTCAGCCTGTGCATAGCCATCTGTGACTTCTGTCCTGGACAATCTCTTAGAGATCTTGGAAACTTAGCTGCTAAGTAGCAAATCTTTGCTCTTTTGTGCTGACAATAAAGTGGAAGGTTTGACTCTTTCAAAAAAGCAGTAGAGCTAGGTATTTATAAGGGGTTCTGGGGAAACCGTGTGTAGCCTGGATAAAAAGTTTCTTGTTGGCCGGGCGTGGTGGCGCACGCTTGTAATCCCCGCGCTTGGGAGGGGGAGACAGGATGATCGCGCTGGTTCGGAGCCAGCCTTGATGGCTTAAGAGACCCTGTTTCCAAATTAAAAAAATATATATATATAAAATAGGTATGGGAATGTAACCCGAAGGTAGAAGGGGTTCCAGGAACCCCAGTACCACCAAAAAAAAAGTTTCTTGTACAACACCATAGACAATATTCCTCTTAGCTATTATGACCTGGGCACAATAATAACAGCGATAACAATATCTTTGCTTACTTAGAGACTGACACAGAGAATATTAAGTAATGGTATACAAGTTGGTTACTTAGAGTGACATGCAATTCCTAGATTTTTATTTTTTCCTTTTTTTGCAGTGCTAGGGACAAAACCCAGGAACTCACACATGCTAAGCAAGGGCCCTACCAATGAGCTCCATCACCTGCCCTTGCCACTCCTAGACATTACAGAATTTGGGCAATTCTATGAATGCTTTTTACAACTAGGGAAGAGAAGAAAACCACCAAGCAGAACAGTAGCACTCCCAATGAACAGAGAAGAGAAGAACTGGTGACTTCATTGCTACTTCTCTTTTGGTAACAAAGTGCTGCAGAGATACCTCCCAGGTTCCAAGAGGCAGTATTGTCACGGGGCATTTGCTTTGGTAAGTAAAGATGGAAAAGAAGGTAGGTAAAGATGCCACTTTCTTTTCTTGATTGAATGACCTCATTTTCCAAATCCTTTTGCATCCAATCTCAGGGGAAGCCCACACTACTTTCATGACACAGAGCCTTCTGTGTGATAGGAAGTAGACAGATTGTCCCCTGAACCCCCACACCAGATTTTAACTCTGCTACATCGGGCTAGGTACTTCTTATAATTATTTCTTTCCTTCTTTCTTTCTTTCTTTATTTATTTTTTGGTGGTACTGGGGTTCCTGGAAACCCTTCTACCTCCGGGCTACATTCCCAGTACCTATTTTTATACTTATTTTTATTTGGAGACAGGGTCTCTTAAGCCAACACAGCTGGCTTCGAACCTGCGCGATCCTCCTGTCTCTGCCTCCCAATCACAGGGATTACAGGCCTGCGCCACCACACCCGACTATATTTCCAACTCAATTATTCTCATTTATTAAAGCAGATTAATAACAACACCAACCTAACAGGGTCTGTGGCTCAAAGGAAATCCTACTCTCCCGAGGGATGTACCTAGGACTACCTTGGTTAAAACTGAACTATGTTCCTTCCAAAGTTCTATTTTTCTCATCTAAATTGTTCCTGTTAGAGTTCATCTAGTTAGCTGCACCAAACTAATTTCCCTCCATGGTGGGAAATTTTTTCCAGAATAGAATTACTAAGTTGAACTATATAAAATTTCAATATTCATCATTATTGATCTATAAGATGGAAGTTTCATATGGTTCAGTGTACTACAAAAGCAGTCACAAACCTGAAGGAGATAAGCAGCTTTGCTTCTTATACCAGTTTGGAACCATACCTAAACAGCTTATCATTTTTTTGCATTTGGAAAGGGTGAGACACTTTGTCATCTAAACTAATATTTAGATATTTAATATTTTAATATTGTCATCTACTACTGGCTTGCTCAGTCTTTGCATAAATATAATTTCCTTTCATTCCACAACAACAATGGGATAGAGTTAAGCACAGAACTTCTAAGATGCTTCTAGATTTGTCCTTCTTGGTATGCTCTAGAACTGTGGGATGTGTAATGTGTTATAATGGTTCAAGCTTACATTTCTATGCATTAAAGAGTATTTCAATTGACAAGGAGAATAACATGAAGATAATCCTGCCACCCACAGTGTAGGATGGATCAGAGAAGACACAGCTCCACAAACACTTGGACCAAATGCTTAGCACCTAGAGACAACTTAGTCCTGGCGTCCCCAACACCTTTGACAAGAACAAGATGCCCTTGCATCTCCTCTACTTTGTAATGGTTGAAACCCTTGTCAATTTCAACCTGGCAAATTGAACGGTCCATGAGGCACCATTCAAATTTCCATCTTTAGAATTACTTTTTGTGCATCAAGACTTCAAAGACATCCATCATGAAACCCAAACTGATGAGAACTCTCCAACTAATTTCATTTGCCTGGTATCCTCCAGGAACACCACTGTTCATGATAGCTCTGCAGGTGGCATCATATATGTTCTGTGTGTATCCTTTCATCCCGTAACATTTTAGCAAGTATCTACTATGTGCTAGGCCCTATCCTAGTCCAGGGGTTGGCAAACTGCAACCCCACAGCCCAAATCCTTCTACTATCTGCTTTTTAAATAAAATTTATTGGGACATAGCCACGCTCTATAATTTATTTCTGTAAGATTGCTTTTCAGTAGAACTAAGACTTTGTGAAAGAGATCAGTTGGACCACCAAACCCAAAATATTTACTCTTAGACAATTACAGAAAAAGTTTGCTGACCCTGTTCTAGGTAAAGAGGATACAGTGGCACACAAGAGCAAAGTCCCTGTGTATCTCTGGGTGTTTCTGGTTAGAAGACTGTACTACAAGAACCCTATTACTTAAGGGGCAACCGAAATTTACCCATGGGATCCCAGTCTGGGCTGTGGCTGGTACCTGCAGAGAAAATGGAAAGGCATAACAGGAGTGGAGAGAGATGTTCGAGAGGGAACTATAGAGAGAAAACATTAGGAAATTGGATTAGTTAGTGTAGAAATGAGCGGGAACCGGCAGGCTACAAGGAGTCCTGTTTTGGGGACCCAAACTCATGAACCATGCGCCTCATGTACCAGAATCGCGTGGAGCACCCCTAAACATGCAGGTCACTGGGCCCCACCCAGAAATCTGCATCTGAGTTCCAGAGGTAAGGCCAAGTTTCCAACTGTTCACAGGTGCCCCCAGGTGATTGTGAAGGCCGCTTAGGATTTCCTGAGTGGTTGGAGGCGCTCCCAACACGGTCCAGTCCCAAGGCCAGTCATAGCACATGAGAAGGGGAAAGAACCAGGGCACAGACACACAGAGGTAGATGCAGTGAAAAGGCAGTTTATTGTCTATTAATACTGTACAGAGGAACAGAGAGAAGCTATTAGTACAGCATCAGTTGTCACTGGCAGTGTTTTTATTTTTTTTTTCTGAAGTCGGTTTTTGTTTTGATTTTTCATTGGAAGGAAACAGAACAGTCAAAGTACACTTCAGGTTACAAAGTACAGCAGCTAGCCCAGCGAGTCTAATTCAGAGTAAGCACAACAGGCTCCCAACCCCCCCACCCCGCCAGCCAACCACGAATGAGTGTATTTACAGAGATGGCGCTCGCCCCAGTGAGCTGCTAAAGCTGGACATTTCATCAGCAACCTACATTCACCAAAAAGCTGCATTGGACACAACATTTTCTAGAACTCCTGTAAGATTCTGACTCTCCTACAGCAGGAGCTGGAGAGAAGGAAAGAATGGTCCAGAAGCCTACAAAGGATAGAACTCTTGCCACTCACTAGAATAGAGTGTTGCAGAATTAGAGCTGGAACACACGCAGAACAGTTCAGGCATTGCCTGGTGGCTTCTTTGTATGTAAAGACTTGTCCTTGCAAAACCAATTGTCTGACTGTCTTCCTGCTCACCAATTCTTGAAACTCTCTTAGCACCTGCAGGCAATTGCATAGTTCTTTCAGTTTTGCAAATATCTGTATGATAGCATTATTCCCAGACAAACTTGAGCTGGGATAGTGGGAGGGATTCTGGCGATGAAGGAATTAAAATTATTTGCCCAAGAAGTACAGGTGTTATTTTTTCTTAAAGTGGAAAGAGCGTTCATGATCTTTGGATCTTGGTCTCTTAGGGAAGGGAAGGATGTTTCTTGGGAAGAGACTCTAACAGAAATGGTGGGCAGACTCTGAGAATTGACCCATATTGTCAACAAGGTGTAGGTGAAGATCTTAATGAAACTGAGTGTGATAAGGATAAGAATTTTGAAATTTTGTAGAAAACTGGGGGGTGGGGGGGATAAAGGACTCAAGAATTCAGAATTTCCTTTATGGGTGGATAAATGCAATACTTTCTTGTCTCTATTTAACTCTGAAAGTATGATACAGCCTCAGTGATATGCACAAGGCCAATAGTGCCTGGTAAGCTTTATATGGTTGGTTTATGCACTTACAGATAGACTGCAGATGGCCAGATGTTTCTGACTCATCATTATATATATATTACTCAAATGTCTCCGATGAAGTGAGTGGTCCTCTAACCATAAAAATAGCAATTACTCCTTAAACATGTGAAAGAGTTGGACTTTGATAATGCCTAGGCTTGACTTGCATATAAGAAAGCCACTTCTTTCAAAAGATTGCTATATATTATTAAAGGTGTAGCTCAGAGAGCTATCAAGCCACAGAATGTGGTATTTCTGATGCCAGATATAGCAAGCTCAGTCTTACAATCTAGCTCTGTTTGGTAACACTGGATTTCAGGCAAGGCCAGGTCACAAAACCTCTGTTTATGCCTCTGAGATCTGGGATAGATGGTGCTGCAGAACTTACCAGAAAGTCATCTTAATGAAATGGAAATGAGTGTTTTCAAACTCAAGCTCCATAGCGCACATGGTTTTCATTATAACAATATTATTCCTTAAAAAATACAGCGATGTAAAGAGTCTGTCTCTACAGCCACTCCTTACTCCCTCCCGTATTTTGTTACCCACCTAGACTACAATGAACAGACACAGCACTTGGTGATGGCTCCATTTGAGTCCATCTCTCTTTTTTTTTTTAAGCTATGCCAATTGTGCTTAAAACTATGCTCCCAGGTCCAGAGAGGGGATCCCCAAGTTCCCTGCTCCCACAGTGGGAAGAACTATGAGAAAATGACTGCAAGAGGTCATCCGTGTGCTCCGTGGGCCTGCCTTGGGAATGTCAAAGTGTGATTTTGCAGGCTCAGATAGGAGCACAAAAGCCATGTTCGGCTGGTAGTAGAGGGGCAGAGGCAAAGAAGGAGCTAGGCCCACGTTAGCCCCTATGGGCCACATGTGCAAAGTTCTGCCTGAAGGTTCCGGTGACGTATTTCACAGCTCTGGAGAGACTGAGGAAGTAAGGAAGAGAATGTTGTGTTAATGCAGCTTTGAAACACAATCTGTGTGTTTGTTTTTTCTTTTTTTTTTTTTAAACAGGACAGAAAACAAGAACATAAACAGTGGTGCTAAGGCAAACTATCAAGTGGCACATCAGAACTCTTTTTTTTTGTCATTCATTTTGTTGACATCACAAGGCAGATACCTTCTGTAAACATATATGCTCTACAGTACATTAACCATAGGAAATGAAAAGAAAGCCACCCTGTATGTCTTTCCTCTCTATGATTCTGTCCTTTCGCATCAGTTGGGCTGCCTAATGTGTAGGGAGAACTGATGGTTCGTGAGATATACCTGTCTTTTGATGAATATGCAGTGACTTGCAAAAAAGAAAAAAGTAGCCCCAGGTGACTACCAAGAGGTAATGTGGGGGGAAGTTGATCATTCATTCACACCACAACCTGTGTAGGAACTTAGAAAACAGTCACAGAAAATAAGAAAAAAAGTCATTGGTGGCGGGGAACATTTCATTTTCCTGCTTAGTGAAAGAGAACATTGGAAAAAAAATCCTTTACACAAGTTAAGGATGTCCGGATCTTTGATGCAGAAAGTCTGTGGTCCCTCAAATTACTTATTTTTACTTTGACAACAAGGGTTGTTTTTGTGTGTGTGTGTGTGTGTGTGTGTGTGTGTGTGCGCGCCACTGTTCTGCCCTTTCACTGTTAGACTGGAGGGGAAAAGGAAAGCAGAGGCCTACTAAAGTTGTATAAACATTAAGTTGGGGGAGCCAGTCTAAGGATTCCCAGCAAAATTTCCAATTGAAACGTTCAGGAAGTAATCTTTATTCTAGATCTTTCTACATTCAAACAAGAAGGTTTTGGTTGTTGTTGTTAAAATGGGGATTGAATTAAGAAGTTTGCTGAAACAACGAAAGCACAGACACAGGACTAATGACACGGTGCTCCTAATTTGTGACTTTCCTTTTTTCCTAGAAAACACAGGAAGAGTTTCCAGATACATCTAGAAGGCTACACAGTAAAAGTGAATGGTAGCAGGAACCAAAGATGTTCCTCACTTTGAGCTTTATGACAAAGCCAGTAATTCTAAGCTCTTGGTGTGTTTCATTAGCTCAGTAGGACAGGGGGTATGTTCTGATTCTATCCTAATCTGTATTAAGGAATTGAGGAGCTTGCAAAAGATCGAATGTTCATAGAGTTTCTGAAACCTGTGTCTTAAATATGCTGTGAACTTGTGGTTTCAATTACAAATGTTGCATATTGCAAAAAAAAATATAGGAGACTGCTCACCTTGGAATGGTTTTTGTTGTCAACCGACACTGAAGGAGATGAGACTATGTCTATGAGGGATGGGCCCATTAATGAGTTAAACTCTCCAGGGGGTTGAGTGATAAACAGAGATGAATGAGCTCTAGATTTTAAGTAAATAACAACAACAACAACAACAACAACAACAACAACCTCCTCAGTGCATGTTCTCTATTCGTCTGTGTTTAAAATAAACAGAGTTGCCTGGCGTGGTGGCGCACGCTTGTAATCCCCGCGCTTGGGAGGCGGAGACAGGAGGATCGCGCAGGTTCGAAGCCAGCCGCGCTGGCGTAAGAGACCCTGTTTCAAAAATATAAAATAGGTCTGGGAGTGTAGCCCGGAGGTAGAAGGGCTTCCAGGAACCCCAGTACCACCAAAAAAATAAATAAATAAAAAATAAAAAATAAATAAACAGAGTTAATGCTTTTTCAAAAGGAAGACCAGGTACAGTAGTTTGATTTTTGCCTCTATTACCATATTCCCTTCCCTCCCCTTTTGATAACTACTGGTTCATTGGCATTAAATAAATGCACATTGCAAGGGTCCCACAAAATGAAATTCTGCAGGAAGTGAAGGGAAATCAACTGTTTTCCCATTTGGCTCCAAAGTTTTGTCCCAGAGATGATGTTGTACCTCTAGGAAACACTCTCTATATAGATATTTTCTCTCCTTTTATAAAAATTTGGCCTTCACCAAAATAATATACTCTATTTGCATATAGAAAAGACATACATTACCATAAAGCAAACTGGAAAAGGTGGGAATTTCGTGAAGCAAATACACGTCTATTAACATTTCACAAAGTAGTCAAATCAAAGTAACTCTAGAATTTGAGTTTCCTGAAAGCCTTTTAATAATTTTGAGATTGCTCAAGAGGTTTAAGTAAGTCAGGCTTTGGATTTGTCTGGAATGGAACCCCTAACGCTTTCCCTATGTTAAGTGACATCACTGGCCACTAACAAAATACTTTTAGAGGCAAATGTTTTTTGTTTATGTAAAATAAATAATATCATTATGAGTAAAATAGATTTAAGGTAAGAAAAAAATTCTTTAGGTTTTATCCTAAAAATAATTAAGAGAAAGGGAAGAAATTGAGGATATATAAGTCATCAAGATTTTTCAAGATATGTGGGGCTAACCTTAACATTTTAACCATTAAAGATCTTTAATGAAATGTCTCTGAAAACCTATTTATAAAAAATGAAATATCTTTTTGCCCATGTTTTCTCTTTCTATTTTAAAGAGAACTAAGATTTTATAGAAAATCGCAACTAAACATTAGATCAAACAAAAATCATGGTTTTACAGCTCCATCCCCTGATTCTTTAATTAGTCTAGTTATGTATAATAAACTGCATTTTTAAGGAGGGTAATGCCACACAAACTAATTTTTAGAGAGAGAAAATATAAGTAGCAGCAGGAAAAGCAGAGTGTTCACAATCACAATTCCGTTTACATTCCCATAATCAAGTTTGTCACTGACCACTATAGGTAGGATTCCAGGTCTCAGCTCAAAAAAGTACTGGCTGAGCCTGCATCCTCCATGAAGACAGGAAAATATATATGTGCCATATTCAAACATACCTTCATTATTTGTGGCCATGGATAATTTTAATAAAGGCAACACATCTTACTAAGAATGTTAAACTGATGAGCATTAATAATAAAAATAGAAAGAGAATCCTAATTCATATAATTCGCTGGTCACTATTCTCCAAATAACAGATAAATGAGGGTGGATTATTATCGGTATTTTAAGTAATTAATTAATTGACTGATTATGGTACTCCAGATTTTACCCAGGGGCATTCTACCTCTGAGTTACTTCCCCACCTCTATTTTCTTATTTTTCATTTTGAAACAGGGTCTCACTAAGTTGCTGAGAGCCTAAGTCACTGAGGCTGGTGTTGAACCTGCAATCCTGCAGTCTGAGCCTCTCAGGTCCTGGGATTACAGGTATGTGCCACCATGCCCGGACCTCATTGGTCTTTTAGTCCTCTGAGATGTGTTGTAGAAAGAGGTGTGGGCCATTTTCTTCACGTGGGCCGTTTGCTTATGGAAAGGTAGGTCATTTCAGGGAATGGTCTAACCTAAAAGAAACCGACTTTATCATACAGCAAGCCCGAGAGCTCTACTGTTCCACTCACTAACTGTGCTTTTAAAAATTCACATCAACAGTTTTAATCCCCAAGAGAATAAAAAAGATAAATTACAATAAACTTTAGATTGTTTCTTTTCTAAATAATTTCTTAAATAATAGATTGTCTACAACATTGAAACCGTTTCTTCCTTCTATGTAAATAGGTTTATCTGCATGTCATTTTATTTAACATTTAAATGATGGTTACAACTACCATTTGTTGAATAAATCTAGATAATTGGGCAGTTTTATTCCACTGTAGCTACTTTGGTGAACCTGAGTCTTAGCAATAATTCCCCCAGTTATCCAAAACGAAGCTGTGGAGGCAATTATTTTAAAAGGCAGAACTTAGCCAGGTACAGTGGCACATGCCAGTAATACGAGTACTTGGGAGGCTAAGACAGAAGGATCATAGGCTGGCACACAATAATTTAGTGAGACCCTGTTTCAAAATAAAAAAACAAAAAGGGCTAAGGGTGTAGCTCAGTGGTAAAACTCCATGGGGTTCAATCCCTAGTAGGAAAAAAATGAAGAAAGAAAGCAGAACCAAGCTCCTTTTAAAAAAGTTTACTTATTAAAGATTTTAAAAACCATTCATTTTGTGCTCATTAAAGTGTAATCATTTGACAAAAATTTTGAAAATCAAAAAGTGCCATTTCCCCCTCTCTAATTGGAATAAATATAATTCTAAGCCGAGAAACTAAAACAGTAATAGCTTTAGCACTGAGCAAACTAAGTAGGAGAAATTTAGTTGGTTCTGTAGTACAATTCTCAAGACTACCTCCTTTTTTTCTGAGTTACTTTCCACAGAAGACCTAATATACTATGACCTATTACGGTTTTGAAATTCTATTCTGTGGAAACATAGATGATTTTTGCAAATGATTTTCAGGAATGCCATGGACATCTGGACAAATAAAGTAAAGCTATCTCTTAAGGAAGCCCGTTGGTGCATTACATCTTTATTCCATTACTTTTCTTTTTCTATACCCCTTTCCTTTGGTTTTACTATACATGTGGCTCTTCAGTTTGGGGCTGTGTTAAGAACTTATTTCAAGGGCTTCTTTACATGTTCCAGATTTAAAAAATATTTCTCGATGTCTAGAACCTCCACATGTTTCGGAAACAAAGCTCTGAGAAGCTCAGCAAAATGCCAGTTCATCAGTCTATGTTGAATGAATTAAAAGCACTTAACATTGAGAAGACAGGTCTTCCTTCAACTTTCAACATTTTTTTTTTTTTTTGTATTTTGAAAGTGTTTTAGGAGAGGGGTTAAACCTATATGCTGAAGTTACCTGACATGTTCTCTTTCACATAGGGACAGAAAGAAAAAAGTGCCGATGCCAGACTAATCACGTGGGCATGTGAGGCGGATAGTTCATGTATACAGCACCATCCTTAATAAAGTGGGAGCATCCTAGCGACCACTTGGGTCACAAAGACTGTTTTGGAAATATGGTCACCACATAGATATGTCACAAAATGATCCCCTCGTGGAAAAGAGATTAACACGATCAGAAAACATCCATGAAAAAGGAAACAAATATAAAAATTTACATTATTTTTGGAGAGAATAGAAACAAAGGCTCATGGATTGGCCTAAGCTTTGGAAATCACTACCAATGCTTAAAACAAATGGTCGTCTCATGTCCTTAGAAAATTGAAAATGCTGCTTCTTGTATAAAGGGTTCATCAGTTAGGCCATAGAAAGAGAGCGAGCTGCTGATGAGTGGGTGATGGACTTGGTCCCTATGCTTCAGCCGTGACAAGCACTGGGTTCTTTCCTTTCACATCAACTTCGTTTCAGTTTTAACAGAAAGAAAGCCACGGATGCACAATACTGTAATCTGGAAGCTTAAATAAGGCAGCAAAAAGCATCTCCTCAATGGACAGGGCAAGTAAGGTCCACTTTTGGCTACGCTAGCAATCGGCTAGAGCCCACAGCATTTTGCTCCACCAGATATATATGTATATGTTTATAAAGAAAAAAAAAAACAACAACAACAAACCAAAGATCCACAGCAAGGGAGGCTGTGAGAGACACTGCAGCCCGTGTGCGGCTATGTCACAGGGACACGCCACAGAACGCAAGCCCCGGGCCATCGGGTTCAATTCCAGTCAAGTAAATTAAGGCTACGAGATAACGGGCTGATATGGAGAGTCCATTCCAATCGAGCAGTGAAGAACTGAGTCACTCTTGAAGACACAAGGAAAGGTTCAGAGGAAAAGCAAGTTCTCGGAGAAAGTGAAGCACACACATGCACGTTGTTTCTCAGGTGAGGAAAAGGGGGAAATCATCATCATCATAAGAGAGGTCAAAGCAATCCGACTGCAAGGCAAGGCAGGAGTTTGCTTCCAGTTCACAGTATTGAAGTTAGTGGTACAGTGAGGTCTACGTAAGTGTTGGAGAGTAGAGAGGCTGCCCAGAAGGAAAGAGAGGAAAGAAGTGGTCACATGAGAACACAGCATTGACAGCGCTTTTTCTTTTGGGTACCTGGGGCTGGCTCTGTGGCCAGGCTCTCTTCCTTCCCTTCGGGGGATGAGGGTTCTGTGGTGTCTGAGACCGGCCTCCCCGACACCAGCTCAGCTGCGTTCCCATCAATGGTGGACACGTCCGTCACTGTCTTCTCTCTCAGCGACTTCTCATCATCTTCATCAATGAGGACCAATTCGGCCTTGATGGTTTCATCATAGCCTAGCACCTTTTTAGTCTCCTCTTCATCCTCGATATTTTGGTAGCCCATAAAAATCATGGTGACTGGCTGATCCAAGTTTGCCTCCGGTCCTTGAGTGCTGGGGGCTTGAGTCTGCTGCGCCGGGTTCCCACAAGAGTGATCTTTCCTAGACTTGTGGACCATTTCTAACTTGGCTTCTTTGCAGAGCATGTGCTCCTTAGGGTGGCTGAGGTTCCCATCGGCGATCACAGTCCTTTCTGACGTGTGCTCCCCTCTTAGGCTTGATTGTCCGGCCTTCTGAATGAGCTCCTCCACATCCTTCGCGCTTAATCTGTGCACTCCGTTCTCTACTACAGTGCCTCCTGAGTGCACCTCATATACTACTTTGGTACCATCATCATAGACTTTGACTCCTCTCTGATGGACCCCCTCTGGGCCAATGGTAGATGCAGAGAGAATCTTGGTCTCTCCTGTTTGTTTGTCTTTCTCCACATTAATTTCCATGGCGTACACAGCTTGAATGAAAACAAGAGAAAGGAAGTGCATGTTACAACAAAAAAAAGCCAGTGATTGGTTAATTGCCAAACAGACAAAAAAAAAAAAAAGGTCCTGTGCCCTCTCTATCCTAACCGCTAAGCATCCTGAGTGTTAGAGTGAGGTGCATGCCGTGGATAGAGGCGGTGGCAGATGTATTTTAACACAGTAGCTTAGTGTACTGGGAAGACAGATGTACACAGTTGCTATATCTCCATGGCACTCAAACATTAAGAAAAACCTGAAAAAGTCAGAACATAAGAGACTTCAGATCTAGGTAGCAAGAATTCCAGGAAGGCTGGCAATGTGCAAATTCCCCTGACTGAGGGCTTCCTAAGCTTATGAACAATTTAAATGCCCTTGGTTAAGATATATCCCAGTTCCAAATCCCTCTCCCCAACACTTCCATCAAGTGCTCCCCAATTTTTTATATTTCTTTTTTTTACTTTTATTTTTATTTTTTGCAGTGCTGGGGATGAAACCCAGACCCTTGCACACAGTAGGCTAGCACTCTCCCACTGAGCCACACCTGGCCCTCTACATTTCCTTCTACTGTTCATGGAGACTATGCCAAGATTTTTGCAGGTGAAACATGGGTATCCTCCTCTGTATTACAACATAGGGTATTTGCAAAAATTACAAGATGAAAGCATTCATATTGCACACTCTGGGAGTTTGTCACTCAGTGAGGTTTCTAAAACAAGATGTAGGAAAAGAATAAGGCAGTAGCAGTGGCCTCTTATGACCCTGGAATCCGAGGATGATGCCAAAGAAGGCCTCTTTCTTCTTCCATGTTCACAGTTCCAAGTCCCCGTGATCCTGCCCTGTATCTCTCCCATATCTCATCCTCTTTCTGTTCCTTTGCCACTCACAAATGTGAGACACTGCTTTTCTCCTCCCTATATTGGAATAGCTTCCTCCTGGAGACTAGACTCTGCAGTCTGTTCCTCTCCAGTTAATCCCCAAACCTGCTGCCAGTCTGGTGTTCCTAAGGACCAGCTTCTTCCTGCCCCAAAGACCCTTAGGACAATCCATCCTCATGGGTCTCATAGGCTTCTTATAGGACACACATTCTGGATGGGAAGAAAGTGGGTAGCAGACCCACAGAGGCCCCCTCATGGTCCACCAGCATGTTGGAGTCAGCGGCTTCAAAACAATTTCATTGTCTCCCTTCAAAACTTTTCTGCCATCTTGGTGTTACAGAACACTGGAACCACTACTTCCTATCCCAGTCCAGAATTACACCTGATTTACCTTTTCCTTCCTAATTCCTCACAGTCAAACAATCTGTGAGAGGAACTAATTCTGCCTTATATACCTGCCTCAGTCTCCTCACCACATCTTCACCTCAGCAGTCTCAGCCCAGGTCCTCCTGCTCACACCATAGCCTACGTTCCCATTACCTGACGTCTGCTTCCTCCTCTAGCCTCAGGGACAGGAAACACTGCCAGAGAGCTAAAGGCAGCCTGGGGCCTGTTTCTTTTATGGCCAGAGGAGGAAGAGGATAGTTTTCACCTTTTAAAAAGGCTATAAAACAAGAAGAGAGAGAGAGAGGGAGAGAAGAAGAAGAAGAAGAAGAAGAAGGAGGAGGAGGAGGAGGAGGAGGAGGAGGAGGAGGAGGAGGAGGAGGAAGAAGAAGAAGGGAAGAGAAGAGAAGAGAAGAGAATGAGAATGAGAATGAGAAAAATTGGAGGGAAAGGGGAAAAAATAAAGAATAGGGAACAGCAGAATGTGGTGGCACATGCCTGTAATCCCAGTACCTGGGAGGGTGAGACAGGGGTCGAGGACAGCCTTGTCAATGTAGCAAGACTGTCAGCAACCTAGTGAGATCCTGTTTCAAAGCAAAAACTAAAAACAGCTGGGGTGTAGCTCAGAGGTAGAATGCCCCTGGGTTCAATCCCTTGCACCAAAAATAACTAAAAGGGCGATGTGTACATGTCTGTCCACACAAGTTTTTTTTTTTTTTACCACATTATGATGTATGAATACAGTGCACCAATAAAAAATTTTTAAAAATGACTAACTAAATAACAAAATTAAAAAGGCAACAGAGGCTCTAAGTCATCCACAAAGTCTAAAACATTTACAATCTGGCCATTTATAAGAAAAGTTTGCCAAGCGTGCTAGCCTGAGCTCCATCCCCACCCACAAAGTTCCCTTACTCAGAAGCCCTCTGTTGGCCCTTGTCTATAAGGATAAATGCCAAATGCCATAGCTCTGCATACGGTTCCCTTCCGAATGTCTCTGCAACATTCCTTTCTAGCCTTGTCCCATGGCCCCTTTTGTTGAGCCGTAACAAACTTGTCACTGTTCCTAGGACACAACTCAGCAGCCTCCTGTGCCTGCTGCACTCCACCTGACCCGCCTATCAGCCTTTCCCCGGGGTGAACTTCTACAGGACTGTGCACACGTCTGCTTGTCACTGCCAGAGTCCCTACCTCTTTCTACATATCTGCAAGGTCCCTACACTATCTTTGCAACCACATAGTCTATAACTCCTTTTCCCAAACAAATAACACAACCAAATAATCCGATCCCACCTAAATATTTCCTGCTCTTAAGATTCTTTCCAGAAAGCAGGGCATGTGCGTGCCTGTAATCCCAGTACTTGGGAGGCTGAGACAGGAGGATCATAGGTTTGCGGCCAGCCTCAACTAACTAGTGAGGCCCTCTGCACTTAGTGAGACCCTGTTTCAAAAACTAAAGAATAAAAAATAGGGCAATAGGGCTGGGGGGTGTAGCTCAGAGATAGAATGCCCTGGGTTCAATCTCTGGTATTGCAAAAAAATATATATTTTTCCTCTGGAGACAGGCATGGTGGCATAGACCTATAATCCCAGTACTTGGGAAGCTGAGACAAGGAGGAGCACAGGTTTGAAAGCCAGCCTCAGCAAATTAGAAAGACCCTCTGCAACTCAGCAAGACCTTGTTTCAAAATAAAAAATAAAATAACTGGGGGTATAGTTCAGAGGTAGAATGTCTATGGAGTTCAATCCTTAGTACCACTAACAAAAAAAAAGGTCTTTGGAGATGTCTTTCTTTTGACTTTCTACACATCTAACTATGACCCTTTCATCAATGCTAAGCCCAACCGCCCTTTTCCTATAAGCTTTCTCTGGTCCTTCTATCTCTAAGTCATCCCTCTGTTCTTAAGATTCTCTTTTTCTAGACTTCTTTGAGGATATTTAGTGATTTTTACCTAATAGTATAAATATTTGTCTATGAAGCTAATAACATCTTATTAGCTAATAACATCTTATTGGCTTCATAGACTTGTGGAACCATTGAGGATACATTTCTTTCCTTCCACCTTTCTATGATGCCCCCACCCTGCCAGCACCTACCTTGGAACCATTTGTACAAAAGGTACCTGATACATACACCTGTGAAATAAATGCTACTAATCCAAGAGCCTGAGTTGATGGTCATAATTTAGTCACAAATGCCTTGTATAATATGACACCAATGAAAAGGTACATACGGTAATTAATGTTTTAACTGGTCTTAAAAAAAGCAGCAATGATATTATTGCATCTGCTTGCATAATAAGATACAATCTGTTCATAGTTAACACAACCAAAAAGTGAGATGATGAAGTAAAATACAATGCTTGATTTTCACCATAGTTGTTTTTAAAAGTTTTGCTTGTTCTGCATAAAGATAATGAGTTTCCTCAAGTAATACAACGAGAGGTGACAAATATCTGTCACAGAGGTGCCAGGGCTCACACATAAGACGGTGATACTAGAATAAATATTGATCTCTGTTATTTCCCAATTTCCAACATGGTGCACCATCAGAGAAATAGACTAGGTATTTAAAATTTTGCATGGACTCCAAAAGCCTATTCTTGAAAGATTACAATTATGTTTAAAAGCACAGTTTTAGGTTAAAATGTTATATTTTGTCACTATTAACATACTCATGGGACATATTTATATAAGAAAAACAATAATGATTGTCAGTTTGTAGGTACAATATAAAATTATCCCCAAACATTCAATAATATGTGAATAAAATGACAGGTTTACCTGCAATCAATACAGAATATGGAACAACATATTTCTTTTTTATACCCATACGTGATAGCATACAGACTGTGAACATGGGAATGCTTAGAAATGTTTATCTCCTCACTGATGAGAAGACTGTCATTGTGAGTTCAATTTCTCCCTTCAGCACCCCAACCCCAACTATATTTCAGCTTTTTATGCTCCTATAATCAGATTGAACAGAACAAAGGGATGAGGAGGAGACTAGAAAGGTTAAGTAGATCCACACAATAAAAAGACGAGGAAGAAAGAGTTTAGTGAAACAATCAAAGCTGTGTGAAATTGGGTAGAGGGAACATTTTCTGGTGGTAACTCATACTTTAGAGAAAGTGTGATGTGAAAAAAAAAAAAAGCCAGAAAACTACTGCTGAGTGGAGATGTGAATCAGGTCTCTTTTACCGTCCTTGAAGAGAAACAGGTAGAAAACCAGTGTGTGTGTGTGTGTGTGTGTGTGTGTGTGTGTTACTAAGGAATGAAACCAGGAGCATTTTACCTCCCCAGTACTTTTGATTTATTCTGAAACAAGATCTTGTTAGGTTGCTGAGAATCTTACTACTTCTTGAGGCTGTTCTCAAACCTGAAACCTGTGATCCTCTTGTCTCAGCCTCCCAAGTACTGGGATTACAGGCATGCACTACCATACCCGGCTCTGAATTCCTTTTCTAATATATATATATATATATATATATATATATATATATATATATATATATATATTTTTTTTTTTTTGTGACTTTAAACTGTATTACGTGTAACACAGCTCTGGGACTGAACCATATGTGACATGGTTTCCTTAAGATTATATAAATATGTATTTACATGTAAAACATAATTATTTCAATGTTTTAAAAATATGAGCATAAAATATTTTAAGCATCTTAATATACTTTTATAGTACAATAAACTTAGATATGTTATGCCATAAAGTATAATAGTAATATTCTCCCCACACATATAAATATTCTCCCCAGATAAAATACAGAGGAACCACACATCTTTAGCAGGTTCCTCGAGAATGTGGTCCTAATTATTTTCTGTGTTTATTTTCTTCTCTAGGAAGGGGTACCCAGTTGAACCTTTTGAGAATCTATGGCTTGATTTATTTATCAAAAAAGCAATATTTATCAAAAGCAATATTTATTCCTTTTAGATATAACATGAGAACATTATTTAGGCATTCAGAAAACTACCTAGGAGGTATAAACATTTATCTTAAATGTATTCTTTATAAGTAAGCATTTATATTTTGCTTCACTTCTCAGCTAATAATATACCAAACGATAACCAATGGGAGAATAAGATTTTGGTTTTAAATTCAACATTTTTGGATTTGTTGGTGCTGTTTGTTTTCTCTTTCTTTCTTTCTTTCTTTCTGGTGCTGAGAATTGAACCTAGGGACGTGTACATGCTAAGAAGTATACCACTAAGCTAACCTCCAGCTCAATCAACACTTGGTTTTTGATGCACACAATTTTCAAATCTCTTTTATTTCCTTCGTGGTTGAGCAGTTTATACCCAAGGCCTCTTACTCCGAGCACGCCTTCATCTCTAAACACTAAGAGCACCCTCCAGTTCCATCCCTGGCTTCCCTCCATCCTCCCCACACTAAAATGCCTGAAATCTGACATATTGTGAGGCTCAAAAGGGCTTGATGTCTTTGTTTATATTATGGGGAAAAAATAAGGAGTTGTGCTCTTGAGGGGAGGGGGGCTTCTGGGGAGTCCCTAAAAGATATTACAAAGTATTTGAAGAATAGCTCTCCAAACTTTCCCAGAAGAAAAACATAGCAGAGGAAAAGGACAGAGAGTTTGAGGAAAATGTCACTAATAGGCTGACTGGAGTCTGGAA
Source organism: Muscardinus avellanarius (assembly GCF_963383645.1). NCBI lineage: Eukaryota > Metazoa > Chordata > Mammalia > Rodentia > Gliridae > Muscardinus > Muscardinus avellanarius. Next base: position 25,774,365 of record NC_137799.1, read on the forward strand.
GCAAATTTTTATTCAATTTTAAAAATTTTTATTTTTAATTATTCGTCTCCAAACATTATATACTGCCTTCAATATGAGTGAAGTATATAACACATTTCTGCTACTCCTTTCAGGAATCCAGTGAGACACCTGAGTATTATTAATGAAACAGGAACCCGTGGCTGCTCTGCTGCCGTGGTTTAGGGCGTCTGTGTTTGCTTTTCTTGGTTCTTGCTTCCCCTTGGTTCTTTCACTGTTAGGGGAACCCCTTGAAGGAGTAGAGACACTTCAGTGAGGGCTGGTAATTCCAGAGGCTAGGTCCTGAAGACACCCAGGTGTACAGTGTGAGGAAGATGCCTATCTAGAAGACAGGGTGACAGTTTTAAGAAGAGAACCCTTTGTGGCCCTGGGGATCAGCAGGGCCAGAGAGATGGGTCCAAAGAACAGACAATTAACAGACCCTTAATTCAGGGTCCAACTCTATAGGCTCTCTACTTGCCTGTTACCTCCAGCTTTGGCAAACACAAAGCAACTGCAAGGAGCCTAGAAAAGAGGGAATGGGAGCACCTGACGCAGGTAAGAGGAGGAGCAATGGACACAACCTCAATTTCCAACTAGTCCAAGAGCTTACAAACCAAGACTGTATCCTGGAAGGACGGAAGATTTTCTCATTGTTAGAGCCCTTAAATCAGCCTCTCCCAGCCCACCTGCTTAGACTCGCTAGGATCCTGGAGAAGGAATGAAGCTGAGGTCTACATGTGAAGGACCAAACGCCCACTGTCCTTAGCAGCTTGGTGGGAGGTGTTGGGGGAGGGGAAAGCAGAAACACGACCGAGGTGATTCCTGCTCAGATCACCCCACATGGACCTCGTTTTTCTCATTTGTACAATGAAAGCTACCCAGCTCTGGGGTTGTATGGTGCTGTAAACAGCCTGTGTGGCTCATGGGTCAGGGGTGTGTAAAGTACAGTAGGGCATCATAGTACTCCAAAGTACTATGATGGACAGACAGCTGATGACCACCAGCCACCAGGGAAGATGTTTAGCTGGACTCACCCAGGAGCAAGCAGGAACATCCACTTGCTGATGCTGCAACCCAGCCCGTGATAGACAGGCAATGTGTCCGTTTGGCTTATTGACAAGAATATACACATATGTCATCCTAACCATTTGAGCACAAGTCTCTCTCAGTACTGGGGATTAAATCCAGGGGAATTCTACCTCTGAGCTACACCCCCAGCCCTTTTTACCTTTTTATTTTGTAATAGAGTCTCACTAAGTTGCTGAGGGTTTCCCTTAATTACTGAGAATGGCCTCAAACCTGCAATCCTCTTGTCTCAGTCTCCAAAGTACTATGATTCAGGCTTGTGCCACCATCCTCAGTTTCACACCCTCTCTTAAGGTTGCAAGTGTGAAATCAGCTGCCCTGATGTCAACAACCCTGAAGATGAGGAAATTAATTCAAAGTGGGTTCTCCCTCCCATCCCAAGGTGTCAAGCTCTAACGTTGAAAATCACTAGCCAACCAGATGTGGTAGCACACTCCTGTAATTCCAGTAGTATGGAAGCTGAGACATTCGGAAGATCACAGGTTTGAGGCCAGCTCCAGTGACTTATTGAGGTCCTCTGTAACTTAGTGAGACCCTGTTTCAAAATAAAAAATGAAATAGGGCTGGGAGTATAGCTCAGAGGTAGAACCCCTTGGCTCAATCCTCAATGCCAAACAAACAAACAAACAAACAAACACTAGTAGCTAAAAATTTCTGTGAAGCAATTGTTTTCCCAAGATACTTTAATATTCTATGGCACAGTAGAGCAACTACAATTTAAAAGAATTTATTATATATTATATAATGAAAGGAGTTCAAAGGCTCCCAATACAAAGAAATGATCACTGTTTCTGGAGATAGAAATGCTAATTGCCCTGATTTGATCATTACACACTGTGTACATGTATTGAGTGATCACACTGTTCCCTATAAATATGCACAATTATCCTGTGTCAAGGAAAGGAAATACACACATCGAAAATAGACAGACAAATAAATAGAAGATTCTTTAAAAAGCTAGAGAAAGTCGGGCTGATAATTCAAGTGCTCGGGAGGCTGAGACAGGAGAATCGCAAACCCTCAGCAACTTAGCAAGACCCTGCTTTAAAATAAAAAGGGCTGGGGGTGTAGCTTGGTGTATGGGTGTGGGTGTAGTTCAACCCCTAGTACAAAGGCAAAGAGAAAGGAAGGAAGAAAAAAGGAAGGAAGGAAGGAGGAAAGAAGAAGGAAGAAAGGCAGAAATCAAGAACGCAAGCTAGGGAAGAGACATGAGACTGATTTTCATGTATAACTCTCACAAGTAACCAATCCTACAGTCCTCCATCTTAGACTTCTAGTCTCCAAGAGTGTGAGACAATAAATCTTCATTGTTTCAAACAAGAGTGTGATGTTGATGGATAATAAAGGCAAAAGCCAGTTTCTCATATCTGATTTTACTTTTCTCCTTTTGGTCAAGAAGAAAAATAACTCAGTCTTTAAAAAGGCAGCAAGACTGTTGCCAAGAGAGCTAAAGCTGGGGCAGTAGAGAGGCCTGGAAACTAGCCAGGCACCTGGGATTATAAAGGCTCCCTGTGCTTTGGGCTCAGGGTCCAAGTTCACTGGCTGTGAACCTGCAATCTTCCTCGTCTCAGCCTCCCAAATACTGGGATTACAAGCATGAGCTACCATGCCAGGTTTCATTGATTTTGTCTCAAGAATCTAGGACAGCAGGAAAGGTGCTGGAGGTTGACACACAAGGTTCTAATTTTTTTTAAAATGAAGAGGAATTTTAAATTTTATAAAAGGAGCTTGAATTGTGGATAGCTAAATTCTAGACTTAATTTTTAAAGAGCAGAGACCACCAAGAGCCTGGCATGGGATCATCAGGCAGAAACTATACAGATCGATCTCATTTCCTTCTTTGTTTAAAGTATCTGGAAAGATTAGGAACATTCCAGACGTACAGGGTATCTGGATCATCACAAATTCCCTTATATTCTTGTGGTCAAGACAGAAACATGTGCCTGAGGGTTAGTAGGATAGCAATAACTTGTCACAGGTTCAATAAACATGCCACACTGGTGCCAACTTAAGGTTACCAAGGGCCAAGAGATCCATAATAGTGTGCCAGAGGTTTTTAACTTTGATTCCAAAGTGAAAAGTTTTTCATCACCAAAATGATGAAAAACAGTGAAAGAGTCTTTTTCAGATTTGACATGGCACTTGAATGGGAAGAAAAGTGTGGCTACAAGTTTAATAATCATGATCTATAAAGACACTAACAGTAGAGAGTTTCCTATTTTCAAAGCTGCATTGTGGCGCACGCTTGTAATCCCCGCGCTTGGGAGGCAGAGACAGGAGGATCACACAGGTTTGAAGCCAGCCGCGCGCGCTGGCTTAGGAGACCCTGTTTCCAAATAAAAATGTAAAAATAGGTCTGGGAGTATAGCCCGGAGGTAGAAGGGCTTCCAGGAACCTCAGTACCACCACCACCAAAAAAAAAAAAAAAAAAAAATAGACAGTTGATTCACATGAAATCTGATCTAGAAATGTACTATGTGAACCTGAGGATGGAGAGAAACTTGTGTGCTTGAAAGTAAAGAGAACAGCAGTGCCCTGACTGTCTAATTCCATGACATAGTCTCCTCCCCCTCTCCTGTTATGGTCCCAGGAGCTCCCAACACACACAGGAGACAACCTAACAAGAAGAAATTTACTAGTCATATCAGATCAACAAAGGGTAGAAAGGAGCCTAGCTATTTCTTCTTTTTGTCTTTTGAGATTAAAAAAATAAAGAATTTGCCAGGTGTGGTGGTATGCACCTGTAATCCCAGTACTCAGGAGGCTGAGACAGGAGAGTCACAGGTTCAAGGCCAATGTCAGCAACTTAGCAAGGCCCTCAGCAACTTAGTGAGATCCTGTTTCAAAATTTAAAAAAAAAATAATAAAATGGGGCTTAGGGTGTAGCTCAGAGGTAGGACACATCTGGAATTGATCCCAGCCCCCCCCACCAAAAAATAAAAGAATTGGTTCCTCTAAAGGTAAAATAATAGATGAACAACTGGAGTGAACAGATCACACATTTCAGTGGGAAGGATTCGGAAGTGATGTCTCTCCTGGAACAGGTGACGAGGCTGAGGCTCTACAGTGGGAAGAGAAGCCGGAAGGCAACGTACGTGACCGCAGAGTCAGCCAGGGGGCCTAGGAATCATGCTTTATTTTGGGGGTGGTCAGCCTACCCCAAGTTGCACTGGACAGCTCTGAGTGCTGTACTTCAGGAAGACTAGAAACAACGTGGGGAGCGTTCAGAGGAGAGGGTCAGGGTGGCAGAGGGGGGTTGCAGAATAACCTCATCGCTTTGGGACCAGCTGAAGAGGCTGGGGCATTGGCAAAAAGGGGACTTAGAGATGACAATCATTTTCAAATACTTAAGCAGCTCCAGGGGCAAGACAAAGACCAGCAAGTGGAAGATGAAGGCTGACTAACAATAGCTTCATCACAGGAAGAATTTTCCAGTAGTCAGAACCAACTAGAGACAGAACAGGCAGCCTGGAGGAGACTGAGCCCCTTCATGGAGGGCGTGACTGTTGTCTGAGGGTCTCTTTGCAAGGAGGGTGACCATAGCAAGGACTTAGTGGTTTGGATAAAGGACTGGAAGAGGTGGCTCCTGGTTCTGAAAAGCAATGATTCCAAACAAATTCCATTTAGACAGAATCCCAAACCTTCCAAACCCCAAAAAACCAGAATGTTGGTCCTAACACTCAATAATGACAAGTGACATTTATAAAAACAGCCCCAAGGCTGTGCACATTTCCCAAAGGACACTCCTAAGGCATGCTGAATGTACCTACAATTCGTGTGACGAGTGCCGGTATTTGGCATTGCACATGCGCTGTGCAGTGCACGTCAGCCGTGACCGATAATGTCCGAAGCAGCCAGGACAAAGAAGTTACCCACAGGAAGTGTGGTTCCTCCCACAGCTTTGCTCACATGCTGCCCCCCTAGTAGAGGCATTTATGCAGATTAGTTCTTCACAAATAAAAGTAGATGCAAACTTATTTTTAAAAAAGACTGATTGCATTCTGCTTTTAAAAACACAGGTGTTATTTGGGTCCTCATGCTGCTGCAGTATCTTCAACTATGAAAGATGTCAGGCTGGGGTTGTAAGTGTATTCTTACTTGAACGTCACATTTATATATTACTCTGGAACTTGACACTTCTTGACTTACCAGCCCTACTCAAATCCTTTTTCTATCTCTTAAAACTAATTCATACATACTGCCCTGACCCTATCCATGAGCTGCGCCCTTATTTGGATCCATCACAGGTCCTTTGAGGTGCAGGAACTTGCAGAGAGGGGCTGGGAAGCTGCTTATCCACAAATGCCGGGAAGCATTAGCATCCAGGTCTCTCAGGACAAGCAGGAAGGCGGGTGACTTTTTGATGGTGCTACTCAAGTTCAGCTAGAGGTGCACCTCGAGCACTCTAGAGAGCCCACAGCCAAGGTGGCCGCCGGCGATTCCATCCTAAATCAGCTGTAGGCTGCAGATCCTAGCTATCCATCCTGTAATTGTCCGGGGATATGTAGACCCAGCCCCCAGACATCACTTGATATCCCAGTTCTAGAACTCCTTGGGCCTGCATGTACAAGTAGTATGCTATACCGTCTACAGAGATGCCCAGCAGATGTTTAACTTTAGTCAGTGGATATGACAATGTTCTCAGTGCTTACTTGCTTTTTTTTTCTTTCACTTTTATACTAAACAAAGAGATAATAATTACTTCATAAAATATTCAGGTTGACCTACCTAAAAGATTTTTTCTGGCTCAAAAGTCCGTCCAATGGCTATTTCATTTGTTAAAAGGTGTCACGATGTGGTTTGTTTTAAACATAAACTTTTCTGAGAGTACATAAAGCAAAGCCTGGTGTTCTTATTTGAATTCACCTACAATACCATTAACTGTACAAATCGGGGAAATTCACTTTCATTTAATCTCCGAACCTCCATGCATTTCTGTGTAGAGAAAATGGTTTGGTGGAGAGACTTATCATTTGCATCCTTCCGGCTCTGATTTCTGAGATGCATCCCCATTAAACAGAGAAAACCATGGCTCTTTATAGTCATCAATATATTATTTTACAAAATTCACATTGTTAGAAACATTAGCAAGAAACATATATTCTTTAACTTGTTACCCCCCCCCCCATATACCATAGCAGCTAAGAAAGAACTCCAGAAATGGGGAAACTTGGGTCTATAGATTTGTAATATATAACAGATTAACTCCCCAAGGGTTTCCACAATGGACTCATATGCTTTGAAAATATTTTCCCCTAGTTCCTTTTACAGCACTTCCAACTATGCAATTCCAATGAGGGAATTTTTTTTTAAATCACTACAGGCAAAATTCCAATTAACATTAAAGACAGATATAAGGACCATGAACACAAAACAAAGACTCCCCCAGAGCTGGAGGCAAAATGCTTTATGATTTCCTCAAAACCTCTTCCCATTCAGTCTTCAGTCACCCACCAGGGGCCAGTGCCTGCCTTGTGTGGCCACTTGATGTGCTGTGTCTGAGGCTCAAGAAGGGGTCTCTGAAATACGAACTTTGGAGCCCCCCTTTCATTATCAAGTTCAGAGAAATGCAAGCCCCTTGGCCAGTCCTGGTGTCCAACCAGTCTCCCCAGGACTTACCAACCGCTCTGCTGGTCCCCTTCTGCCCAGGTGTTGGTTCTGTTGTTGGTGAAGGGAGGATTGGCAGGTTGGGGAGCTGGGAAGAAATGTGATTTACTGCATCTGGCAGCAGAGAACAGGGAATACAATCAAGCACAGTGTGAGAGGCCCAATGGTTGCCCTACATAATGGCCCACTGAGGCGGCCAGGGAACGAGAGGATCAGGGTACAAAAAGCCAAGCATTTGCCCTATGCCTGGCACTCAACAGAGTAGCTGAGATAGGAGAGATGTTGGCCAAAAAGCTCGAGCCCCAGGACTGCTCTGGGTACTGGAAGAATCATCAGGAAGCTCTAGATGTGAGATGCTTGGACAATGGATTCAGGGAGAAAAAAGAATCCAAGATGGGCCAGTGAGATGTGTTATTAGCTAGGTGGGATTGGCCAAATCTGGAACATCACACTGAGAACATGCACTAAACAGTCATTCTCTGAACGTGAAATATAGCTTTCCGTGTCTTATGTATTTGAAACACTAGTTTTATATGCATTAAAACAAATTCCAGAAATTATTCCCTGATTTCAAAACTTCAGGCTGGTGTTTTAGCCAGAAGAACCCTGAGATTCAAAGGAGAACACAATGAGCTCACCATCAGCCCAGGGGCGGGAGGTGACGCTGGGCAGAGGGAGACGCTGAGCTGTGCCTGGATAAACACCTTGGCAGGCCCATGCAGGGGGCGGGACATGGGGCCTGGAATGAGCAGGCTAAGTCACAGGATCTCAGAATGCCAATTACTCATCAATGATTACACCTTCCTGCTTACTGAGTATCTCCCCTTGACTATCCCTCAGTCACCTCCAAGTTGACTTATACAAAATGGAACCTGTATCTATCGTCACTCTTCTGCAGTTTCTCATGTATCTGTCTCTTGGCTTGCTGGCCCCAGTTCACCCAGGACCCTTGATGGTGCTAACTCCTTCCCCTCCCAGCAGCTTATCAATCCCAGATTCCCAGGTGCCGCCACATCTCCTACCTGTCCCTTTTCTTTATTGAAACAGAAACTGCCTTGGTTCCCACAGGTTTCCTTTTTCTTTTGTTAAATCTCAGCTGGGAGGACATAATCAGACACTAGACTAGGATTTAATTCTGTTCGACACCAACAAGACCATTAGCTGACTCAAGTATGAATCTGAACCATCCAGAATTTGGCTGATGTTGTACCATCAAGTTCTTAGGGCCACGGTGGGATTTCTCTAATAGAATATACTTTTTCCTATTAACCATGTGGGTATAAATATAAGGCGGGCAACCTTAGGTTGGAGTAGGGCTCAAGGTGCCATCCCTCTCTGGAGCTTGGCTCTGGGAAGGAAGACATGGTCGAATGATCTCTCACTGTAAAGAAGCAAGCTAGGTCACAAGATGATGGCGGGCTGGGAGATGGCTGTGAACTACCCTACAGGAACCCCCTGAATGCGGGCATGGATTTGAACCGGGAGCTCTGGGGGTAAGCTACGCATGTAAAGTTGCATATTCTTTTTGATGTTGAACTATGCTTCCATTATTCCTGAACTCAGACTGCAGACACTGCTCTAGTTTCACGGTGAGATGCTGTGGGAAGGGTGTGTGCCCCCAAACCAGCACAGGATGAGACAGTGCAGCAACTTGGGGTAAGCCGGTCTTGAAAGATAGGAACAGATTGGTAATGGTAGTCCTCGGGAAAGCAGAGCAAGGGTCTGGGACCAAAGGGCCAACTGAGCAGAGAAGAGATGACCGGAGCAGACTTGTAGAACTTCTGAATTTCACTGAGGATTTCAAGAATTCTGTCGAATAGGATCTCAGTAAATCTGACTCCTTGCATTTAAAGGAGATAGAGGCTGGGTGCGGTGGTACATGCCTATAATCCCTGTACTTGAGGAGCCGAGACAGGGGGCTCACAGGTTCCAGTCAGCCTCAGCAACTTACCAAGACTCTGTTTCAAAGTGAAAAATAGAAAGGGCTGGGAGTGTAGCTCTGAGATAATATACCCCTGGGCTCAATCCCCAGTAACAAAAGGGATGACAGAACAAAACACATACACACAAACACACATCTACACACACATAAACACAACAAAACAAAGAAAGAAGATGGCAGCTCAAGCCATTAAGACCAAGTGAGATCTCACAGACTGGTCACCTATGTGTTGAATAAATTCTATACTAGCTATAGAGTTTCTAGGGCATCTATGCATACTGAAAAGTTTTAGCAACTAGAGACAAAACCCCACTCACAGACAGAGGATTCTGCATCAGATAGAGCTGGTGATTCCTAGGGTTCATGTCTTAGCCTCCCCAGGAGGCAGCTCCCAGACAGACATGAGCTGGTGGTGGAAGAACTCTTCCCAGAGTTCACCAGCTGTGATCTCTTGGTGCAAGGGACCTGGGGCCACACAGCTTCTGCTAAGAAATAAGAGAATGGAGAGTCGGGTAGGAGGAGGGGAATAGGGCAGCCCCTTCAATGCATCCTAAAGTACTCAGCCCTAAGGTCATAATGCCAAGAAGTATCTGATAGAGTAGCACAAGGAAAACAGAGCCTCCCAACCTTACCTTCAGGTGGCCTCAGCCAATCAACCGCACACTCCTGCCCAGTCAGGGTGTTCTATCAGTGTTCTCCCATCGTCGGAGAAGATGCTTACATAGTAGAGAGTTGGGGTGTACCTTAATGGCAACACTGCCAAAACATGCACTGTGGCTACGGAGAGCATAAATAGTTGAAGCCAGAGAAATACAATTGATAAAAACTTTCCTTAAGACACGAGTTTTAGGTAGTTAAAGACAGAGATTTCCCGATCATTGGTAGGAAATATTTGCTGTGGGAAGGCTCCACGCCATCCCCACTGGGATGGGAGGGGAACCTTAGACCAGTATCATACAGAAAGGATAGTAGGGATCAGCATAGGACAAATATCTTCCTTTTTCTGTTATGGTCAAGGGCTTCACACCAGCTCCTCATTGGGCAAAGCACAGAGATAGCAATGATACTTGATTGAAAATTATACTAGAGCTATAGTAACAAAACACACAAGGTACTAGCACTAAAAAAAAAAAAAAAAAGACATGTAGACCAACAGAATAAAATAAAAGACACAGATACAAACCCACACAGAGGTAGTCATCTAATCCTTGACCAGGATGCCAAAAACATTCACTGGAGAAAGATAGCCTTTTTAATAAACGGTGTTAAGAAGACTGAATAGCCACATGTAGAAAGATGAAAATAGATTCTTACTCTGTATACACGTAAACTCAAAATGGATCAAAGGTATAGAAATTATACCAGAAACTTTGCAATTGCTAGAAGAAAACATAGGGTCAACATCCCAACATATAGCCACAAGCAACAACTTGGTGGGACTCCTAGAGTTCGGGAAATAATACCAAGAATCAGTAAATATGATGGCATCAAATTGAAAATCTGCACAGCAAAGGAGATAATTAACTGTGTGAAGAGTTGGGAGAATGGGAGCTACTCTTCCAACAGAGAATTAACATTCAGAATATATAAAGAATTAAGCCAGGCGTGGTGGTGCACGCTTGTAATCCCAGCATTGGGAGGCTGAGACCAGAGGATTGCAGTTTGCGGACAACCTCAGCTACTTGGTGAGGCCCTCTGCAACTCAGTGAGACCCGGTTTCAAAATAAAGAATTAAAAAAATAGGGCAGAGGGTGTAGCTCGGAGGTCGAATGCCCAGGGGTTCCATCCCCAGAACCCCCCCCCCCACAAAAAGAATATATAAAGAATTAAAACAGAACAAAACCCCCACCCCAGTCAAAACATGGGCAAATAAACTGAAGTGGTACAAATGGTCAGCATCTAAGAAGAAATGTTCCGCATCTGAATCATCAGGGAAATGCAAATAAAAATCACATTTATCTCACTCCGGTTAGAATGGCAATCATCAAGAATACAAATAACAATAAATGCCGGCAAGGATGTGGAGGTAGGGGGTAAGGAACTCTTATATATTGTTGGTGGGAACGTAAATTAGTACAGCCACTTTGGAAATCAGTATTGAGGTTCTTCTTAAGACTAAAAATAAAGCCACAGTATGATCTAGATAAATCACTCCTCAGTATTTACCCCCAAAGAACTAAAGTCAGAATAATATAAAGAGACTTGCATATTCATATCTATAACAGCACAGCCTACAATAACCAAGTTATGGAACCAGCCTAAGTGTCTGTCAACAGGTGAATGAATAAAGAAAATGTGGTACAGATACACAAGGAGTATTATTCAACCATAAAGAAGAATGAAATTATGTCATTTGCAGGAAACTGATCATAATAAATAGAACTGAAAAAGCAGTATGTCAAGTGAAAAGCACTAGACTCAGAAACTCAAGGGTGGTTGTGTTTTCTCTCACATATGGAAGCTAGAGAGAAAAAAGAAAGAAAAAGGATCTCAGGAAAATAGAAAAGAAATTGTAGGGTGGAGGAAGAGGACCAGAGGGGGGGAAGGAGGGAGGCCCAGGGGAGGTGATGGGGAGTTAAGTTGATCAAATTATGTTATGTGCAGTAACAAATATGCCAAAGTAAAATCTATTTTGTATAATTATTATGTAGTACTAAAAAACTTAAAAAACAGAGTTAGCAGTAGACACAATTACATAAGCTGTACCTGTCTAAATTAAAATGATCCACCCAATCAGTAAGGGCTCTGCTATACACTTATACTATATACCTATAGTGCCGTGGGTGGAGAGAGGATCGGATCAGAATGCATATGACCAGGAAATTACACTGACGCTAGAATGAACTGTTCTAGAGTACCTGGGCTACCATGTAATCAAAAGCCACTGATGACCCAGTAATTCATGTTTTCACCCTCTGACCACAGAGGGGTCTGAATATCAACCACATTTTTGGATGCTTGTGTTCCCTCCTTCACGTTTCTTTCTTTGCTAGTAAGTGTGGTGTGACAGGTCACCAAGGCTTGGTTAGACGCCCTTGCAAAGCCACGCAGGACATCTCCAGGTGAGCCCAGGCTAATGAGATCCCTAAGCAGACCAGCAGAAGTACATCCGTCTACAGACAGGGCGGAGGGCACTTACCTCCATCCGTAGTGGAGAAGCTCTGTGGAAACAAAAGGAAGACACAGCGTTACTATGCATGTGGGCACAATTCCTCACCCGGGGACCACTCTTCCCTCAATCCCAGGCCTAGAATTTTGCTTCCAGTACTCAGGATTGAACCCAGGGGCATTCTGTCTCTAAGCTACACCCGCAAGCTCCCTGACTTTTAATTTTGAAATAAGGACTTGCTAAGTTTCTGCGGCTTGACTTGAACCTGTGATCTTCTTGTCTTAACCTCTCAAGTACTGGGATTACAGGCATGTGCTGCAATACCTGGCCAGACCCAGAATTTGATAGTGGTAGGTATTTTGTGGGGGGTTACTGAGGATTGAACTCAAGGATGTTCTACCTCCACATTTCACCATCAGCCATTTTTATTCTTTTATTTTGAAACAACAGGGCCTCACTAAACTACTGAGGGTCTCAGGAAATTACTGAGGCTGGCCTCAAACCTGTGATTGTCTTGTCTCAGTCTCCCAAGCACTGGGATTACAGGCATGCACTGCCACACCTGGCCGCTATGCTCTCTAGGAAATTGTTTGAGGTGTGTGTGTGTGTGTGTGTGTGTGTGTGTGTGTGTGTGTGTGTGTGTGTGTTACTGGAGATGTAACCCAGAGGCATTCTACCTCCGAGCTATACCCCCAGCCCTATTTTTAATTTTCTTTCTTTCTTTCTTTCTTTCTTTCTTTCTTTCTTTCTTTCTTTCTTATTTTTGGTGGTACTGGGGTTCCTGGAAGCCCTTCTACCTCCGGGCTACACTCCCAGACCTATTTTTATATTTTTATTTGGAAACAGGGTCTCCTAAGCCAGCGCGCGCGGCTGGCTTCGAACCTGTGCGATCCTCCTGTCTCTGCCTCCCAAGCGTGGGGATTACAAGCGTGCGCCACCACGCCCGGCTTATTCTTTATTTTGAAACAGGGTCTCACTAAGTTGCAGAGGGCCTCACTAAGCAGCTGAGCCCGGCTGCAAAACTGTGATCCTCCTGTCTCAGTCTCCCAAGTACAGGGATTACAAGCATGCACTACCATGCCCATCAGGGATTCAAAAATTTAAAGGAACAGTTAAAGAGCTTACCCTTACCCTACCCATCATATACTGAATTTCAATCAATTTATTGAGAGATTGGTTTATGTATTCCAATTATCTAGGAAATATCCTGGATTGTGTTGAGCAAATGATATTAGAAAATCCCATTTAAAGTTTTTGATCACTGGTACTGAGGAAACGGGAGGGACAGTCCTGAGATATGCAGGTCCTCTTGGCCGTACAGATTCTCTCCTCTTTGCAACGTGGCAACATTTGTTTTTACAAACAGTAAAATTGCATATATTTCTACTGTTTGTATTTGGAATTTATATCCACTTGGTATGGTGTTGTACTCTGGCTATTTTTTCTTTTTTTCTTTTTTTTAAATCTTTGTAGTACTTGGGTTAAACTCAGGGACATTCTACCTCTGAGCTACACCCCCAGACCATTTTTATTTTATTTATTTATTTTTGTGGTACTGGGGATGGAACCCAAGGGCATTCTATCTCGAGCTACATCCCTAGCCCCATTTTTTATTCTTTATTTTGAAACAGGGTCACACTGAGTTGCAAAGGGCATCACTAAGTAGCTGAGGCTGTTGTCAGTGAACCTCTTCTCTCAGCCTCCCAAATGCTGGAATTGGCACCGCCACACCTGGCTTTTATTTTTTATTTTGAAGCAGGATCTCTTGGACAGGTATGGTGACGCATGCTTGTAATCGCAGTGCTTGGGAGGCTGAGGCAGGAGGATCACACAGGTTCGAAGCCAGCCTCAGCTACTTAGTGAGGCTCTCAGCAACCTAGTGAGACTCCGTTTCCAAATAAAAAAATACAAAACAGGTCTGGAAGTATAGCCCAGAGGTAGAAAACCCCCTGGGTTCCAACCCCGCCCCCAGTATCACAACAAACAAACAAATAAAGCAGGATCTCACTGAGTTACTAAGGTTTTTCCTAAGTTGCTAAGGCTGCCCTCGAACCTGTGATCCTCCTGTCTCAGCCACCCAAGTATGTCTCTGGCTATTTTATAAAGAAAAGAGTTCCAAAAGCCACAAGGAGAAGAGTGTTTAATCTGCATACTAGGAGATGGTTTTAGAATTCTAGACTCTAGTAGAGGAGGACTTTCAGGCTCTGGGCAAATAAGGGGCCTGGAAATCAGGTAGATGGGGTTCATTTAATGTCCCTTTCCTCTGCCTTCCAGCAGGCCAGGTGGTCCACACCCAAAGAGCGGCCACCCTCCCCCTCGGGGACAGCCCTGGTCCTCACACCCGCCCCTCATTTCACAGCGCATGGCTCTGACTTCTGCACCGGCCCCTTCTCCAGCCGGTGCCCTCTTGCTCGGGCCTGCCTCCCTGCGGATCTGATTGAGAGAAATTACATTTGTTTTCTTCACCTTCTGAAAGTCCTGGAAGGATTTTTCAGTCTCTTTCAGCTTCTCTAGGATGATTTGCTCTTTGGCGGATATCTGGGATTCTTCACTTTCCAGTGCTTGGATTTCCTGCTCCAATCTGGAAAACATAACAAACAGAGGACAACTTGCTTTATTGTCCTGCCACCGTGGGCAAGCGAGCAGCTCCTTCCTGTCGGGCGACTCGTGCCTTCCTGGCAGTCTCCGTTTTACATCACGCTGCGGAACCAGGCCAAGGTTTTACGTTACGGAGCACCTTGTAGTCCCAGCTGTCGCTGGGCAGACAGTGGTCCAAGGAAAGCTGCCCAGGGCTCCCTCCGCGACCTCATAGCCAGAGCTGTGCGATATGCGTTAGTGCCTCCCCTCCAACCCGAGTTCTCTGCACATCTCTAACATGGAGGTAGATTATGTTTACAAAGCACAGGGCATAATAAGGGAAGGAAATAGCTTCATATTCTCCTAGCTACCTTAAAATAACTGCTCTTTTTTCAGGGTAGCCAAAGGTGAAGGACCAGAGGGGCTCAGAGGAAGTACATTGCTAAGAAATGGCTGGTGGCCAGAACCCTTGGGAGCCTGCTGTCCTCTCCCCCGGTGGCCTGGCTTCTATTGCCAATAAGAGGGGAGGTGGGAGGGACAGACGCAGCTGCCCCTGCTCCTCTGGAAGTTTCCTTGGTTTTTATGACCATCCCATGTGTTTTTTTGAAATGGTAATTTCGGCTCTGTCAGGAGACGCCATGAACAGTCCAGAAGAGCAGCTATAGTTACAGATTAGGGGAAGCCTCCACAACTTCCAGTGAAGTGATAGAAAAAAATCATTAGCTTTCATTGAGCAAAGAAAAGGCTTTCATTCCATGAAAAGAACTAAGAACACACATGCATTGTTTTATTATTTTACATTTGGCATTAGGAATTGAACCCAGGGATATTATAGTGTCGAGTAATACTTCCAGCCCTTTTTATCTTCTATTTATTTATTTATTTATTTTGTGGTACTGGGGGTGGAACCCAGGGGCTTTTCTACCTCTGGGCTATACTCCCAGGCCTATTTTATACTTTATTTGGAAACAGGGTCTCACTAAGTTGCTGAGCGCCTCACTCCGTAGCTGAGGCTGGCTATGATTCTCCTGTCTCAGCCTCCCAAGTGCTGGGATTACAAGCATGTGCCACCATGCCCAGCTTTATCTTTTATTTTGAAACAGGATCTCCCTAGGTTACTCAGGCTGGCCTCAAACCTGCTGTCATATTGCTCTCTCTCTCCCCCTTTCATCTTCTAATCTGCCCAGGGGAACTGATTATTAAGTCCATTCGATTTAGACCTAAAACAAAGAATTCAGAGTACATGCTACTGAGAGTTAAGAAACTCCAACATGTAGGCATGGATTTGTTTAGCAATACACTATACGCCTTGGAAATTGTTTCTGTTTCCTTCCTGGGTATCAAAAAAGTACTCATGGATGTATGAAACTTCACAGCAATTACTTTGACAAGCCCCAAATCCAAATGTACCTCCTCCAAATTGAACACAGCTGCAGATGCATTTGTCATTTTATTCAGAGTAAAAATGGAAGTCTTACAACTTATTAGGAGGACCTACCAACCTCAAATCCAATGTACCTCCTCCAAATTGAACACAGCTGCAGATGCATTTGTCATTTTATTCAGAGTAAAAATGGAAGTCTTACAACTTATTAGGAGGACCTACCAACCTCCACTCTCATCAACATGCTTATTCCACTTTATGCTTTATTCAAACAGAGCTACTACCTGTTCATCGCCCTACTTTTCCATCCTCTAGGAAATGCTTCTCAAACCCTAACCCATCCTCACATCTCAGCTCAGATACCCTATGCTCCCTGAAGCTCTCAGAGATTCCCCCGGGGGAAGTCACATCACCTTCCCTGAACATCTCTCTGCATACTATTTTGGTTTATCAGAAGTCTTATCAACTCCACTCTGTGTTAGAGGAGTTGTTCTCAACTGAGGTGATCTTGTCTCCCAGGGAGAAATGGCAATGTCTAGAGATACTTCAGCTGCCCACAACTCGAGAAGAATGGGACTGGTGTTATTGGTACCCAGCAAGTAGAGGCCAGGGGTGCTGTTAAATATCCTACAACGCACAGGATGCTCCCCACAAAGAATTATATGGCCTCGAAAAATGTAACATACATTATTAATTCCTCCCTATAGATAAAAAAATGTATCAAAGAGAGGATATAGTACTCTATACAAATGTGCTGCATGAGTTTAAAAAAAAATAAAGAAGCTGAGCCGAAGCACACAAAGGTGTGGCCTAGTCAAGATAAGAACATCAGGATTTCTAGGGCCAGAGTGAAATCTTTAGCAAGCTGTGACTTGAGAGGCTGTGTGAGCCGAGACGCACACCAAATCTAGAGAAGAGGGGCTTAGAACATGGAGACAGAAACACCAGAGACGAAAGACTCCTTTGCTGGCCAAAATGTTGAGCAATATCTACACACCTGTGTAACTTATTCCAGGGGGAGCCAAAGATAGGGATGTTCATGCAGAAGAGGTACAATACTCATGAGATGGTCACATGACCCATAAACTGACCAATCCAATGGGTGGAGGACTTCTGGGCTGGAGATCTTCTGGGTAGATTGAAGGATGCTATTGGCCAGGTGGGTTCTGAGTAGCTTCTATTTAAACCTCAAAAGGAGCCAGGCGTGGTGGTGCATGCTTGTAATCCCCATGCTTGAGAGGCTGAGACAGGAGGATCACACAGGTTCAAAGCCAGCCTCAGCTACTTAGTGAGGCTCTCAGCAACCTAGTGAGACCCTGTTTCCAAATAAAATATTTAAAAAAAAAAACAGAGATGGGAGTATAGCTCGGAGCTAGAAAGCCTCTGGGTTCCACCCCCAGTACCACCAAAAAATAAACAAACAAATAAATAAATAAATAAAATAATAAACCTCAAAAGTCAGAGTACTTGAGCAGATATTTAGGATGTACAAGATTATAGTATTCTCAAAAATACTCCCTCCCTTTCCCCCTTGCTTGGGGAAGAGCCCAGACTTCCCTGGCTTGCTGATGCTCACCTTGGCTGTGTTATTTGCTCTGGTCTTATGATGGAGGAATACATTTTCCTCTCATTTGATTTTGGGCTCAACCATGTGGCCTGCAATGACTTGTTAGCAGACATGACCCAAGGAGGGACTTAAGTGGGCTTTCACGGTTGGGTGTGTCCTCTTGTACCTCTGTAGCAGCCAGAGGAGAGCTTCTCTGGGTGACTGCTGCCCCTTTGGTCTGGGCCTCAGAAAGAACACACACGGAGCAGACCTGTGCCCAACCCATGGTGGGAAGGCATGCCCAGTTGGAGCTGAAACTAAAATCAGAGCCCTTGGCAGAGCCCGGGGTAGATCAGCAAACACCCAGCCAACTCACAGAAGTGACGGCAAGAACAAACGACTTTCATTGAAGCGACTGAGTTTGAGTTTGTTATGTAGCATTATTATGGTAACAACTAACTGAGACAGGTCAAACATTTATGTGCGTAGTATTATATATGTGTATGTACTAAAAGATATCCCAATAATAAATATATTAATAAGTATATGCTAATATACTTATATTAAATATGTTAATTATAAGTATATACTTACATTTATACAGTATATACTTACATATACACATAAATATTCACACGTATGTATATATGTATCTTTATATATTATATGTATCTTTATATATCCCAACAAAATCTGAAGGTAAAAAACTAGAAAAAAATATGCTTCCCTAGTCCTACTTCTCCTAATTCTCAGTAAAATATCTGTAAAAAACAGGGCTCTCCTTCATGATAGCTAAGGCTGACAAAATGTTAGCAGTAGTTGTCTCTGGATAATGATGGGATCGCAGGCAATCTTCATTTTGTTTTTAAATTTTTCAATATTTTTCCAATTAAGAATTCATGCATTAGTTATCCATTCAAATTGTTTTACTTACAAAAATAACCATCTGCTTTTGAAAAATACTTCCTTCTTTCTCATGCTGAGAGCTGCTCTGTATCAAATAAAGGGGTTAA
The DNA here is from genome assembly GCF_963383645.1 of Muscardinus avellanarius. Classification (NCBI taxonomy): domain Eukaryota; kingdom Metazoa; phylum Chordata; class Mammalia; order Rodentia; family Gliridae; genus Muscardinus; species Muscardinus avellanarius. The sequence goes on from NC_137799.1 coordinate 25,792,629, forward strand.
ATGGTGCCTCTGACTTCTATTTAAACTCAAAACCAACATTTTTTTAGCTTGTTTGGCTGGACGCAGAGCTAAGCACTGAAGGGGATTCTAAAATAAACAAGATCCTATTAAAAATGTCTGCCTTAAAAAAAGTGACTGTCTCAAGTAGCTCACTTCAGGGCTGCAGTCTCATGTGGCTGAGAATTCTCTGTGACCTGATGCCCACTGGCTGGCCTGCCTGTCTCCATGGCCTGCCCCTGCCCTTTGGGCGTCAGGGCCCTCAGCTATATAGTTCAGGTGCTAAAGATTTGGGTCACGATACCGCGCTGCGTAACTGAGAAGGATCGAAGGGAGAGAAAACAACGAAACCAAACCTCTGCGATAACAACTGAGTTTCACCCCAAAGGGGATGACTGGAGGGAACGCTTAGTCTATATAAGTCTAAGCAAGTCAGATTCAAGAGGCAGATTTTTCTACAAATGTACAGATGGCCTCAAGCTAGCTTCTAAGGGCACTGGATGGCCCAGGATGCTACTTTTCTCAGGAAAACTTGAGTCCTGGGAATGAGAAGCTTCCCAAGAAACAGTGTTCCTGGGGTTAAAAACTGTCATCCCGGCCGGGTAGAGACGACACTGTTTTGTAGTTTCATGGCTGAAACCTAATGCATTCTTCTCTGGAGGCATCAAATAAATATTGCCTTGCTAAAAATAAAGAATGGGCAGGAAGTGTAACTTATCCACAAGGTTAATCGAGGCTCCGTGGTCTGTGACAGGTGTACACAACAGCCCCTGGCCGACTTGCTCAGTTCCTTCTGAGCAAAAAGCAGACTGTAATGATCTGTAAGGAAAAGTAACACACTGCAGCTGTGGAGGTCTAATTTACTGAAGATGAGGTTTCCATCAGGGCCAAATGGTGTTATAAAATCTAACCTCTACAGACCATCCTCACCAGAAAATGCCCAGGACCTCTGGGTCCATGAAGTACATCGATCATTCCCCATTTCAAAATTCGTTCACGCATTCATCTGTCTAACTTTATGCCAACACTCTCTCCGTACCAGGCGCTGTGCCGAGCACCGGGGACAGAAAGATAAATCAAACATTCTGCCCATCTGCAAGAGCTCCTGGTCAAGTAATAAGAACAGTCATGTAAACACATAAATCACACTATAGCCCCAAAGGGTGATAACAGAGGGAAGAAAGATGTGTGGTAAACTAGGCGGTCCTTCCTCGGGGTGTGTGGTAGGAACTCTAAGCTGTCTGCCTCATTATCTAGTCTCCCCTTCTTCTATACTAACAAAATTCTTATTTTTCTGGGGAGCACCATGAGCCCAGCTAAAGAAGTACACATCCTAGCGTCCAGTGCCAATAAAGGTGGCTACAGGACAGCTCTGACCAATGAGACAGAAGGAAAATTTTTAAGAGGGTCTTCCAGGAAAGCTTTGTAAGAGAGGAAGAAGGGTTGTATTAAGTGGCAAGAACCTCTGTTCTTTCCCTTCTTCCTGCCTGCTATAGGAACCTAGAGATAGGTATTAGTTTCTAGTTGCTGCTATAACACCCACCACAAGCATAGTAGCTTACATCATAAATATATTATCTGATATTTCTGCAGGTCAGAAGTTTAACACAGGATTACCAAGCTAAAGTCACGATGTTGGCAGAGTGGTGTCCCCTTCGGAAGGATTTGGGGGGGATCTATTTTCTTGTTTTGTACATCTTTGTGAGGTCACTCACATTCCCTTTCTCACAGCCTCTTCCTTTACTGTTGAAGTCAACCCACTGCATCTCTCTGAGTAGTCTTCCACAGTCACCTCACCCTTTGACTCTTTTCTTTTGCCCTCCCTCTTCAAATGTTAAATTCTCTGTTATTAATTCCAGGCTCATCTGATAATGCTGGCTAGTTATCTTCCAATTTTAAAATAGGAAGCCCCTTAGAAATTTTGCTATGGTTTGGATATGGCTTAATTTATGACCTCCTAAGGTTCAGGTGCTGAAAGCTTTGCTCTTGGTGTGGCAACATTAAGGTGGTAAAACCTTTAAGGGGTGGGGGTCATGAAAGGTGGTTAGGTTATTGGAGAAGCTTCCTGTGAAAATAATTAGTATAGTTTTCAAAGTACCCTGGTTAGTTCCCACAAGAGCAAATTGTTATAAAAAGAGCAAGCCTGGCCCTGAATCCCTCCTGCTTCTTGTCTCACCTTATGATCACTCCCTCTTGTACTTACTCCCACCACGATGCCATCCACCATGATGTGATGTAGCCAAGAGAGCCTGCCCTGATGAGGCTGCCTGATCTTGGACGCTCAGCCTTCCAAACAGGGAGCTATATAAACTTCTTTTCTTTACCAAGTGTCAACCTTAGGTATTTTCTTATAGCAACGTAAAACATTTATGAACCTTAATTCCCCTCTGCCATGTAATCTAACATATTCACAGGTTCAGGAACTAGGATACAAACATCTTTGGGGGTCATTACTCTGCCTACCATCAGGGATCTGGTGCTAGAAGTAGTTATCTTGTATCCACAGAGGCAAGAAGATGCTAAAAACAGCTGTAGAAAGGGAGAAACTGCCTGGGTCCCAGATGGTACCACAAAGTAACCACTCTACCTCCAGCCTGTTTGGCTCCAGGTTTCTGATAATGAATTATAGTCACTGTTGGGATCATAGTGAATGCAATTTTTTAGCTGATACAAGGTGAGAAAAATCTTGACTGACTCATGGCTGGGTTTTGAAGGATGCATTCACTGTATTGTGAAGAGAAGAGGATGTCCCAGGCAGAGGGGGAGAGCACAAGGCCCAGCTCAGACTTTGAGTCACACCATCCCTGCCCTCCAGTACTTCAACAGCCATCCAACATTCCTGTCCTTCTTCCCAGTGAGTAACTCTGTGCTTTCTTTTTAGTGTGACTTACCTAGACCAAAAATACTGGTCTTTAAGACTGCTGAGGGCTGACCTTACCTTAGGGCCCAGTCATAGAGGAGACAGTAAAGGTTAGCTACCAGAAACCCTGGGTGACAGATTCTCTTGTTCCTGTTTCCCATGGTATCATCCCTGCTACACTTTTGCTCTCTGACTTACAGGGGCCAATAAGTGTTCTTTTTGCCTGGGGGTCTGTCAGTTGAATCCCAAAGAGTATAGTTTCATGCAGTGTTGTAGCCTCCAGACCTCACACAGTAGACAAGGCAGCCATATTGGAGGTGGGACTCAGTTGCTGGGGAACAGTCCTGGATACATGGCCTAGGACAGTGTTACAGCTACAGCTTCCTGCTTCTGTCTCTCTTGCTGCCATGAGCTGATAACAAGCTCTTTCCTTCTCTTCTAAAATGAACTGGAATCTTCAGAACCACGAGAAAATAAATCTCCCTTTCTCTAAGTTGTGGTCATCAGGTATTTTAGGTCATAGTGGTGAGAATGCTGACTACAGCATACACACTGGGTTTGCAACATTTTAGTGTTTGGAGAGAGTTTTTCCAGTAAACTCAGATGAGCTTCAATTTCTCTTTCTCCATCAGTGATGATGATCATAACAATTACAATCTTAACAGTCTCACTACTGTTTCTGTTTTAAGTATAGTTGTGTATATAATAACAGTAACAAGGAGTAAGATCATTAGGCATTGTTTTAAGTGTTCCATGTGTATCACGATACTTAATCTTAACAAAATCCTATAAAGTAAGAGAATCTTTAACTCCCATTACACAGAGGAAGGAGTGGAGTCTCAGAAAGATCAGTGACTTGCCCTGGGTCACAGAGATGAGGAGGGGACAGTTTTGGGCCCTCGGGCTCTGGCTGGAGAACCCATACACAAATCTTTGCCACTACTCTTGACTACATCCCATGACCACTTCCTCTTTCCCCCCTCATTCCTGCAGGAGGGCACAGTGCAATACAATGTATTTTTCATGCTCACAAAAGCACAGAAGGTCAGACTGTGTGCTACAGTTTAGATCTTTAACATCCCCCAAGCGCCCATGTGTTGAAGGCTAGTCCCCAGCTTGTTGTGCTACTGGGAAGTGGTGGAACTTTTAGAAGGTGAGACCTAATGGAAAAAGTCAGGTCATTTGGGTTGTGCCCTTGATGGGAATATTGAAAGCCTGGTCCCTCCTCTTCCTCTCTTCCTCTACTGCTCACTTGCTGTCAAGATGCTCTGCCTCATCCTAAGCCCAGAAACAACAAAGCCAACTGATCATGAATCGAAACTTCCAAAACCATAATCCAAAATAAACCTTTCCACCTTCAAAGTTGATTTTCTCAGTTATTTTGTCACAGTGACAAAATGCTAACCCACGAGAAGTGAAGGTCATTTGACCTAAATGTTCTTCAGAAACATGAAGTCCTTGACCTGTAATCCACCTGACAGTATCTTACCTCTGTTTAATATCCTCCATGCAAGGGAAACTCACCACCTCCCAAGGTGACCCATTCCCTCTTTGGACAGTGCTGACAATCAGAATGCTCATTTACAGATTTGGTAAAAGTTTGCTTTCCCTGTTGCTTGTGCTGATTGTGTGAGTTTTCTCCTTTGGAAGTGCAGAGATGGAGTTAGGTAAACATAACGACTTGCAGGCACTCCACTCTGGGAAATGGGAAGATCCAGGGCAAGCAGAACTTGTCATCCGTGGCAGAACACAGATAGAAACTGGGGCTCAGCAGTGGCATACGAGGTGGTCGGGAGAGTAGAAGAAGGAAGGTGTAAAGACCAAGGGGCAGGGGGACTTCTGGGCTGATCCTGGAGAGAACTCAGTATCAGTTCTGAGCTGAGACAACACGGCACCATATCATAATATCCCCGAGACCCTCAGGATACTCCTGAACTCTAGTTCAGGGCTGGCATACACGACCAATGCGCTCAGCTCCAGCCCCACTAAGCCCAATATTCCTGACAACAAACTGAACCTCTACACCTCCCTCACGACTGAGGGACACAGGAGAGGTTCCCACCACCCTTGGCTAAGCACACTGCTGTGTAATTGACGTGAGTCTGAATCTCAGCAAATACTCCCAGAATAAAAGGAGGTGCTGACAGGCTGTGGCTGAAGGTGCTTAATTCAGACCTGTTCCCTTCTCTTGGACTGCAATTTCACAGTTGAGTAACCAAGTGGGGAAGCCTGTCTAACCGACCTGCCAAAACCAGCAGGAAGAGTGTTGGCTGCTCAGAGGAGAGAAGCGCCCACAGTTCAGTGCACCCCAGACAAGTCAAAATGCAAAGGAGACTACTGGCCATGCGTTTCCAGTCTCCATCCCCTTCTTTCACAACAGCACAATCAGTCCCTAGAGCTGAGCGGGGCACACAGCCACACAGAAGAAACCCCACGTTTCTCAGCATCTCTTGTGCCAAAGGAATATAAGCGGAGGTGTTGTAGGGCAGTTCTAGAATCTTCCTTAGCCGTCACTTCTGCAGCCCTTCCTTTACCCTTCTGTCTGAAAGGCACACAAGTGCACACAAGAGCTCCAATGGCCACCTTGAACACAAAGGATGAGGGCCAATCCTTGCAGACAGGAGAGGAGCAAGCTGGACAAGTCCCTAAGAATTCAGAGTAAGGCCACCAGACAGCTCAAGACTGTGTGCTGTGGATTTTTACCAGATGGAGAAATAAACGATATGTTTGAACCACTGTTTTTTGTGGGTCTCTGTCACCTTGCTTCCATATCTAATTCTAATTAATGCAAGCCACTTACCACATCTTGTTGAATTATGAATGAATGCTCTTAGAAGTTTGCTGAGGATTTGGGAGCCTCAGCTAGGCACAACTCAGAGCCTTATCAGTGGTTCAACAGAAGGTTAAAAAAAAAAAAAGAGCAATCACAGGGTTTAGAATTCATTACTGCTAATCAGCCTCAAATGGGGCTTGGCTGGAATTGTGCTTTGTCTTTCCCCCAGCCCCCACCCCCAAATCCTTGCTGCATCCAAAGTCTTAGCAGGGAAGTTCCAACCCGTTGGGCAATTATAATCATCTACGTCTTAGCACCTCTTCGGTGTGCTGTGTGTGTCAGTCTAGAGTTCTTGCCAACTGAATTAATCAGGAAGAGGTAAGGTATGGCTATCTGTACATTTTAAACATCTTTCTAGCCTTGAAAGGCAATCAACGAATCACCCCATGGGTAACATCTAACAACCCGGAGCTTGTCCATGATCTGGAAGTTCCATCTCCACAGTGGAAACAGAAGCCAGATAACACGTGGTCGGCATGATTGTAGTGACAGAGGCAGAGGTGGGGGCAGCTGGGAACTTAGATTGCTCAGCATCTGTCCATACTTTCTTTCTCTTTTTCTTTTTTTGTGGTGCTGGGGATAGAACCCAAGGGCATTCTACCTATGAGCTATCCTCCAGCCCTATTTTTTATTTTCTGTTTGAAACAGGGTCTCATTAAGTTGCAGAGAGCCTCACCACATAGCTGAGGCTGTCTGTGAACCGTGATCCTCTTGTCTCAGCCTCCCAAGTACTGGGATTACAACTGTGTGCCACCACACCTGGCCCATTCTTTCTTTTTGAGAACAAAATCCAGCTCTTTCAATGGGAGGGGTGATTCTTTTTTTGTGTGTGGTACTGGGGTTCCTGGAAGCCCTTCTACCTCCGGGCTACACTCCCAGACCTACTTTATAGTTGTTGTTGTTGTTTGTTGTTGTTGTTTTTAATTTGGAAACAGGGTCTCAAACCAGCGCGGCTGGCTTTGAACATGTTTGATCCTCCTGTCTCTGCCTCCCAAGTGTGGGGATTACAAGCATGCACCACCACACCTGGTGGGGAGGGCATTCTTTCTGGGATGTTTTGTACATTTGATGAAAACACTGATCAGAGAGTCCACATCCCTGGCCAAGGAACAGGAGCCTAACCACCCTAGACCAACTAGACACTTGCCCAGAAACCTGCATCTTGAAGGGCATGACCCAAAATATGGAAAATAGTTGGGGGTGAGTTGTTCCTATAGAAGGATTCTGAGGAGTTCACATTATTCCTGCTGCCTGGATCCCTAGATCTGCCTGAGACCTGATTCCAGAGAATGTTTCTTCTGTTCTCTACCTGGTCCCCTTCCTCCCTTCCTTTCTCCATCTATCCATCTACTCATCCATCCATTCATCCACCTATCATCATCGTCATCTATCTTTTTTGGTTTTTTTTGGGGGGTTGGTGCTGAGGATTGAAACTAGGGGCACTCTACCTCCAAGCTACATTCACCCCAGCCCTATTTTTTTTTCCAATTTGAAATAGGGTTTTGCTAAGTTACTGAGAGCCTCACTAAGTTGCTCACTAAGTGGCTTTGAATCTGTGAGCCTCCTGTCTCAGCATCCCCACGTACTGAGATTACAGGCATGCACCACCACACCCAGCTGCTTATCTATCTTAATATCTGTTTCTATATTCTAGTCAAAGCACTGGGAAGAGTATTGTTTTCAAGCAAATAGGTGGGACAAAACCACTTTCCACACCTCAGGAAGACGGTGCATTAGTTTCTATGGTGCTTCCCAAATATTTTTCACTTGTGATGCAATTCATAAGGAAACAGCTTCCTTTTATCAAGATGAGTGTGTCTAGAGTCACGGCAGGTCTGTTGGTACTTTACCATAAAAAAATTGTTTGTGGCGTTTGAATAAACAGAGGATTTCCACCTCTCCTTCTGAAAGCAGAGGACCTCCCTGACTGCAAGGTGGCAGAGGGAACTCAAGCCCACTTCATTTTTTTCTATGCCATGCCACAGATGGATAGATACAAGAAAAGATACCTCCCTCTAGGAATTCCTAACCTCCAGCTCATCTCCTCTCCCCGTGCTTTGTGGATTCGGTGAAACTATGGGTGGCTCTCTATTGCCTCCAAATCCAGCCACACTTCCTTGGCTGGAATTTCACAACTTCCCTGCTCTGCTCCAACCCCTTTCCAGCCTGGCACTGTCCTCTGGGCTCAGGCTGAAAACCACTGTAGTGCACCAAAGCCAGAAGTGCTTTCTGCTCTCTGTTGAAAACAATGACAAGGTCCAGGTGGAATTCCTGTCCCTTCACAATGTCCTCAAGTGCCTCCAACCTGGTCCCCACTCCTGAGTTCTCCTGGCGTTTTTAGCCCTTGTAGGTCTTGGTGTGCCCTGCCTTGTACTGAGTGGGAGGAATGTAGGCATCCTCCCCCTCAATGGAGCACCTCTTCCCCAAGTGGCTGCTCACTGAGAGACAGGAGTATAAAATGTATATGGTTTGTCACTGTATCTCATATTCTTCCCTGTACACACAGGTGCTCCATAAGTATTTGTTGGGTGAATGAAAGGCAAGACGACCTACAAACACACTTTTTTTTTTTTTTTGTAGTAGTGGGGATGGAACCCAGGGGCATTGTACCTCCAGCTACACCCCCAGCCCTATATTTTATTCTTTATCTTGAAATAGAGTCTCACTGAGTTGCAAAGAGCCCAACTAAGTAGCTGAGGCTGGCCACAAACTGTGATCCTCCTGTCTCAGCCTCCCAAATGCTGGGATTACAAGCGTGCGCCACCATGCCCAGCGCAAACACTTTTTTAAAGCATCTCCTGTAGAAAAACTAACTTGGAGATGGTGACGTGAAATGCACTTAAAAAAAAAATCTTGGCTTGGTGTTTTTTGACCTTCTCCTTCAAATAACAAATTTAAATATTCAGTGAGTCAGGAAAAAAGGAACATTAATATTGGACTGATTTATATCTTGATCTAAGTGTACAGCTGGGACACCATGGCACTTTTCATTATAAACTGTGATGCAATCTGTGTGTGTGTGTGTGTGTGTGTGTACATCAGAGAGACAGAGACATTGGAGACTGATCCCAGCGGCATTCTACCTCTGAGCCACACCAACAGCCTATTTTATTTTGTATTTTGAAACAGGGTCTTGGTAAGTTGCTGAGGCTGGCTCTGAACCTGTGACCCTCTTATCTCAGCCTTCCAAGTACTGAGATGGCAATTGTGTGCCAACACTCCCAGCTGATGCAATCAGATTTTCTTTCCAAAGAAATATGAATGCAATTTCCCTCTCTGTAAGTTTTCTTTAACTCACCGAGGCCAGATTTTTTTCCCCTTCTTCCTGTCTGTTTATTCCGTCTGGAACCAACACGGCTCACGCCATCAGAATGAGTGCGCGCTGATTTCTGCTGTAGGAAATCATTTCCAAGCTTGAGCAGAGCATTGATTTCTTGGGTGTGATTCTTATTTAAGTGTGTTTCATCAGGAATAAAGAGTTTTGATTACCGGAAAGTGAGATGATCTCCTTTCAAAGCAATGCTTTTTTTTCTCAGTGGCTTAAACTCTTTTCTCCCAAGAAATGTCTCTTTTACCAGGAAGAAAGTCCAGCCTAGCCTCACCCTCTTACCTCTAGTGTCTGACTGGGACCCTCCTGTTGAAGGCCGACTCTTCCTCCTGAGCACCTGACCTTGTACAGGTCCGGCTGGGATGGCACTGCATCCGTCATCTCTCCTCTGTATCTCCAACCTCGCTCCTTTCCCACAGTCCAGAAACAAGAATCCATTCTTTCCTGCATCCTGTTCTAGTGACTGTTGCATCTCCCTCCCAGAGTTCTCCAGGGACAGCCACTCGCAGGCTGCCTCAACTTACCTCCTCATCCCTCCTAGCTTTACTCCCTCTGCCTTCTGCTCCCTTTCCCAGTTGTATCTACTTTTCATAAAGCCCATGCCATCCTAACTGCCGAGTCTGATGGATCCTCCATGGTGTATCTCTATTTGATTCCTTCAGTTTATTTATTTATATATTTATTTATTTATTATTTTTGGTGGTACTGGGGTTTCTTGAAATCCTTCTACCTCCGGGCTACACTGCCAGACCTATTTTATATTTTTATTTGGAAACAGGGTCTCTTAAGCCATCTCGGCTGGCTCCGAACCTGCGCGATCCTCCTGTCTCCGCCTGCCAAGCGCAGGGATTATAAGCGTGTGCCACCACGCCCGGCCTTAGTTTATTTTTTATCATTTATTTACTTAACTAGGGATGGAACCCAGGGCTTCCCACATGCTAGGAAAGAGCTCTACCACCAAGTTAAACCTCTAGCCCCGACGCCTTCCTTTTTAAATACCTCGCTGATCACTCTTCTCCTCTGGAAGTCAAGGTATTACGTTCTCAACATGGGCTCCTCTTCTCCTTGTTCAGTATTTACTTGGCCCATTGTTCTTTGTGTCTGTGTGTGTGGTACTGGGGTTGAATCCAGGGGAATTCTACCTCGGAGCTACACCCCCGAGTCCTTTTATTTTGAGATGGGATCTAAGTTGCCGAGGCTGGCCTTGAACCTGTGATTTTCCTGTCTCAGCCCCCCCCATACTGGGATCACAGGTGTATGCCACTACACTTGGTCTAGTATATTGTTCTTGCTCCACACTTTAAGCCTGGCTAATCAGATCTAGCCTTATGCTGTAATTCCTACCTACATGCTACATCTACCCAACCTATGTCTTCAGCCTCTCTCTTTCACTCCCGCCTTCGTGTACAACTGCATTTTGAATCCCCTCTCCCCATGGCCCACAAACCCAACATGTGCAAGAGCAAGCTCATTTAGCTCCATAAAGCTCCTCTTCTCTCTACTTTTTAGCTCAGTTACTGGTACCAACGCCAATCCATTCTATGTAAAACAGAGACCTGGACTGACTTCTGATTGGCCCTTTCCAATAATCACCGCACGTGTATGAATGGTCCTCGGCTTACAATGGAGTTATGTCCCAGGAAACTCATCCAAAGATGAAAATAACCCATGACAGAAATGCATTTAATTCATATGGCCTGCCAGACATCATAGCTTTGTAAAAGGGTACACCGCAGAGAACCACTTGTTCTCTACGCTCACCGCTACTGCCCAGCATAAAAAGAGGGACCTCACACCACATACCACTAGCCTGGACAAAGATCAGATTCAAAATTCAAAGTATCAATTCTACTGAATGCATATTTCTTTCATCCCATCATACAGCTGAAACACTATAAGTGGAATAATTGTGAATTGGGCACCTTCTGCTTATCTTCTGAGGTACCATGTTCTGCATAACTCACAAATCTCACACCTCCTCCTCTTTAAATTCTGCTACAGGCTCTCTTCCTTCTCCTAATTGCCTGCAGCAACCCTTCAACCCATCTCTCTGCCTCTACCCAGCTTCACCCTCAAATCCAGGATGTTACTGGGCACACCAAGATGGCACCCCCTTGCAGGAAGCCCCTCAGGGTTCTGTCGCTCCTGGCCTCCCATCTACCTCAGGAACAGCAATCCCTGCACACCAGGCGCCCTTTCTTGCCTCAGAGCCTTTCTGCTGGCCACCCACTAAGCCTGAACTATCCTTGTTCTTTTCCTTCCCTTTCTTCTGGGTAATTTATGCTTATTCTTTAGGAATTTTCTCAGGTTTCATCTCTTCCTGGAAGTCTCCCTGATACCTTTACTCTTTGCTGCCTTGTCTTATGGACATATTTCTATCTTCAAATAAATCCCACTATATTTTAAACTCTTGTTGATGAAATGGGGTTCTTTCCCCAACTCCAATATGCAAACAAATAATTATTATTTATTCTTTTTCCTTGAATGTGGCTTCTAGCACCTTGCTAATTTGCACGAAGTGAACTGGCTCATTAAAAGTTCTCAGTTAACGTAGGCTGGGTGAATGGCTGTCTCTTTGAATGCCTAAGTCGTTTCTTAACTGGAAGTAGCTTCAAGACAGATTTTTTGGCTGAATTTCTTGATTCTTAAAAGAATAAATTCAAAGCCAGGCATGGTGGTGCATGCCTTTAATCCCAATGCTCCAGAGGCTGACAGGAGAATCATACGTTTGAGGTCAGCCCCAGCAACTTACCAAGACCCTCTTTCAAAATAAAAAGGGAGATAGAATGTCATTGAGTTCAATCCCCAGTACCAACAAAACAAAACAACAACAACAACAACAAAAGAACAAATTCAAAACAATAGCAATCCTGAACTAAGTAAAAATAACTGATTAAAAAAGAAATTTCTATTTTCTTTCTTTGAGATAGGGTAATGCAGAAGGTAACTATGTTTTCTAAGCTTTTCACTCTTCAAAGACTCCATATAGATTGTGCTCTGATTCCAGGTGTGTGCGGTTGCATGTAGGCAATGCATTGTTTTTACTGACTCTGGAGCTCACCTAAGTAGAATCACAGGTATAACACATGCAGATATGTAGAAACTGGGCCAGAACGATGGATGTTTCAGCATTTACTTGTTTTACCCAGTGATTCTCTTTGACTTTGCCCCTCCCTACAGGAAGCATTTGGGATTCCATACCAGATTGTGAGAATTGTTTATGGGGCACATTCTTCTCTTCCAAATCCCTGTTTACTCATTGTTTGTGCCTAAATCCAGCACTCTGTGATCGCTTTCCTGCTGAGTTAGACTTTCCCATTAGCCTCTCTGTGTATGTGGTGTGTATGCATCCAGATGGCCGGCCACAGGTCCTATCAACCCCCAAGTGGCGATCATCAACACATTTTTGCCTGCTGTCCATATTGGAGGTTACTCTGGGGAGCCTGGTGTTGCTTCTAAGATGCTTGAGTTAGCATCTTAATGAGTCATTCATTGAAAAAAAAAAAGATTACTTAATATCCCACAAGAGCAGTGGCAAAAATAGCTAACGTTTACTGAGCATTTACCACGAGCCAGACGTTAGGCTAGCCTGTAAGCATTATTCAATTCTCTGCACTCTGCAGAATTACCACTAGAACCCACACTTGGCAGATCTGGTTAAAGCCCACCACCAGTAGGTGGCAGAGCTCACTTAAACTGAGCTTGGCCTGCTGATAGAGCCTGGGAAATTGACTGCACCCTGTGCAGCCTCCTTCCTCAGGGCAAATGAAAGGGCTCCTACTTCAAAGGTTTGCAGGATTTCCTCTTTGGAGGGGGGAGTAGAATTTTCTTTGCCAACAACTTGATCTGGAAGTTCAAGTTGGCTCTGGCTGAGCAGAGAGCTGGCTGGGAGATCCACCCACACCATCTCTTGCCTCAGCTTGGGTCAGTCTGTGGAACAGACTACAGTTTGGAGACCACTGTTCTGTGCAGGTAGAAACAGCCTCCCTTGTGGCGCTATGACCTCCTCAATGCCTGGTAGAGCGTGTGCCCAGCCAGTGCTCCATGTCTATGGCAGAAAGATGGCTCTTAAAGGGAGCCTTTCCTCCTGCAGTCACCTGCCTCATGGGCTTCCAGGAGCCACCCAACAGGGAACCAACGGCACCTATGGCCTCTGAGCCTGGCAGGGGAGGATATTATCCATCTGGAAGGTAGAGATCACAGCTTGGCTGAGAAACAGACTCAGAAGGAAGGAGGTTGGGGTTGGGGACTGGCAGGGCCAGGAGGCTTGGTAAACCCAAAGGAAGCTTCCTGAAGGAAACTTCCTTGTAGGTTTTGTTTTTTTCCTAACCATATTTTCCATGCTTGATATTCCCGGGTGACGGCTCCTTTTCAGTGGAGAACTTTGTCACCCACTGGGATAATTCCAAAGTTATTCTCAGAGTTCCTGCTCAGGAGAGATCAAGCCAATCAGGAAGCTCCTCCGCATGGGCTGAGCCGAGCGGATTGTTCCTCACTTGGCCGTTTCCTGCCATTGTTCTCAGAGGCGCAGACACTGGGCCCTGCCCCTTCCTCCCTGGAGCTGAGGGCTGCCACCAGGCTGGGGGGCAAGGTAGGCTAGGCTCAGAGGCCAGGCACCTGGCAGGGAGGAGAGGGCCTGAAACGGGAATGGGACACGGGGTCCAGCTCAAGTGCCTGCGCAGAAACTACGGCACTTAAAATGCTCGAGAAGCACAGGTCTTTGTGGCTTCGAAAGAGAACTTTGAAATGTTTCAGGTCATTTATGAATATTTAGTATGCAAGTGTTGAGCTAGGGACAGCGACTGTGGCCCAGCCTCTGCTTTTAGGAAACTTAGCATCTAATGAAGGTATGTAAGCGACTACAGCACAGGACTCAGTGAAGCTTACAGCGGATGGCCAAAGTGCTATGGGAACCGAGCGTGATGGTGCACGCTGGTGATGCCAGTACTTGGGAGGCTGAGGCAGGAGAAGTGCAGGTTCAAGGCTAGCCTTAGCAATTTAGGAAGAGCCTCAGGAACTTAGCAAGACCCCGTTTAAAAATATAGGAATGCAGAGAGCAAGGGAGAGGGCAGGGCAGGGTGACAGGAGTCACCTGTCAGTAGGATCTTGGAGGATGAGAAAAGTCACTGCAGCAGAGAGGTGTTCAGAAGCGTGTCAGACCAAAGTGACAGCAGAGACAAAGGGACTCTGAAGCAGAAACGTGCCAGGAGGGTTCTGGGAGTGAGTAAGAACCTCTGCAGGGCTGGACTGCCTGAACACACTCAGGACACGAAGAAAGTGTTGGGAGGGTGGGGTCCCGTGTATGGCTGTGGGGGCCACACTAACGAGTCTGATCCGGAAGGCACCAGGAAGCCATCTAAGTTCCTTGTTTGTAACTGTACAGGAATGATGGGATCAGCCCTCTTCTAGAAAGTACATGCTGCCAGCTGCCAGCTGCCAGGAAGATGGACTTGGACGTATAGGGAGGTACAGAAAGCACAGACACTGATCGGGAGTTGTCCAGGCAAGATGGTGAAGCCATGCCCAGCATGGACCCTAGCCAGGAGGGGCATGAGAAGCTTCCCCTTCGGGATTTTATATGATAACAACATTGAGAGCTTCCCAAGTCAATCTTTTTTGAACTAGTATGACACCACAGACTGAGCTGAAAAAATAATTCAGCACCATTAAATTTTGAAACCGTGACCACAAGTAAATGAAGCTGCCCAGTGTCTAGAAGGTGCACGCGGTTGGGGAGACCTCGGGTTTCTTCTTCCTTCCAGCTCACCCGCCTCTCAGCTGCTTCCCTGTGGTGGCCCAGAGGCCAGAGACGCACAGCGCTCCCATTTGTAAGCCATAACAATGCCTGCCATTTCTGCCTCCTTTGTTGGTCTCTGGTCAAGTGTTAACCAGGGCACAAAACTGAACGTTGAGCCCTAATTTAAACTATTCCAAGGACTGAAATTGTCTCAAATCCCTGAGTTTCCCTATAAAGACAACGCCCTCCACCAGCCTTAGGAGCTGCAGGTGCATCCTCACAAAACCGCAATAGAGAGAGCTTGGAAAAAGGACTGGAGGACTATTATGAGGTCTGGGCAAATGTGAGACTTTTCTTTACAGCCAGGAGGTTGAGACAGCACCAAACACTGTCTTGCTCGGGCTACAGGTAGACAGAGGCCTTTTACTGTTGGCCCCACCCCTTAGTACATTCATAGGAGCCCCTCTACGTCTCCCTTCCATTTCGGTCCTGCAGACACAACAGAGACATTCTGCCTTTAAAATGCAAGCGATCAGCCCCCAAGGAGCCCTTGTCCAGTGGCTCAGGTGGTTTTGAGGCAGAACCACCTACGTTTAGGCTCAAGCTCATGTGCGCCCTCTTGTGGTCTGGAGGCTACACAGGTTCAAAGACAGATGAGCCCAGGTGGCTGGGTGCTGGGAGTTAAGAGCCTAGGGCAGGCTGAGTGGGACACTTTCGTACCATATTTATTATGCAGTTTTGAAGCAAAACCTTTAGAAGTTAAAATAAAGTTTAAAATATTTTCTGATAAACTTTATTCCTATAAATTTTTTCTTGATTCAGTTTTACATTGACACTACTCTGTTGAGGATGTGAGGATGTATGCTCTGGGTTCAATCCCCAGTACCACCAAAAAAACAAACAAAAAGCAAACAAACACCAACGAGTTAATGTTTAAACTATCTTATAACACTTCCCACCATGTAATAAACACTACTTAAATGCTTGTTCTTCCTTCTCTTCCAGCGCATTAAAATTAATTTGAAGACTAGCATGTTAAATACTGTATATACCATTTTACAAGACAAACCAAAACACGCTATTTAGTAGAATACATTCAAATTAGTGTGTGTGTGTGTGTGTGTGTGTGTGTGTGTGTGTGTGGTGGTGGTGGTAATGAGGCAGGTTTGAACCAGGGATGTTCTACCTCTGAGGTACATCTCCAACCCTATTTTATATTTTGAAACAGGGCCTAAGTTGCTGAGGGCCTTGCTAAGTTTCTAAGGCTGGCCTCGAACCTGCCATTCTCCTGTCTCAGCCTCCCACATCCTGAGATTACAGGCATGTACCACCACACCTGGCCAAATTCATATTTTTAATTCTGTGGTTTATGCCCCAGAAGATTCAGGAATACCCACAGATTCTTACATTAAACCAATTTCCCAGAGAATATGAATAAATTATATCATTGTGATGCTTAAAGGAAAATCAATGAGCTGATTATTGTCTTCAGTATTGGTAAAATTGTGTATGGGTCTGTGTGTGTGCATGTGTTAAAAATAATCTGGAAAATCAGATTTAAATTCTCTGTGTACTTGGGGGCCACCTAGTGGCATGTAAAATCATTTCACAAACTGAAAGTATTTGGAGGAACTGGGGTGGAAATGTCTGTCATTGTGTGGATTGGGTGTTGTGCTGTTACTTGGGAAGAGAAAGTTCATTTTATCAACATTAAATTGTCCACACCCTGAATACTTTGTAAATTTATTCTCAAAGGATCGATGTGCTGGCCCCTGGTGGCGTGTGCAGAAACCTCCAGCTGAGCCATGTGGTCTGCAAATAGCACTTGTTACAGTCTCTGTAACTACAAGATAAACTGAGAGCCCCAGGGCTGGGAGAATGAGAAGCATCTTCATGAGCCGTCACCTTTACAGGGGCCACATGACAAATGGGCTACAGTAGATGTCCCCAAAGGCCAATAATAAACAACCCAACCAATGACCCCACGGTCCGGGACAGCCGACGCTTCCTGACACACGTCTCTCCCTCCCATGGAAGGCCAGTCACAGTGCCTACGTGGACCCCAAGGCTCTGGGCTCTGTCCTGAAGGGTGTGCTCCTGCCCAGCGCCCTCCTCCCTGCAGCTGGCTCTGCATGCTTCTCCAGTCTGCCTGTGTCCCTGAACCTTTGCTTAAGGAGCAACTCTCACTGGAGACCTGGGTCAAGAGCGATGACTGGCCCATGAGGTCAAACACAAGAAGTTGTCCATGAAACCGACAAGGCTCCAGTGCAGAGGCTGGGGCATCTGTCATCTCAGCAACCCAGCGCCCAACATGGGGACTTGCACAAAGCAGCCCTGGGCATCTGTGGGACAAAGTGGGGACCTGTACCTGTGGATGTACACACCTGCTTCCCCACGCTCTCCTGTCACCTGGACCAGGGCAAGGGCATTGCTGTGTCCTCTCTTGGACAGGGAGTTCCTCTGGGAGCATGAGTGCGTCTTATGTATCTTTGGATTTCCAAAGTCTAGCCAGGACCAAGGGCACAGCTGGGAAGTGGCGATTAGACTCTACCATGCAGTTGTGGGGCCCTCTATCCAGAGTGGGAAGAATGGCTGGGGAGCTAGATAACTCTACAAATGTGCCCCATCTGAAATAGAGCTAGACAGCCTCTATAAAACAGCCTCTATAAACAAAGTCAGCAATGGCCTGGCTCACATGACAAGGGACTACACCAACTTCCCTGCACTTAAAGCTACTTTACTGCATTAACGCCAGAGTTTACTCCACTGCCTTTCAATGTCAAACGAGAGGCTTCTGAATTGACTTCATAATGAAAGAATGCTGCTGTTCTGATCACATCCGTCCCATGAAGCCTTTGCCTCTGGCCAGAGAGAAACAGGATCCAGAGGACACGTTCTCTGATGCTTATGGAGAGAAAGACAATAGGACACTAAAAGGATGGGGGAAGCCACTGTGTGCTAGGTTTTGATTAGGCCCTGTACATATATTAACTAAATTAAGCTTTGCAACAGCTAAAATGAGATGCACATCATTGACCCCTGTGTTGCAGATGGGTTCAGCAGTTTGGTCAAGGTCCCCTGCAGTAACAAGGTATGGAGCTGAAATTCAAAGGAAGGTCAGTCCAGTGCTGAGAAACACACTCTGGTGCTCTAACAGAGACTTAAGAGGCTGCTTCTACTAAAAACAGTAACTCTTTACTTAAGCCTACGAATGCTCAATGGATAATTAAAAGCAGGATAAAGTTGGCATCTGTTATAGTTTAGATCTAGAATGTCTCTTGAAAGAGCTAGGTATTGACAATGCAAAATGTTCAGAGGTGAAAATATCGAATCATAAGAGTTCTAATATCATCAGTGAATAAGTCTATTGGTGGGCTAATGGATTTATTGGGTGGTAAGGTAGGCTGGGTGTGGCTAGAGGCCATGGGGGTGTGGCCTTGATGACTATATATGTCACCCACCCTTTGCTTTCTCTCCGCTTCTCACCACCATTCCCAGAGCCCTGCACAACCTGGCCTAACATGGACTGCAACCTCTGAAACCTCCAGAATTGTGAGCAAATAAATCTCCCCTCCTCTTAAGTTGTTCTTGTCAGGCCACAGCAGTGAGAATGCTGAGTGAAACTGCGCCTTCATGTTGTATCTGTCTCCTTTATGACCTTAAACTTGGGGACCTGCTCCACTCTGTATGTAGGCATGTTAATCATTTAAGGAGTGTTCATCTAAAAACTGGTACTACAAGGCTTATTAGCCCCAAATTTACTTAATCTATCCTGGCCCCCTTCCAGACTGAGGCAAGATTTGCAGGAACATTTACAACATGCTGTTCCAGAGCCTTGGAGTGGTACCTAGACATCTCCAGCATCCAGAACAACAGGGCCTCGAAGGCATATCACCCCACAATGACTCTACCACCCAAGAATGAGCCATCATCTCATGGAAACCCTCTCCCAGGATCACATGTCTGACAGATAAACATCCTGAGTGGCAAGTGGAAATTGCCCGCTCAAGTGATAAGACTTCTCCAGAGCCACCTTGCAGAACCAGAACTGAGGTCAGGACCAATCAGACCAGTTTGTCCAAAAATGCTCAGTTGTGTACACCTCTCACCTCCGGCCCCAATTCTTCCCCTACATACATTTAACACTCCCGTCAGCACCCTGAGGACAGGGTTGAGGATCTCGGGATGTCACGTTGCCTTCCTAATATGATTAAAATTCCCTTCCTGGTGGCCTTTTCTGTTTGCTTTTTGGGATGAGCAGCCTGGTTTGTTGGATCCCCTGGAGTCTGGCTTCTCTGGCAATAATACTGTGTTTATACTAAGACCTTACTTGGCCTTTTGGAAGCTTAGGGCATGAGACATCTCTAATCCATGCTCGAACTCCTTTAAGGCCTAAGATATTGCTAAGATTAAAAAAAGAAAAAAGACACATTAGAGCAGGCCTAGAACTGGCTCTGAGTTTTGAAGTTCACCTCTGGAGCACTGGGCTGCTTCTGCACAGACATGATGACCTTGGGGTTTTTGAGTGACCTGTTCTTTTCGCCTTCTGGTTGTCCTGGTCCACCTCTTTTGGTAAACTGACTTCTTCAACTATGCCAAATTCATCCTAGCCTGGCCACCTACTTAGATGGTTTCCAGTCCGCCCTTAAATTTTCTGCCTGCCCCTTGTTCTAAATGTAGCACTGAGCCAGCATCCTAGCCTCACCACTGCATTTATTACAATGCCTAAACTTTTAATAGTGCCTCCTGGGCTCTAGGATAAATTCTAAGTCCCTCCAATTAGCATTCAAACCCTCCATGATCTGGTTTCAATTGCTACTCTGGTCTTTTCTCCTGTGACACTTCTGTGACTAGGCCTGAGATGATCCCAACTTCAAGGGGACAGAACAATCTCTGCAGAAGGACCACCCTGGCCAGCCATGCCGGGATGGTTGCTCCTGATGGAGGACGTGACTCCATGAAAGCATCGGTCCTCTGCTCATTGTTCTGTTTCCACACTCTCCTCCCTTCCCAAGAAGAGCAGCATACCAGAGATGGTGCCCACCCCCAAGTGGAGCTAGGCCCCATCAGCTGTTTGCAACAGGTGGTTGAGCTAGGAAGAGCCAAAGGAGCTTGGTCTGCACAGAGTATCCATGGTGACCTGGTGACACTGCCAGATAAGCTCCATCTGATGCCCACATGACCACTGCTTCCTCATGCTGGTGTCATCCAGGAACTCAAGGCTAGCTAGAGGGGGGAATCCTGCTTGCAGCCGACAGGAGCCAACGCCTCACTGTGGTCCAGGACAAGCCTTCATTTTCAGTCTGGTCTGTCTACTGATATCAGTATGTATTTACTCCATCTCAAGGACAGCCATTCAGCTCACATCCAAGTTCATTTCCTATGAGCCTGAAATTTCCTCCCAATTAATCGAGACATACCGAACTTGACTCAGTGTATTTTTTTTTGATGGATCCATCACTACTTTTAAAAGATTCATGTTAATTAATCTTTTAATAAAAGATTCTGAGTGGAAACCAGAATGAATTTTCTGAAGTCAGAGTTAACACTCTCAGTGGCAAGAAGTTTAGAAATTTTTCTTGGAAGAGGACTTTTTTTTTTTTTTCAGTCTGGGGATGGAACACAGGAGCATTTACCTCCGAGCTACACCACCTGCCCTATTTTATTCTTTATTTTGAAACAGGGTCTCACTGAGTTGCAAAAGGCCTCTCTAAGAAGCTGAGGCTGTCCGCGAACCGGGATCCTCTGGTCTCAGCCTCCTGAATGCTGGGGTTACAAGTGTGCCCCATCACGCCTGGTTGGAAGAGGACTTTTTAAACGTTAAATGATGGAAGTCATGTGCAATAGAAATGCGAGGCCAGAAGCTTCAGGGGATCTCTGAAAACCCGGAGTTAAAGAACAGCACAGAGTTGTCTCCTGTCACCATTGGGTGCATTACAGATCTGATCAGATTCATGACTGTCATTTTCTTCTCTGCATCTATAACCTAACTTGGCCTCCAGCATAAACATTCATTAAACAGATGACTAAGTCTTAGCAAGATTAAACTCAGCCACATCCCAATGGGGTGAAGTCTAAAGCCCAAGATCCTCAGTGCTCCTTCCTATCTCTGAACTGCTACCCTGAGTATGAGTATGATGCCTCCCAGCACCTGCTGGGTGCTGTGTGTCTATGTCATCCTGGGTGCCTAGGTTCTTAGGTTTCATCCATAAGATCAGGGGGAGAAACTGACTTCTGTAAGTCCAGCATCTAGCCACTGTGATGCCCGATGCCCAGTGGACACCTATTTCATAATCCTCATCCCAATGAGTGTCTATCAGCCATTCCTATCAAAGCAGTAAGCTGTAAATATGGATGGGGTTGGCTTGTGGAAGTGCTGGTTCATACTTCTAGGTAAATGAAAGCCAGGTCAAAAAACAACCCATCTCCTTCCTTTAGTTCATAGCGTGATTACATGTCAATCAGAGGAATGGAGAAAGGGTCCAATTTTTGACTGGAAATATCTATACTGAGAGAAATCTCACTAGCATTTATAGCCACAGCACCTGTGGGGGTGTCAGCTGTCCTCGATTCTTTTCTCCCTCCTTTCTGTAAATACATAGAAAAGCCCTTTGAGGCCAGGAGGATCATAGGATCTAAGAACACAGAGGTGAACACAGTATTCTCATTGTTCCCTAGGAGCTGAAGCTAGTAAAGGAAAGAAAGAGAAAAGAGTTTCCTATGTGCTGGAGACCCTCCCTTCCAGGGTAAAAATGTCCACAGGGAGCATTATACCAGGTGTAAACCACTGGACTCAAGGAAGGACCAGTAAGAGTTAGCCAGACAGAGAGGAGCGATGAGTGTTCCTGGAAGAGGGGACATCATGTCCAAAGAACAAGATACACAAAGATCTGCAGACAACTGCAGGCACTTACAATAAAGCCAGTGATGGGAGGATGCAATTATGGGGCAGAGGACCCAAGAAGTCAGCAGAAGTTATAAATAGCTCTCAAAGCCACGTTAGGGAGTTGAGACATTATCGCACAATCTAAGGGAACTGGGTAGAGGGTTTTAAGCTGACATCATCAGATTAAAAACCTAACAGAGATTTCTGGAGGCTCGGTCGAGGCTGGGTTAGGCTGACACGATGCCAAAGAAGGGAAGCCAGGTAAGGGGCGGCTACGACAAGCCACAAGAAAAATAATGTTGTTCTGGACTGGTGCCATGGTAGTGGGAAAGAAAGGAGTGGAAGAATTCAAGACATATGTGTGACATAACTAAGTGCGTAGGTATAGGAGATGACAAGGGGAGCGGAATCAAGAAGGAAAGAAGGACGTCTTGGTTTTGTGCTTGAATAACTGGCTGTATAGTGATGCATTTTCAAGAAGATTAATCCAAAGGCAAGGAGCCAATTAAAGAAAGTAATGAGTTCAGTTTCTGACATGTTGAGTTTGGGTGTTTGGGGACAGCCAAAATGGCAACTGTCAGGAGGCAGCTGGCTGCAGGGGTGGCTGGAGAGAAAAAACTGGGATGCAGGAATGTTTCTATTTCAGAAAGCATGGGAACAGATTATTCTACTCTGAGAGAAACCAGAAGGGGGGAGAACAGAGCGCCAAGATAAAAAACCTCAGGGAAGGAGGAAGAGGAGATAGAAAATCAAAAGTAGAGCAATTTCAAGTGAACCAGGGGGAGAGAGAGGGAGGGAGGGAGGGAGGGAGGGAGGGAGGGAGAGAGAGAGAGAGAGAGAGAGAGAGAGAGAGAGAGAGAGAGAGAAGAGAAGAGAAGAGAAGAGAAGAGAAGAGAAGAGAAGAAGAGGAGAGGAGAGGAGAGGAGGGGAGGGGAGGGGAGGGGAGGGGAGGGGAGGGGAGGGGAGGGGAGGGGAGGGGAGAGAGGGAGGGGGAGGAGAGGGGAGAGGAGACAGGAGAGAGAGAGGAGAGAGGAGGAGAGAGGAGAGGAGAGAGGAGAGAGGAGAGAGAGGAAAGAGGAGAGAGGAAAGGGAGTGTTTCATGGAAAAATAGAGAGCACTGGGCAGTTGTAATTGCTTTTTAACAGTCACCTAAGATAAGGATTAGAGTGTCTCCCTGGCTCTTGGCCACCAAATAGTCACTGGTGGCAGGGGAAAGGTGGGATCAATGGTGTGTAGGAGACTGGATTGGGGGTGGAGAGGCGAGTGGATGGGGCGTGTGGGGTGAGGGAGGGAAGAGGGTGGCTGGTAAAGAGGGGCTATGAAGTCATGGGAACTGAGGATGGGAGAGTATTTTTTTTTTTTTAACAAACAGCCATTCCAAAGACAGTTACATATTCCTAAATGGCTCTTCACAAGTTTAGTTTTGTTTTTACCAAGATTCCTCATTGTTAAGCTTGAGATTGATTTTTGTGTGTATGTGTGGTGTACTGGGCATGGAACTCAGGGGATTTTCTACCTCTGTGCTATACTCCCAGACCAATTTTATTCATTTATTTATTTATTTATTTTTGCAGGTCTGGGGATGGAACCCAGGGGCATTTGAGCTCCAAGCTATACCCCCTACCCTATTTTTTATTCTTTATTTTGAAACAGGGTCTCACTAAGTTGCAGAGGACCTCACTAAGCAGTAGCTGAGGCTGTCCGTGAACCGTGATCCTCAGGTCTCAGCCTCCCGAATGCTGGGATTACAAGTGTGCACCACCACGCCTGGCTCCAATTTTATATTTTATTTGGAAACAGGGTTTCACTAAGTTGCTGAGAGCCTCACTAAGTAGCTGAGGCTGGCTTCAAACCTATGCGATCCTCCTGTCTCAGCCTCCCAAGCACTGGGATTATAAGCGAGCGCCACCACGCCCGGCTCTTGAGATTGATTTTTAAAAGGCGTGGTGATTCAACAAGCAAAGGCAAGTATGTCCTCATAAAGCACATTCGGCTCCTATGAATGTAAACATAAACAAGTCCAGGCAAGATATATTTCTAACACACGTAAAAGCAGAAATATGAATCTAGCGCTCTAAAAAATGCTGAGGAGAGGTTTTTTTGAGATGGCTCCTAATCTGTAAAGCGATCTGGAGAAGAAGTTTGGGAGAATGGGACCATGTGCATCCATGTGTGCACACAGGTGGAATTGCACTTGTACTAAAAGTGTGGGGTGCGCCTGACTTTGATGCCACTCTGATCTCGAGCAGAGGTGAAGGGTGCAACTGTCACAAGGGAACGAGGTTGTTTTTCTGTGACCTTTTCTTTTTTTAAAGTATATCCTTTTTAATTTGTGTTACAGAACACAGAAACCCCCAGAGAGATTTCATAGAGCACTCACATAAATTTTTCCCTATTAAATCATATCTTCTTGGCTTGTAAATGTGATCACGCGTAATTTATTTCATTACAAATTCTCAGGCTCCTGTGATTAAGGTACCTTTGATCTGAGCAGGAGGTGGGCTCCTCTGCACACCGCTGTCTCACTGAACCAGCTGGTATCAAATGCAGTGGAGTCTTCACGAGAGGAGATAAAGAAAAGTCCATCTTTAAAGTGTTAAAGAAAAATCCTTATCCCCTAAGAAACCCTATATCTATATTTTTATATTGAACCAACTGAGTATGATTTGAAACATGCTTCCGATTTCATTAAGGCCCCTTGTAGTGATTTGAGAGTGAAAAGATTTGGCCTGAGGATCGTTCCAGTTGCTTGAAGCAAACACAGGTCAGGTCCTGATAGATCCTAGGGGCTAAGAGCATTCTAGATACTGAGACAAGTGGCTCGTAGGTGTTAACGCCTCTGCTCCTTTGCAATAACATTCAACGTGTATACTAGGAGTGTTTCCATTTTGCAGAGGAGGGAACTGAGGCACAAAATCATGAATAACGAATTCAAGGCCATGGATGTGGTGAAGAACATCTGCTCTTACCCCTTACTTGTCTAAAACATCCAGCCGCGGAGATCCCTGCTGAACTATGAAGTGGTGGATACTGAAACTTTGTGGGAAAAATCCACATCTCCCTGTTACTAGAATTCTGAACCTAGCAGGAGGTGCACATCTAAGGAGAGTCTACAAGAACCTGGGACTGATTACTGATTGGACAAAAGAAGCCTAAGAAAAACTCCAGTTAAGATATTTGAAAGCCAGGGAGATTTTACCCCCTGCAGAGAAGCTGCAGAGCATCTTATTAATGTTCTAATCAGAGCCGCATCTGAGGCCACTGGCCACAGGCCACACTTGGAATTTAAGTGCCACTGTCCCTGAGACATAAGAGTGTCTGTCCCTCCTGACCCCCAGTGGTAGAGGGTATGCCTGGAGGAAGTCAGGCTTGTCCCCCGCCCAACTCCATTGATGCTATAATGGCTTATCACAGTACTGGCCAAAAGAAAAAGCCACTCCAATACAGAATCTCTTTTCCTGTCCTTAAAATAAGAGAAAGATGCATTGCTCAGAAAAGATATAAGTGCGGTTGCGATCCTACCTGAAGAAAATGAAGAAGCTCTTTTTTTGCGGAAGTAGGAATTAAACTCAGGGGTGTTCTACCCCTGAGCTATATCCCCAGCCCTTTTCTTATTTATTTTATTTTTGTTTTTTTGTTTTGTTTTGAAACAGTCTCTTGCTAAGTTTCTGAGGGCCTCGCTAAGTTGCTGAGGCTGGCTTTGAAACCATAATCCTCCTGTCTCAGCCTTTCAAGTGCTGAAATTATAGGCATGTGTCACTATACCCAATTCCTCTGATGAATTTTTAAGCACAGGGAATCTTACAGAATAAAGAGCCAAGCTTTACTTCTGCTTTCCCAGCCCAAATTATCTCTGCAGCCCTCCTCTTGTAGGCTGACAAAAATACTTAAGACATCCCCAGAGAGCGTAAATCTTGTTTTTGTTCTTATTCCTATTTACAGATTCAGCTGGGATATTAGCTGGTCTTCTCAAGGTCACAAACCAAAACATCTGTGTAGCTAATATTAAATGTCAGTGTCTTAAGTTCCCATCCTTTGCTTAACAAAGCAAAGCTGCATATCAGCAGAGTACCCTATATGAAGGGTTGAGATGTCCTCCCACCCCCACCAAGTCTTGTTTTTTTAAAACAGTTGATGGAATCAATCAGTGTTCTGAGGACACTAATTTGGAGGCTAAGGTTTGCTTTGGCGTTAGCTAGGAAAACAATGGTAGCTTTGAAAGAACATTGAGGACCACGGCTTAGTTCTTGGAGGAGGGTAGCTGGTTGGTTGGGCCATTCTTTGGGGAAAAGAGAAGCTACTGGGGACGAACCCTAGAGGCACTCTACTACTAAGCTATATCACCAGCCTGTTTCATTTTTTTATTTTGAGACATAGTCCTACTAAGTTGCCCAAGCCAGCCTCAAACCTGCAGTCCTCCTGCCTCAGCCTCCCAAGTAGCTGGGATTAGATGCATGTGCCCCCTTGCCCAGGCTGGCTGCTAGGAATTCTAAGAGTGGGGTGGGCTGTCCTGGTTTCAGGCTCTTCACCTTTTCGATGAGAAGTGTGGAAGGGCCTTAGCTGACTCTGAGTTCTTTTCTGGATCTAAAGTGGTGCAAAACAGTGGTAATGACATTTTAAAATGTAGGCCACCCCCCAAAAAAAAGTGATTTGGGGGCACAGATTCACTTCAGTTGGCTTGCAGCAGCACTTCTTCAGCTTTGCATGGTCACAGACTAGGGTTTGAGCCCAGTCCATCGCAGACTGATACTAGCACTCGGCTTGTGGCACAGGCCAATACAAGCCCAAGCTGGCCTCTTCCCTGTTCAGCAAGCCGGGTCCACTGACCACTGATGTCCATATCACAGCAACATCAAGCTGTCATGGTGGCGCATACCTGTGATTCCAGTACTTGGGAGGCTGAGACAGGAGGACTGCAGATGCAAGGGCAGCCTCAGCAACGTAGCAAGACTCAGCAATCTAGAGAGACCCTGTTTCAAATAAAAAATAAAAAAGGGATGAAGGTGTTGCTTGGAGGCAGGATAACTCTAGATTCGATTCCTAGTTTTTAAAAAAAAAAGTGCCACTGAAGTTTCCAAATGCCTTATTGGCAATTTCTATCTTATCACAGACTGGTAACAGATAGTTTTCAGACCAGATAGTCTGTGGACCATACTTGTCAGAGCACTAGGTTTGGTCATTTTTTTTTCTCTAATAAAGTGAGTTCCCTACAGATTTGATCAGAGTGTCACCCAGAAAAGCTAGACAGGTTGCTTTCCTTAAATAAACCACCAGAAAGCAGAGCTACATTTATTATTTTTATTTTTTATGGCACTGGAAAGTCAACTCAGGGTCTCCGTGCACGCCAGGCAAGAACCCTACCAAACAACTTGCTCAAATAACTTTGGCCTCTGCCCCTATCCAATCAGGTCTGCCCACAGTTGGTCTGGATTCTTCTCCAATCTATTAGTCATATTATCTGGTTCCTTCTAACTCTGGAGTGATTTCGGCATTCACTTTAGCTGACAGGCCCTGGGCAGGGTGGACAGACCTGGAATTCCTGCTGAAGACCTTAGGAAAAGGTAGGAGAACAGCTCCTATCTTTTACCCCTGATTCTTCTAGCCCTCTTTCAGTCCCTCACTACCAAGAGCCAGGCGGAGGCTCACTTTGCAGGTATCCCCTGACCTCCACACCTGCTCCAGGCCACTTTTTCTCCTTTGGTACTAGAGTTTGAACCTAGAGGCATTCTACCTCCAAGCTACCTCCCCCCACCGACCCTATTTTATTTTCTTATTTTGAAACAGGGCCTTGCTAAGTTGCTGAGGGTCTCAATAAGTTGTTGAGGCTAACCCTGAACCTACGATTCTTCTGTTTTATTCTCCCAAGTACTAAGATTATAAGCATGTGACACCACACCTGGGTTCCAGATGGCATTTTTGTGTGTGTGGTACTGGGACATTCTGGATTCAATCCCCATTACCTTTGAGCTGTACTCCCAGTTCTATTTTATTTTAATTTTTTGAAACAGAGTCTCACTAGGCTGAAGAGTTTCTCGCTACTTGCTGAGGCTGTCCTCGAACCAGCGACCTACCTGTCTTAGCTTTCACATCTGGTTCTTTCAGATGATTCTGACATGGAATGCTCAGTTAAGGGAAGTGGCATCCCTCTCAGCTGTTTTCAACATAGAGAGGGACTCTGGAAAAATCAAATGATAGTGGGTAGTGTGTGTGTGTGTGTGTGTGTGTGTGTGTGTGTGTGTTTAAATTACATTACTGTATCATTTTCCCAAACAAAAGCTAAGATCTATTGGGTACCAAGTCCCAGACAGTTCTAAGCACTTTGTACATATGACTTGTTATCACTACTTTGATAAAGTTGATCTCATTATTATTATTGTGTGAGTGTATACTTTGATTTCACCCTAAGCATGCACTTTACTGCTGAACTATACCACAAGCCCTACTGTCTTCTTTTCATAGAAGAAGAAACTGGAGGAGAGAGAAGCTAGGGGACTTGTTTAAGATTATACAAGCAGAAAATGGAGACCCAAGTCTTGACCTCAGCAAGTGCTACCTGATGCTCACACCATTAACTAGAGCCTATACCGTTTCTGGAGATAAATGATGTTTTTTGTTTTTTTTTTTTAAATCTCATGGCAACTTTCTGGACTACCTAAGGCTGATAAAGATCACTTATATTTTAAAATATTTCTTGAGCACCAAGTGGTACCAGGTACTCAGGAGCTCAGCTATCGTACACTGAATGCCCCAACCCCCAAAACCCATGTCTACAACCTAGTTCCCAGCAATAAGGCAAATGTAGCCTTATTTGGACAAAGAGAGTCTTTAAAGATGTGATTAACTTAAGGTTCTAGAGATAGGATTATGCTGGATCACCTGAAGATCCCTAAAATCCAAGGGTCCTTAAAGAGACAGAAGAGGAGATGCAGAAAGGAGGCTGCCAGGGGAAGAGGAGGCCAGGGGAGGCCAGAGGCAGAGGCTGCAGCGATGCTACCATAAGCCACAGAATGCTGGAGGCTACCAGAGGCCAGGAGAGGCCAGGAACCTTTGGAGAGAGCACAGCCCCCCCCCAACACTTTGGTTTGGGACTTCCAATCTCCAAAACGGTGAGAATGAACATCTAATGTTTTGAGCCATGAGGCTGGCGGTAATTTGTCAGGGCAGCCTTAGAAACTACAGTGATCTAATGAGTCCTTGCTTTCATTAGACTTCAAAGACTGGTCTAAGATGAACAGAATGTGATGTCAAGTAGTGCAACTGAAGAAGGAAAAGCTTTGTGTGTGGAGCAAGAGGTATTGGGGGATGAACCCAGGGGCATTCTACCTCCCAACAACACCTCTGCCCTTTTTATTTTTTATTTTGAAAGAGGGTCTCGTTAAATTGCTAAGGCTGGCTTTGAATATGCAACCCTCCTGCCTCAGTCTCCCAAGGACTGGGATTGCAGGCTGGCTCCCTTTTCTTTATAAAGTACCTAACCTCTGGCATTTCATTATAGCAACAGAAAAAAAAAAGAGTGGTATGCTATCTCATCCACCACATTTGGAATGTATCATTAAAAACAATGGAATAGAACATCAACAGAAGGCTCCATGTTTTCATTCCAGCAAGAATGTAGATGAGGTGGGTGTGTTGGTGCACGCTTGTAATCCCAGCATTTGAGAAGCTGAGACAGGAGGATCGCAGTTCACGAACAGCCTCAGCTACTACTTAGTGAGGCCCTTTGCAATTCAGTGAGACCCTGTTTCAAAATAAAGAATAAAAATTAGGGCTGGGGGTATAGCTCAGAGGTAGAATGCCCCTGGGTTCCATCCCCAGTACCACAAAAAAAAAAAAAAAAGGAGATGAGTTATAAACAACCACATTTTAAGCTACACAGTGACTTTGGGTTGGAGAAGTGCTATTTTCACAGATTTTTTTGTAGAGGAGAAACTTGGGGCCTGCAATCACAGGCCAGGCCAAAAAGCATAGAATCAGCTACTAAAAAAAAAAAAAAAAATTGATTTTGCACAATTTCTTCAATTGCAGCCATTGTTCCTTGAACAACAACAGGGATGGAAAATGTAAGCCTTCCCCAAATATGGCTTTCACATGGGCTAAGTATATGGATGAAACTCTCCCACTCTCCCACTATTTTCACAGTTCTGAACACCATCGCAATTCACCAGACCAAGAACAAGGTGAGTATAACGGATCCTACATACCCTAAGTGAGAAACAGTGCTTGGGATACATCAGACAGGCCTCCTTCTGCCACAAAGAAACACAGGTACAAGGCTGAGATGCTCAAGTACAATTTAAGATTGCTCCCTTCCGGGCTGGAATGTAGCTCAATGGCAAAGTTCTTGCTTTTCATGTGCAATGCCCTACGTTTGATCCCTGGTACAACAACAACAACAACAACAACAACAACAACAATAATCGCCTCCTTTCTTACCTGTGCAGTTCCAGAACTGACCACAAACCATAAGCATCTTTTAAAGTCTGGTGGAGGGATTTTTCTGTGTGGTCCTAGTAGGGTAAGGCAGGGATCAGAGTACAGGGAACAAAATTTTCATCCCTCAAGAGAATCCGCTGTAACAATGAAAGTTGTTCCAACAGGGTCTTGAGTTTTATTTTGCAAGTCAGTGAGTTCCCTGCTACTTTGAGCGTTTGGGCAGAGAGGGCCTATTGCCTCCCACTCACTGGGTTCATTGCAAATTCAAGCATCACAGAGGAGTTGATGCAGATAACTGTCTCAGTTATGCATACTCTAAGATTCTATGGTTTTATGAGCTGTCATAAAAGCGCTGCACTTGTAAAACTAGCACAATGTTGGATGCAAATTAAAAAGAAAAGAGCAACCATTTCTTTTAAACTCGGAGCTCATTTTCATGCCTCAGTGCTTCAGAGACACTTTATGTTTTGAAGCAACTGAAACATGGTTATTCTACACCAAGAGTCATTAATGTTATGTTCATAAACGGTTTTAGGATCCTGTATTCTGAAACTACTTGATAGCGAAATTTTCATCTTATCATTAACACCTGTTAAAAGTGAGCTTTAGAGCAGGAGTCCCGGTTGGGAGTGACTGTGTTCCCCAGGTGACACTTAGCATTGTCTAAAGAAATATTTTATTATCATGAAGGGAGTAGGAGATGGTTCTACTGGAGGCTAGTAGGTAGAGTCTACAGATGCTACTCAACATCTTGCGATGCACAAAAGAGCTTCCAAAAAATAATTGTAGGGTGCAACACGTCAATAGTGCTGTTCCTGAGAAACCCTGCTCTGGAGGGATGGAGGGCGCAGTACTGGCAGCAGCACTCCTCTTATCAACAGCCCACCATACTTGGCACTTCACAACCGTACATGGTCTTTACACATAACCGTGCAAGGTGGGTGCTATTGTCCCCGTGCTTCAGCCAAGGAAATGCAACTTCAGAGGTCACGTGGCTCATTCAAAAATCAGACAACTTGTACACGCAGAACTCAGGCCCCAAGCAAGTTTGGTCAAACTCTGAAATTCAGGTTCCTCCAATGCTATGCCGAGAGTCCTTTACATAACCACACACCACCTGCAGCAGAGGTTCGGGCCATATGTAGCCAAGAAAGTACAGTCAGGGACAAAAGGCTCTGGAAAAAGAAGTGAACCAAGCTTAAAGTGGCAGCTGCATTTCTGGAATGAACCTGGAGAAGGCAGTCTCACCAATCACAAAGAGCACCCACATAGACTGAAGCCTCTGCCTCCCAGGGCATTGAGCATACGCTGCCCTGATCAGGACGAGTCATTCGTGAGGACTGAAGAGGACGGAACAGGTGACCCGTGCTCCTTCTGCATCACGAGTGGACTTTACTGTCATTTCACTGACTCTAGCAGGTCTCCAAACATTTCAGTTTCAAATATCAACTTCTGCTGGGTGGGTGTGGGGGCTCATACTTGTCATCCCAGGTCTTGAGAGGCTGAGATAGGAGGACTGCAGGTGCGAAACCCACCTCAGCAACTTATGAGGCTCTCGGCAACTTAGACACTGTTTCCAAATAAAAATAAAATGGGGCTGTGGGTATAGCTTGGAGGTAGAACGCCCCTGAGTTCACTCCTCAGTACCAAATTAAAAATAAAAAAAGCCGGGCGTGGTGACGCACGCTTGTAATCCTCTTGCTTGGGAGGCGGAGACAGGAGGATCGTGCTGGTTCGAAGCCAGCCGCGCTGGCTTAAAAGACCCTGTGTCCAAAAATAAAAAAAGTATAAAATAGGTCTGGAAGCGTAGCCTGGAGATAGAAGGGCTTCCAGGAACCCCAGTACCACCAAAAAATAAAATAAAATAAGTAGCAACTTTTGTTGGCAGTTTTGAGAATGTGCTTTGGAATCGGGCAGCGCTGGGTTCAGATACTCGCTCCTTCCCTTAGAGTGGGCATCTCCTGGGCCCCACTCTAGCCACTGTCATGGTCATCATCATCATCTCCTACCTCATGGGACTGTTATGAGCCTTCCTTAAGAATATCCATGGAATGAAGGCAAAGAATCCAGGCCGGTACCCAGAACAGAGCAAAGGACCAATGCAGCGAGGTCACAATGTAATTCGTGGTATATGCTGTATGCACAGTTTTGCTTTGGTGTGGGGAAATGAAAACTACTACCAGGCTGTACTGATGAATGTCAGTGGGTGTGGGGAGGGGGCCGGGCTGGGAGTGCACAGATGTGGAATGTCAGTATAGACTGCTTGGCTCCCTGCTGCAAAAGAACAGCTCAGCGTGGAGCTAAAAATAGCAGGTACAAAAGAACACAATGAATCCCAAGCATGTGTCCTCTGTTATTTCAATGAACGTTATGGTGGTTGCTTTTCCTAGAACAGTTGTGAGTGACTGCTGTCTTCCTGGTTGCCAAAACCCATAAAATAACGTACACACGCTCAGGCCTGACGTCTCCAGTCTTCTCCTGTGAGCTTCTTGATAATGTAAAAAAATAAAGTGAATTCTCATATTCACAAGAGACCAGCGGAGGCATTTGGAAGGTCTTAAGCAGCAGGGGACCAGTCAGCTTGTATCTTGATTTGTCTTTTTTTTTTTTTTTTTAAGCTACATGGTGCGCTCTGGGTAAGCATCTGGGACCTCTGTTTCATTCAATGAATGTTTGATGGGACACATTTTAGAGCTGATGGATGTTCCAGTGCATTAGCCATCTCTGTGATGAATCAGTTACTCACACCTGGGCTTTTGTTTCCTGAGAACCAAACCACTTCCCTTCACGACAGTGATGTTTCTTTGCACAGGTGTCTTTGTTCAGAGAAGAAACCTCTAGCTTATACCTCAAATGAGAGAACGTCAGGGTATCAGAGCTGGACCATCCAGAGCAACCTCTCACTGAAGAGCTGAGGAAACTGAGATCAGAGAGAGAGTTTGAGACACTTACCCAAGGACACACAGACACTTGCTCAAGGTCATACAGCAAATTACCAACAGAGCTGGCCCTGCAATCACTCTTTTCATTTTTCCTTAAAACTCGATAAAGTTTCTTATCCCTTTCATTAGGGATAATATCAAGGGGTGGCGGAGGAGCACGTATTTTCTTCATATTTCTCACTAAGCAAAGAAAGCTGCAAACACTACTTAATTAAAACCTCGTGAAATAAGAAATAGAATCTTAAGCGGAAAAAAATCACAAGGGAAACAAGACTTGTTGATTGGTGCAGACTAGAAGTAGGCGAAGCTGGTGCGGACCTAACTGCCTCAATCCACAAGAGCACCGGGCGAGGTTCTCTGTGGCTCCCAGGGCCCGTCGATGACATGAGCTATGGTTGACAAGAGGCCCAGTCCAGAAACAATGTTTGGGCTCTCGCAGTAGGACACTCTAATGGGTGATAAAGCATACAAATGTTGACATTTGAAATTAAAAAAACCCTAAAATACAAAAGAACTGTGTACATATTCTGCTTTCAGCAATTCCTCTCTTTCTCAGCCCCCTTTTTACCTCTGTTTTCCAGCATGTCAAGAATATAATTCTGATGCTGCCCGTGGAAAAGCGGTGCAGAAGAATCACTATCCCTCTCCCCTGGGGTGACAGGGTTCTGTGCGTCCTTTCCAGCTATTTTGATGTGGTCACCTCAAGGCCACACTGCTTTGAATCTCAGCCAGAAATCTTTGAAAAATGGCAGAACTGTCTGCCCTTTGGATTGGGAGCCAGCTTTCCTGACCTATGCCACTTACAGCTTAGTAAAACAAGGCAGTTTTCTAATCCAGATCCAATGAAAGCTGGGCTCCACTGCGGGGCGCTTAGCTCTGGGCCACAGCAGCGCCCCTGAAGTCCCCGGAGCGGGGCTGTGATTCCCTGGAGCCATAGCATAAAGACTCAGAATCAGATGGCAGATGGCAGTCGTGGGTCCG
Organism: Muscardinus avellanarius; assembly: GCF_963383645.1. Lineage (NCBI taxonomy): Eukaryota > Metazoa > Chordata > Mammalia > Rodentia > Gliridae > Muscardinus > Muscardinus avellanarius. Next base: position 25,826,626 of record NC_137799.1, read on the forward strand.
GGTCATCCTTTATCCTTGTGTGTGCTATTGATCGCCTTATAAACACTGTTTACCTTCTATTCAACTTTGGTGTTTTTGTTTGTTTGTTTGTTTAGTTAGTTTTTTGGGTTTTTTTGCAGGTTTGGGGATGGAACCCTCCGAGATACACCTCCTGCCCTATTTATTTTTATTCTTTATTTTGAAACAGGGTCTCCCTGAGCTACAAGCATGAGCCACCACACCCGGCTCTTTTGTGTGTGTGTGTGTGTGTGTATGTGTGTGCTACTGGGGGTGGAGCCCAGGGACTTTTCTACCTCTGGCTATACTCCCAGACCTATTTTATACTTTATTTGTATTTGGAAACAGGGTCTCACTAAGTTTCTGAGGCTGGCTTTGAACTTTGCGATCCTCCTGTCTCAGCTTCCTAAGCGCTGGGATTACAAGCATGCGCCACCATGCCTGGCATCCTTTGGGTTTTTTTGTTTTTATAAAGGTATTAAATGGGATTTTATTTATAGTCGATTTTTTTTTCTTTACAGTAATCATTCTTGAACTTGAATGCACAACAGAAGTATCTGGAATACTCTTTTAAAAATACAGATACCAGGGTTCCTTACTTGGGTCACTGAATCCAAATTTCTGGAATAAGCCCCGGAAATCCCTATTATTTGGTGGGGGAGGAAGTACTGGAGATGAAACCCAACAGCATTCTTCTCTGAGCTATATCCACCTCAGCCATTTTTATTTTATTTTTTAAATTGTGAAACAGGGTCTCATGAAGCTGCTGAGGGACTCACTAAGTTGCTGAGGCTGACCTTGAACTTGAAATCCTCCTGTCTCAATCTCTCAAATAATAGGATTACAGAAGTACATGCCACCATAACCAGCTACCAAGGAAATTTTTAAATAAGCTTATAAATCCATACCCAGTGGGAATTCCTACTTCTTAAAAACCTCCCAGGTGATTTTAAAGCCCAGGGTTTAATATTCTAGTTCTTTTTCCTTTCCTACCTCTTCTTCAAGCTTTCTTGTCTCCTCTCATCTTTCTTCTTGGGCTTCCCTAAAAAAATCTAAGCATCATAAACAATAGTTCTGGGAGACAACATTCCCACCACCAATGCAGGAATAACCTTTGGAAGAAAACATATCCATAAACCTGGAACTTCTTGTGCAGCCTGAGGCTGTAAAGGATCCTAGAATTAGAAAAGCACTATGCTCTGTCTTCTTGAAGGTATCTAGGGAAACAGATGTATGGCTAAGTGCAAACGTGCATGCTTTATTTGACGTTTTTGTCACAGCCAGAATGGCCCAGACATGAAGTAATAAGTCACAGTTCGACCCCAGACACACTTGAAATTCTGCATTAGGCTACTACCATCATTTCCTTTTCTATAGGAAAAGACTCGAATTCCTACAAGGCCTTTCTTTGTAGGAATTGCCCCTGCTCTTGGATTCTTCCTTCAAGGCACAGTTGGTTCAACAACAACAAAGACTAAAATACCTTCAGGGCACAAGAGTACTAATATACTTTGTAGCTTGACCACCGTTCACATATCTATTTAGGAGTATTTCATTTATTGTGAGAGAGTGACTCGGGCCAGTGGACACAAAGCAAAAGATCTATAGATTCAGGCCTTGCTTCACACAAGAAAACTTTCCTTTGGAATTCCTTTATTTACTGGTTCTACCTCATTTGAGCACAAAGAGTTTCTGAGACTCTCATTATATAATGGCAGAAATTGGAGTTTGATCTCAGTCACTCATGTCCTCTTATTCTCTTCTTCCTTTCCTTCTGCATTACACTGTTTTAGTTGAGATTTTTTTCATTATAATAATTATTATATATAATAATAATAATAATTAATATAATAATAATGATAATTATTATTATTATTATTATTATTATTATTAATTGGCTTTTCTGCAGTTTCCCTGTGCTGTTCGGTTTCCCAGGTTTCCCAAATGCTTGCAGCTTTCAATTCAACCATCATCTTTTTGGAAGGAAGAATTACACAAACCCCATTCTCCGCCCTACTTGGATCTATGTTTCTTCTATTAAAAGCTGGTTTTCTGTCTCCTCCCCTTTGTGGGCGTGGCCAACCACTTGTTTGGCGAATGGTTTGCGGCCTCGCCTTGCCCCTGCTCAGCCCTCCTGCTCCTCCGCTATTGCCATAAAAAGAAAAGAAGAGCAGATGCACCCCACCTACAGCTTGGAGCCACTTAGTCGAGCTCAATGAAAGCAAAATCCTGTGGCTAATCCCATGAACTCTTTAACAAGCGCTGCTCGTGTTTGGGTTAGTCCAAAGCTATTCCAATGACCTTCTGTGAGACAGAGCTCCACTCTGACCCACGACAGGGAAACATCTTAGAGACTGGACATCCTGTGTGGGAAGAGAGTGCACACATAGCTCCCTTCTTTCCTTGGGAGCTACAGCCTAGGATGCTAAATATTATACAGTTCGAACATTCCTTAACACAAAAATCTAAAGTGGGAAATGCTTCAACATCTGAAAGGCTTTGAGCACCCATATGACAACGGGAGTGGAAAATTCCACACCCGACCTCTGATGGTTCCATGTCCACAAACTGCTTCATGTATAAAATTATTTAAAATATTATATTACCTTCAGCTTATGTATATGACATAAAAATAACTTGAAATAGTATATGAAATTACCTCCAGTCTATATAAAGTATATAGATAAAATATTAAAAAATACTTTGTTTTTAGACTGGGTCCTATCTCCTAACTATCTTCTGCATATATAAATGTTTTTTAAAAAATCCCAGATCTGAAAGACTTCTGGTCCAAGGTGTTTGGGATAAGGATTAGTCAACATGTAGCAGAGAAGATGCAAGATAAAGGGGAAGTAGAAACTGACTTCCAGGGCAGGAAGAAAGTCTTGCCTCAGAAGATGATGCCCACAGCAACCCTGCTCACAGAAGGCAACCCTGGGTACTGGCTCACCCCAGCACACGGCCAGTGCCCATTCGGCTGAGGCCTGGCAAGGCCATGGCAGGGTCAGAAGGAGTGGTCCCTGAATCTGGGCCTGACTGCCCACCCCTTTGGTCCATTAGGACTTCTTTCCTTCTGGCATGAATAACTAGCTCAAAATAGTCTCCATGAGATTTTCTGCGTGCATCAAATGAGCTCTTTATCATCTTGGCTCCAAGATAAAGAGAGATTTTCTTTATTTTCTTGAGTATAATCGTGCCCGCTGGACTGACAAGCCAGCCTCTAACTCTTAGATTTTACTCCAATGCTCAATTGAGCCAAAGCTGAGTCTCAAGGTAAGACTCTACCATCCAGGTGAAAGGGCTCAGCTGCCGGTGAGAGTGACCAACTACTGGACTTTAGTTAAAACATATTTGTGCTGAGATCGAGGTGAAACTGCCGATTTCATTAGAAGAATACACACACATACATAAATATATTTGGGCTATACAACAAAATTTTGTAATATTTTCCAAATTACTTTTTGCCTTCTATAAAGAACATTTACTTTCTTTTATATATAAATACATATGGTGTGACTGGCTAGTCACACTTTTGTATTTACCCTCTGTAAGAAAACATGTGTGCGCACATGTGTGTATGTGTGTGTGTGTGTGTGTGTGTGTGTGTGTGTTAAAAAAATACCCCCCACAAAAATTTTCTTGGCGCATTCCCCCACAAATAAGTTTGCCAAGCTATTCTTTCTTTTTTGTAGTACTGGGGTCCTGGGGATTGAACCCAAGGATATTCTACCACCAAGCTATACCCCTAGCCCTATATTTTCTTATTTTGAAGCAGGGTCTCAGTAAGTTATGGAGGGCCTCATTAAGTAGCTGCAAGGGGCCTTGAACCTGTGATCCTCCTGTCTCAGCCTCCCAAGTACTAGGATTACAAGTGCGTGCCCCGCGTCATTTAGCCAAGCTATTCTGAAAGTTTAGGACCTAATTAAAGCAAGGACAGTGCTTTTGGGATTCATATTTGGTTTGCTTTTTCCTTGGGTGACACCACTGGAGTCCCTAAGGTGCTTCCAGAGGCTTTGGGGTATCAGTGGCTGTTTATTAGTAGCAGTTTAGCTATCACCCTTTGTATTTTAAAACAGCTCACACCTCAGGAGCAAGAGAAATCAGGGGTGAGATTTCAGGTAGAACCAGGTAGGATGGGGTGCAGAGGCAGATTTGCATGCTGGGAACCCCCAGCTCCTACCTCTGGCTAGGTGAGACCCGAGATGGCTGCATGCAGTTCCCAAGTGCACCTATTATCCTGTGCCTGGGTGTCCTTTAGCCATAGGAAAGGCACTTGCCTCCCAGAATTAAAGGGTCAGAACCTGGATGAGAATGAGACTCCTCTGAGCAGTGCAAGCAGATCACACAAAGTTGATTTGTAGAGCCCAGACACAGTCCCACAACCCAGAGCCTTGGCTATGGTGTTCCTTTTTAAAAATCATTCACCTGTAGCGGATTCATCACACACGCTGATGGAAGAACTCAAAAAGAGGCATCTGGGGAAGGGACAAGGTGCTCGCAACACCTCAGTGGCCCAAGAAGACATCGGTACTCTGAGTAATAGCACTGAGTCTTAAGGGAAAGTGAGTTAAGTGTGCTGTGTTTAGGAAGGTAATCTGAACGCCCCGGGGAAAGGCGAGTTCTTCGAGAGAGCCCCCTGGAGGAGAGCCGAGGCTACTGCACCACAAACCCACTGGCGAGTCCCTGGGCTGGTAAGTCACCTACCTCTGAATGTTGTCCTCCAGTTGCTTGACTCTGAATTCATCCTCCTCAGACTGCCGCCGCCTGGCTTCCTCCTCTTCCGCGGTTCCAGCAGGGATACCCTGCAGCAGCCATTTCTCCCGGAGCACCTTGGACTGTGGGAACAGGGAAGACACCTTTCAGTTCACACCTTCCTCTCCATCCCAGGCCACTGTTTTAGCCCTGCCCCTTATCAGCCATGACCCAAATCCCTACCTCCACCTCCTCCCCGGCTGGGTGGGGAAAGCCCTAAGAAAGCTGTTGATGGTATCTACATTTTCTATTATTAGAAAACAGGCAAAATAGAAATCTCCAATAAACACCCGTGTATCACATCTAGATCGAATCATTCTATACATTTTGCCGTATCTTCCCACACATTATATTTTTAGCCAAAGCATTTTCTTTATTTTTATTATTTATTTATTTATTTATTTATTTTTTGTGTGGTACTGGGGGTGGAACCCAGAGGCTTTCTACCTCCGGGCTACACTCCCAGACCTATTTTTATATTTTATTTGGAAACAGGGTCTCACTAAGATGCTGAGAGCCTCACTAAGTAGCTGAGGCTGGCTTCGAACCTGTGCGATCCTCCCATCTCAGCCTCCCAAGCGCGGGGATTACAAGCGTGCGCCACCACGCCCGGCAGCCAAAGCATTTTAAAGCAAAGATCACACACATGACATTTCACCCAGCAAATGCTTCACTACGAGTCTTTACAACATAAGGACATTGTTCAATACAACCACCACTCCATCCTAAAATTTTCTAGGATCACACAATATCAAATTCATATTAAAATGTTCTTTTAAAAGATTAACCTATGTCACGATTCTTTTTTTAAAAAAAGCTTTTAATGACTCCCCAACACCCTCAGCAGTGGCCATCAACATTAAGATCACACTCTCCTCTTGCACCAGGGTATTCATATATTGTGGCGTGGAATAAAACGTTTTTGTTTCAGGTCAGTCAGTGGCAGAGAAGAAACAACTACTGCTCGAGAAGAGAGGTGTAAATTCAAGGAAAAGGCCTGTTGAAACTCCCTAAGGCATCAGGCACGGTGGCGCACGCCTGTAATTCCAGTACTTGGGAGGCTGAGACAGGAGGACCACACGTCCAAGGCCCGCCTCAGCAACTGAGTGAGCCTCTCAATAGCTTAGCAAGACCTTATTTCAAAAAATAAAACATAAAAATAAAAATAGGGCTGGGAGTATATCTCAGAGGTACACTGCCCCTGAGTTCGACCCTCAGTACTAGCAAAATTTTAAAAATAAAAAAATAAAAGTAAACTCAACAAAGTGAAAGGTAGGAAGGGGGAAATTTCCATTTATATGGCCCCTAGATAGTAGATGGCAGCTACTGAATGTCCACAGAGGCTGGACCTGGAGCATCATGGTTGAGACCCCAGAGTGCCCCTAGGCAGGTCAGTGGTCAAGGCAATGGACGACCACGAGGACAAAAGGCCCATTCTTCCTAGCAACAGAGGGCCACTGAAGGAACAACAGAAACAATGGCTGGGGGGCCAGCCAGCAGAGTTAGGACAGTCCCTAACTCCCTGCCATCGCCCCGGCTAAGAATTTTGTTTGATTTCATTCAGTAGGGTAAAAAAGTAAAAGAAAAGAAAGTGTCCTTATGACCAGAAACCAGAGAGTGCAGGCTTAGAGCCGACTTTCTGTAGCTCTATCGTCAAAGGATTCATAATTCCATAGATTCTTTTATATTGAACTAGAGGTGACTAATTACGAACCTCTAAAATAAGTTTTTAGAAATTAGCACTATACAGTTATAGTAAGTTACAGAGTTTACTAATGGTCCCGATTCGCCATTCTACAGAAAGGCGCAGCAGCCATTGACCGCTGTGGCAGCTCTGCCAGGTGCGCGGGCGGCAAGTCCATCAGGCTGGAATCCCCTGCACGTCCACGACGGACCCTTTGCTAGCAACCCATCATCAACGGGTGATAGTCAACCATGGTTTTTCTTGGTGCTAATTATAAATCCCTTTATTTATAAGAGAAATCCCTTTATTTATAAGAGAAAGCTGTTTGCTTTCTCTTACAGTGCACAGAGAGGCAAATTTCTATTTTCACTTGCCATTTTCCAAGACAGACATAAAGACATGAACTCGTTCGTGTTTAAGTGATTGTTAACGGGATAGTGGCTGTAGACAGGCTGTACTCTAGCATCCTGCCTCTGCACACAACCACCCAGGAATCATTTTGGGAGGGTGTTAAAGGTGTATCTCAGAGGAAAAGCATGTGTTCAAAATGTGCGCGCTTTGGGTTCAATCTCCAGCATCAAAACCACCCCAGTCGGCCGCAGTGGCAAACACTTATAATCTCAGTAATTTAGACTGAGACAGGGGGATTGCAGCCAGCCTGGGCAACTTAGGCCTTCCACAACTTAGTGAGACCTTATTTAAATAAATAAATAAATAAATAATAAACAAACAAGCAAATAAATAAATAAATAAATAGAGCTAGGGGTGTAGCTCAACGGCAGAATGCCTCTGGATTCAATCTCCAGTACCCCCTTCTCCACTTCCCACTATTTATAAATATATTAACCACTCCATCAAAATATGATTTATAAAACACCAGGCACCACTGACCTTTTCCCTGACATGGATAACTATTTTCCAGCTTCTCTGACAGTGGGTTCCATAGTGATAGCCCTCCCAACTCATCCCTGAGTCCATGGCAGTTGGGTGCTGTATTTTATATTTTATTTTTGTGGGACTAGGGATTGAACCAAGGGACATTCAGCCTCCAAGCTATACCCCCAGTCCTTTTGATTTTTTAGTTTGGAAACAGGGTCTTGCCAGGTTGCTGACAGCCGTGCTACGTTGCTGAGGCTGTCCTCAATCCTGTTATCGTCCTGTCTCTGCCTCCCAAGTACTGGGATTACAGGTGTGTGAGCCACCACACCCAACTGGCTGCAGGATTTTTTACCTATCCATGAGGCTGACTGTGAGGTTGGAGCTGGTCATAAGGATCAGAGAAATGGATTATTAGAAAATCATGCACACATAGTACATTTTAGCAAATATAAATATTTGACAAATAATGCTAAAAAAAAGCTTCCGAGATCATCTAATCAAATCTCTTTCATCTATCTACAGACACAGTAACTGATGTGAAGCAACTTTTCCTGGTGTTCTACGTAAACAGTGGGAAGTGTCCGGGGTAGGCGTGTGGGGCAGAGTAGAAAAATAGGAGATGAATCCATCCGTCTTCATTTTTTTCCGATCAGGCATGTTATTTTTATAAAGTCCTATTTCACAATCTTTATAATAACTCTGGCATTAATGTTAGGCTTAGATAAGCTGTCCTTACCCTCAGGCTTTAAAAATAGTCACCCGTGATTCATTCTGGTGCATTTATGATTAACCTGTTAACCAAATCTTTCATTAACTTTCATTCTCTAATCCAGCTACAGCAGACACTGGCTGGGTTCGTGGATGAGGGTTGAAATCTAGCTAAAAGCAATTTTCTAACAGAAAATGGGTTCAACTCAGGGTGAGGCAATAGTGTGCTTGTATTTTCAATCATGTCCTCTCCCTCCTTCCCTTTCCCCTAACCCTCTAATCCTTTTCTTGCTTCCCTTTGACACTCAGTAAGATTTTGGTTTGGTTTTGAGATTTTGTTACATGACTCAGTTCACACAGGGAAAACCCAACCCAAGCCTTCTGATAGAAGCAGACAGTGTTTCCATGCAAGCTCTGTTTATAGGGCCAGAGGAGGCCCGATGGGGAAAAGGAGAGATGGAAGCTCCTTTTTGAGAGCTGGGCATGGTGGTGCGGGCCTGCAATCCCGGTACTTGGGAGACTAAGAAAGGAAGATCACAGGTTCAGAGCCAGCCTCAGTAATTTAGCAAGACCCTGTTTCCAAATAAAAAATGAAATAGGGCTGGGGGTGTAACTCAAAAGCAGAATGGCTCTAGGTTCAATCTCCAGTACCAAACAAACAAACAGAAGGTTCCTTTTTGTGGTATACTGTGCCTATTTGTTAAGTATTTCAAAAATTAAAGTTGGCCTTTCTCATACTCTAATAACCCAGAAAAGTCTAAAATTGCTGCTAAAGGTTCAGAATAATGAACGACACTATAATAACTTTACAACAAGGCTTCTGATACCTTCAGGCTATTCAGTGAATGACCTTGGTGGGTTGACAATAAATATTTCCCAGGGTCACAATTCAATCTTCGATCTTTTTACAGTCAGTTCCTTCTAAAGAAAAGGTGGTCTTTAACACAGAAGAACAATTCCTATAGCTTGGGGTAGGAGAAAACTCTAGTTGGGGTTCCCTGCTCATGAATAAGTAATGCAAAGGTAGTTTACTTCTTGAAGCTGTGATATGAGTAATTTGATTCTGTCAGTGCTGACTCTGTCAGATAAACCTTTATAAATGTGGCAGTCCCCAAGGAGGGCATGTCACAATCCATACAAAGTGCACAGGCGATGCTGGGACTCCGAAGAGACCAATAAAATAGACAAATCTCTGGCCGTTCCACCAAGAGCAAAAGGGAATATTAAATTCAGTCTGTTCTGATGTCATACGGTAGCTGATTTATTTTTTTAAAAAAACTCGCATTATCACAAGTCATATTATGAAAACAATAAAAAATAAGTAATTGTTTCTATGGAATAAAAAGCCGAGATGATTTTTCAAAAGAAGAATATGGATGGCTCTTGCTTTATGAAATATTACAAAATATTAAAAATGATAGGGATTAAATGAGAATGGTATTGGCTCAGTGATGGGCAGATTAATAACATGAAAAGATTCTACAAATAGTGGACTTGACTGTAAGAAAGAAATATGTGTGTGATAAAGATGACATTTAAATCAGCGAGGTAAAGGATGAATTGGTCAGTAAGTCATGTTGAGACAAATGGGTCACTATGAGTAAAATGTAGTTTTGGTCCTCCCTCGTACCTTATAGGAAAATAAATTCCAGACGGGTTAAAACTATTACTGTATAAGAAATCTTTTGGATTAATGTTTGCGGTGGAAATCTTTGCACAGATTGACATCAAAGTCAGAAATTATCAAGCTAAATAATGCTACATGTGATTTCACATAAAAATGAAAAAAAAATTATGTGGGAATTCAGAAAAGGTAAAGGTTAATATGATTTGGATACTAATGTTAATATAATTTCAGTTTACTGTCAGGCTAACGAGGCCTATGGACAAAGGTTGCATATCTTACTCTACAGAAATATATCAAGGGAAAAAATAGAAGTGTATGCCCTTCTGTGGATTATATCTAGGTGGTGATTATACAGTTGACATTTTTCTTATGTTTTTAAATTCAGTTTTGGCAATGATGTTATACATTCCTTCCTCTTATAGTTAGTAAAAATAATATGACTATCAAAACTGCCTACTGGTTCCATTTGTATTTATTGGGAATTCTTACACTTTAAATGTTAGTTACTAAATACAGCTAAGCATTGTTTAAAAAGAAATCTGAGGCCGGGTATGGTGGTGTACTCTTATAATACCAGGTACTCAGGAGGTTGAGGCAGGAAGATTAAAAGTTTTAGGCCAGCCTGGCCAACCTAGAGAGACTGTGTTTAAGAATAAAATTAAAGCTCAGTCAGTATTAGAGCATTTGTTTAGCGTGCATGAAGCCCCGTGTTCAATGGTCAATCCCCAGCACTTCCAAAAAATAAATAAATAAATGAAAAGCTGAGTTTAGTTTGGTCAAGAACTCAAGTATCTTTGTTTTGTTTGTGGTACAGGGGACTGAACACAATATGGCTACACCCACAGACCTACTTGATTTTTTGAAACAGGGTCTCACTAAGTTGCAGAGGGCCTCAGTACATTGCCGAGGCTGGCTGCAAACCTGTGATCCTCCTGTTTCAGCCTCCCAAGTACTGGGATTATAGGCATGCACCACCACACCCAGCAGAACCCAAGTATCATAATTTTTCCTAATCATTGGAGTATAGCAGATAATATTTTAACATTTCATACTTGATTCTTCATTGCATTAAATAATTTTCCCATAGTCTATATTCCATTGTGTAGATTTACTATATATTCCTAAGCATTGTAATGAGCAAATAAACTAAACAAGCATACAATTGCCAAAACCCTTGCTTTGCATTCTATTTATCTGCTCAGACAGGAGACCAGTGACTCAGTCTAAATAATTCATATCTCAATGCATGACAATAAGTGTCCACAGACTATTCAACAAGAGAATAATGTGAGAATCATATAATTTTCATATGCGAGATATACAAATAAAATGTAGGTATAGAATATGAGAATATATCTAAATAAATATAAAACCTAACTGAAATGCTTTTCTGTTCATCTTCGTACTGAGGCTATTTTTTTTCCCTTCCAGAGCATCTGGGATTTTATAAATTAGTGAAATAAATATTAATTACTGACATATTTCCTAATATTTTCTACTCCAAGGAACCTATAATAATCACTGTGGCATAGCTCCACATGGTCTCAATTTTCTGGCATCTACGAAAATATAGTGAGAGTAAGAGACACAGTGAAGAGAGTAACTGGCATCTTTCTAGACAAATTATTCAAAAGAGAACAGCACCCTGGGCAGCGCCTGATTTTATTTTGGAATGTTATTGGTGCAGTCTAATTAGGAATCATAGTGACATTCAAAGTGGTACCTTCATATGCGCACACAACTTCTGTTGCGGCGGTTCTCTCCTAACCCCGGCCTGCTAGCCTCCTCTTCCCTCCTGACCCACACATGCTAGCAAGGTTGTTAGTGATGACTTTATAAATGGACTGACATGGCCCGGGCCTCGCCAGCCCAGAGAGAGCAGGGCCACACAGCAGGGCACCCAGATCCCAAGCATCGGGAAACCATTTTGTACAACCAACGGAAGCAGAGATATTTTTTAAGAAGCGTAAATTATTTTCAGTTGTTTTCTGATCCTGCCTTTGTTTCCTCTTCCCACCCCCTGTTTTTTTCTTTTTCCCACAATCCCATGTCGTTGATTCGTTCACATCAGGTAAATCTTGAGAAAGCCTTGGTGCCCCCCCCCGCCCCCTACTCAGCAACCTTGTGCACGCCCCTCATTCTTTCTCAGTAGCTAAGACGTTCTAGGCAATACCATAGACACACCCGACTGTGTCTCTTTCTTTCCCTCTCTCTGAGTGCAAGAAACTCAAGTCATCTTAAAAAAAAAAAATTTACAAAAAAACAAACACAAAAAAATATCTTTTCTAGGCCAGAGTTTTCTACAGGTATTAATGAATATTTTTCTTAATCTTTATAAGTTTTATGTGTTTAATATTTCTTAATACCGGTAGCATTAATTTATACTTTTGTAGCAACACAATATTTTTATAAACAGCCAGTGCTTGGCTCGTCTTCACGGGGGTTTATGCAGGGCCATCTTGGGGACCCTGTGAACCATGTACTGTATTTAAAAAAAAAAGTTACCTAGTGTCACACTTGCTGTGGTAATTAACAAATGACATTGGCGGTTGGTCTCCTGTGTCGTGGTTGGTGCCAATCCAACAGTTTCCCAGGAGTCCCATTGCATGGGGGTTGAGTTGAGGTTATTGTGATATGTAAACCCCTGAACTTGAGGGTTTATTTAGTGTTTTCTGTGTGTCCTTTGGGGTTTTGTTTGTTTGTTTCACTTTATTTTGGTGCCGTTTCTCCATTTTCAGCCAAATCGGTTCATGATGTTTAAAACTTTTACTGATGTCAAATGGAGAAAAGGAACAGGAAAAAAAAAAAAAGTTTTACAAAGTAATAAAACTGAGCTGTTAAAAAAATAAAAAATAAATGGACAGAACATTTGGTCTGTTTCCTTCCTCAAGCAGACCCTTATTCTTGGAATCACACGGCCCTGGGTTGAACCTGGGCTCCATCACTTACAGTCTCTACGTCCTTGAGCAAATGACCTCATGAGTGTGCTTTCACACCTGTGAGACGGGAGAGCACCATCTATTTGTGGTCACTATTGAGGGTGTGAGTCCCCACCATGCACATGCTGGGGACTCAAACACATGGTGACTATTACTGAGGGTGGAGAGGGGATGACGAGGCTGCCGTGCTCCAGGAGGAGCCAATATCACCTCGGTGAATTTGCCTCCGTCCAGGCCTGAGGCCACCAAGCTGGAAACAAGATGACTCCAGGGAAGACGACTCACAGATTCAAGTTCAGCTGACAGTTCATTGACTTGAGGTGGGGCACATTCATCTCTGGTGTCTGAAGAGGTCTAATCCCTCAGTCAGGCACCCTCTTCCTTATATCAAAACAGCAGGACTATTTTAGGGAAGATGGACTCAGAACAAAGAGAGGCAGAAGCAGACAGACATTTCCATGTGAAGCCCAATGACTCCTAGTCTTGAAACTGACCCCTGCACCCAAGTCACAGAAACTCTGTACCTCCCAGAGCTGGCTGAGGCTGGCTGCAAACCTGTCATCCTTCTGTCTCAGCCTCCCAAGTACTGGGATTATAGGCGTGCACCACCACACCCAGCAGAGCCCAAGTATCATAAGGTTTCCTAATCACTGGGGTAGAACAGATAATATTTTAACATTTCATACTTTGATTCTTCATTGCATTAAATAATTTTCCCATGGTCCATATTCCATTCTGTGGATTTACTGTATATTCCTAAGCATTATCATGAGAAAATAAACTAAACAAACATATAATTGCTACCTTGTAGGGGGTCTCTCTCCACTGGTACCAGACTCTCGCTGCCACCTTTGGAGACTCTGAGCTTTCCGTACAATCCATCTTCAGTCCGTCTATATGTGCTTTCCCGCAGAAAGAAGCATAGATAACACACTGGCCTCTACTTAACTAAATTACAATCACCTCTGGTCCTACCCTCTTCCAGTTACAGCATGACTACCTCAGTGAAAGCATTGGGTGTGCCCTGAGATGGCAATTTCAAAGAGAACTACCGATTCCCTTGTTTCCAAGCTCTTGAAGGAACCTCATTGCTTACTCATACAGAACTAAGTCACATTTACTATTCTGTCTGTTGATTGGATGGATGGATGGGTGGATGGATGGATGGATAGATGGACAGATGAAAAATTGATAGACGAAATGTGAACAGCGTGTCGTAACACTGGGTTGCACATCAGCAATGAATGGGTCGTTGGTATATTTGCCACATAGACTATGAGAAGTGGGACAGAAAGAAGTTGGGTTTCTGACAGATGTCCACTGTCTGACTTTGGATTTAAGGCATACAGAGGCAGAGAACTAGCCCAAGGTTAGAGAGGAGAGAGGCCTTCTAGTCAAAGCAGCCTCTCTGACCCATTCAGTTCTCTGATTTAAAAGTTCACCTTTTAATCAAGTAGTCTCTGAGGTTTTCATACATGTGGTCTCTTACAAGGAGTGAACTGACTGAACTCTGAGGCCGAGTCCAGACTCTGTCCAGATTGACCTTGAACAACTGGCTCCGTTCTATTGGGGGTTTTAAGCCCCCTGCTGTACAAGAAGACGATCCGAATTTTAGCCTCCATTCTCCCTCAGGGATGTTGTCAGGAAAGAAAAACAAATAGGGGATTCAGTAAGGCTCCTGCAAGGGTCTGGAAATGGACTGGCGTGGCGGATAGCATCTCAGCCTCGTGCCGCCTGTATTCTTCCTTTCGCACATTTCCCTGGCTGGAGTTCTTGGTAAACTGGTAAGCATGCTAAGCAGATATAGGTCATGCTGCTCTTTGAAATTACAAACGAGCTTGCTCATGATTCTCATTTTGAGGATGGATTTAGCACAAGCCTGTTTTCAAGAGGAGAAAAGGAAAGGCAGCCGCCGAGGTTCACCTTGTTAAAAACAGTTCAAATAATCCACACCCGGCATCAGCCCCAGAGTCCGCCCTACCTTCACCACCAGACCCCCCACCCCCCCACACACATCCAGGAAAGCAATTCTATACACACAGGGTCACAACTTGTTCCAAGGAGTAGAAGGCTTTCCTAAAAAAAAAAAAAAAAAAAAAAAAAAAAGGCTCAGGAGCAGAGCAGTCAAAGACTGGCAGCAACTCCCGGCTGGCTGCAGAATGTGACCACATTATTCTCTGAACAGGCAGAAAGCAACATCTAGTAACCAGTGGAGTCCTTGTGACAGTGACAGAGCTTTCTCCTGGGCTGCAATCAATTACGAGGCTTAAGTGCATTATGTTTTAAAGAAAAAAAAAAAAAAGACAGCTCTCTTTCTGTTTTTAATATGGCGTAAGGAAGACTCAACCAGGTCAAACGAATTAAAAGCCAGCTCGCCATCTCTGGCCAACTGCTTGTTCTAACAGAACACTTCCAAAAAAAAAAAAAAAAAATTGCTAAAGTAGAAATAAAACAGAAGAGTCATCAGAAATACACAGTGTCGTTCTTTTATCAGATCACGTCAGTTTATCTCCTATCTCCATAGAAAAAAAATTAATATTTTTAATTTTAAAAAGTGCATGATGTTAAACGTTATCTTTTGGAACCTCTGAGCAAACGCCCAGGAGAACCAGCCCTGGACCATGTGGAGTATTCTTATCCGATTTCTATATATAACCATCGCCTTTTACAGGCACCCGCCACCCCGCACCCCATGCACATGCACACTGCAATCTCGGGCTTGCAGAAATCAGAATGCCGTAAGCATGCCCTGAATCTGAGAAATTCACAAGAAAAGCCAAGAGCTGGTTTCCCGACTGAATGAAAAGGGCTGGTTCAGCAGCCGGGGCGCCCTGGCGGCCGGGCAGGCTCTGCCCAGCTCTCCGGAGTGTGATCCGCATGGCTAATAATGGCACAGGTCCGCGGGCTCAGCCCCTTACCTTGGAATGCTGCAGCAGGAGAACCTGCTCGTCGAGCTGCTGTCGCTTGCCTTCTATTTCAGTCTGCCTCTTTCTTTTTTCCTTGAAAATAAAGAGAAAGAGAGAGAGAAAAAGAGAGAGAGAGAGAGAGAGAGAGAGAGAGAGAGAGAGAGAGAGAGGCTGTCAGAGCGGGTGGGTGTTGGCTCCAGGAATTCGAAGGCAGGGAGCAGGAGCTGGAGCAGAAGCCCCACACATCTGTGCAGACACTTCCAGAGTCGCTGGGCACACACGCAGCATCACCTGCCCCTCTGTCGCTGGGTGTGCTGCGAGCCGTGGCTCTCTCCTAACATGCCTGCAGTGGGCTCGGCGAGTGGGAGAAATTCTCCCTACTCAGCCAGGCTGCAAAGGATTTAATCCAGAAGAAAAGGCGGTTTACACACACACACACACACACACACACACACACACACCCCTACCTCTGCACTGTGCAGTGTTAATTTGGAGACAAAGAATAATCTCAATCCAAAGGACAGAGATTGTCGCAAACCGTAAATGGGATGGAATTAAATGAGGGGCGTGTTCTACGGTTGATTTCTTTTAGCAAAATCATATACACAAATAAATGATGAAATTTCAAGTGTTTAGGATACATTGTCCAGTAGGCACACTAAAGAGTGCAAATGAGAGAGCTGATCATTGCTTAAAGGAGGCGTGGGGGAAGCCTTGCCTGTGGGTGGGGCTCGCTGAGGTGATGACTCCCGATCTGTCCGCCCAGGTACGATTCCCAGCACCACCGCTTGATTCCTGAGTGACTTCTGGTAAGTTCTTAGACCTCCCTGGGTCTCAGTCTTCTCCCCCATAAAGTGGAGATAAAAACTCTACCCAAACTGTATGGTTGGGATGAGGGTTATGTGAGATGCTGCATGCAAAGCCTGCACACAGGAAGCACTCTGTTGGTGGTGTTTGGGTTTCCTCCTATTGCCACATGTTTACTTCCAGGAAATGCCTAGAAATTGGTTTTAAAGGCATGTATTCCCCTGGGATTCCCATCGTAAGTATATAGTTCATATCTTCCCCTATATTTCTCCAATGCAGACAATACCATAGGATTTAGCACAAGCTATCAAGGCCAGCCCTTGTGATGGCCTACTCGTTCATGCTTGGTTTCCAGAGTGTACTGGAGTATTTTGAGACATACACAGCACTGGACCACTTTACTAACAGATGCAGGAGACACTTGTTAGACAAGACATTATGGCATTTGACAACACAATGGCCAAAGCCCAGGGAAGACAACAATTAGAAGGCTGGTTGCCATGCGGTGTTACTGGAAGCTTCTATTTTATATAGTGCCATGTTTCAGGGGATGTGATGGTACCCCTGTTGTCCAAATCAAGATAATAATCATTCGTGTCTCTACTAAGGCTTTCTATGCAACACATAGACTTGAAAAAATATTGGCTCATACTCTTGAGTCACTAGAATATACCATCAAAGTCAGGGCTAGCATCTCCCTGCGAGACCCGTGAATATTTCAGAAACTTGCCATTTACTAAAGGACGCCAATCAGTGGTGTATAATCAATGCTGCCTAATCCCAGAGTTCATCTCAGAACATACAATATATGATAACATATGGGAAAGGTTGGGGCTTAGTGGGAAGAGCCCACGTATCCAGCATCTCTGAAGGACTACATCATAAGACAAGGACCTCCTGGACCAGCTGCCAGCTCATAGCATGGGAATTCTCAAGAGTAGGTTTATTAGACCGTATTCCTTCCCTCTGGCCATCAAGATCTGGAGTTTTTCTACATTTAATCCAGAACAAGATGGGCTTGGTGGCACATGCCTGTTATCTCAGAGGAGGCTGAGACAAAAGGATCACAAATTTGAGGCTAGCCTCAGTAACTTAGTGAGGCTTTTAGCAACTTAGAAAGACCCTGTTTCCAAATAAAAGACAAAATATGGCTGGGGGTATAGCTCAGAGGTAGAATGTCCCAGGGGTCCATCTCCAGTACCCCCCTACACACACACACACGTAATCCAGAACAAGATACAATATCTTATGGGTACAAGATGCTGCAACTCGGTACTTCCACAGGTGTTGAGTGCTGTGTGTTCTAACTACATGTCATTTCCAGATGCTTCGGCACAGAGGCTTTCCCATCCCTGTGCCTCCAGAGTTGTCCACCATCATACTGGTGAGCCATTCCCTTGATCAGAAGCAAGATTACCAGGTGAGCCCTGAGTTCCCTTTACACTCAAGCGGGGGACTCAGTGATCACTGTAAACTGATGTGGTCAAGACGGATGCAGGTTTCAAGTCAGTCCCCTAAGAAGAGGTAGGACTCTGGCAGGTCGAGATCAACGGACGGCTCATTCCAGCCAAAGAGGACGGTGTGAGCAAGGGCAGACACTACATGAGCAGGACATGGCGGTGCACGCACCTGTAATCCCAGTATTTGGGAGGCCGAGACAGGATGACTATGGGTTCAAGGCCAGCCTCAGCAACTGAGCGAGACCCTACTGAAAAACAAAAAAGAAAAAAAGGCTGGGGGGTGTAGCATGGAGGCAGAAAGTCCCTGGGTTCAATCCCTAGCACGAAAAAGTGAGGAGAAAAATCTAACTGGGACAGGTTTTTTCTTTTTTTTTTTTTTTTTTTTTTTTTTTTTGGTGGTGCTGGGGTTCCTGGAAACCCTTCTACCTCCGGGCTTCACTCCCAGGCCTACTTTATATATATTTTTTATCT
The DNA here is from genome assembly GCF_963383645.1 of Muscardinus avellanarius. Taxonomy (NCBI): domain Eukaryota; kingdom Metazoa; phylum Chordata; class Mammalia; order Rodentia; family Gliridae; genus Muscardinus; species Muscardinus avellanarius. The sequence continues at coordinate 25,844,856 of NC_137799.1, forward strand.
GGAAACAGGGTCTCCTAAGCCAGCGCGGCTGGCTTCGAACCTGCGCGACCCTCCTGTCTCCGCCTCTCAAGCGCGGGGATTACAAGCGTGCGCCACCACGCCCGGCAAACGGACAATTGAAAAGATTGGCGAGGACTAGACAACTGAAAGTAGGCTTGAAAACCAAACCAAGAAGTTAGATTTTATTGTAGGAACAATGCCTATCATTTCAAGGTTCTCAGCATGAGAATAATATGGTGAAAGGGTATTTTAGAAAAAAAAACTAATCTGTCACTGGTGTAAAAGGATTCATAGGGGCTGGGATACTTTTTTTTTTTATGCGGGTCTGGGGATGGAACCCAGGGGCATTCGACCTCTGGGTACACTCCCAGTCCTATTTTTTATTCTTTATTTTGAATAAAATAAAGGTCTCACTGAGTTGCAGAGGGCCTCACTAAGAAGCTGAGGCTGTCCGCGAACCGTGATCCTCTGGTCTCAGCCTCCCGAATGCTGGGATTACAGGCATGCTCCACCATGCCCAGCTAGGGGCTGGGATACTTTTTAAACATTTTAACCATTAGCAAACATTTTGGGTTTTGTGGAATATGTAGTCTCTGTTGCAACTATTCAGTGCTACCCTAGTACTTCAAAAGTAGCCTTGGACAATATGTAAGTGAATGAGTGTGGCTATGTTCTAATAAAATATTATTTACAAAAATAAGCAGAGGGCCAGATCTGGCCCATGGGTGATAGTTTTCTGGCCTCTGGATTAAAAAGACCACTGAATGTCTTAGAAGGATGTTGAGCCGGGTATGGTGGCACATGCTTGTAATCCCAGCACTTGGGAGGCTGAGACAGAAGGATTGCACAGGTTCGAAGCCAGCCTCAGCTACTTAGTAAGGCTCTCAGCAACTTAGTGAAGCCCTGTTTCCAAATAAAGTATAAAATAGGTCTGGGAGTATAGCCCGGAGGTAGAAAATCCCCTGGGTTCCACCCCCAGTACCACCCAAAAAAAAAAAAAAGGATGTTGTATTTATCCTGACAGACAATAGAGGCAGATAATCTTAGCCCACCCTGGCTTTGAACAATGCCAATCAAAATGAAAAGAGAAAGACAATTATAAGAACCTGAAACTGATGAGACTCATGACTAACAGGATCAAGGGAATAAGAAAAAAAATAGTGTGTTGGCTTTGAGCCCCACAGATCAGAAGGGAGCTGGCACAATGGGCAATAGTGAGAACTGGTACGGTGGAGCCCATTTATGCCCATTTATACATTTATGTATTTGTGTTTCCCTCAAGGAAGCTCCTAATTGGATTCAAGTTTGAAATCAAATAGTCGTTAACATATACAACTAGGCAGGAATGTCAGCATGGTCACATCTGTGTTCTGACTGAGCAAGACCTCAGGGTTGGCATCAGTGCTGCTGACTCAGGATTCTCTGGCTGGTTGAGCCCCTTCCCCGGTGATGAGGTTAGGTCCTGATGTCACTAAGCGGATGAGAGGTAAGAGCTGCAATTAGCCTTCATCCGAACTGAGTCAAGTTATGGAGGATACCATTAAGTAATACATCTTTGGTGGTGGTGGTAGTGGTGTGTGTGTGTGTGTATGAGTTCACGTGTGTGTGTGCACGCATGTGTGTGTGCATGCTAGGCAAGTGCTCCACCACTGACCTACATCCAGCTACACCTTTGGTTCTCGACACGGCCTTGCTTGGACTGCTGAGGTCTGAGCCGTGTCCCTCAGACCTGCTACTTCCCAGACTTCTCCTTTTCTTAACCAAGATGAAAACAGTAACACTTAGATCCTTCACTTCCATCAACTCAAGAACTTTATAACTCTACCTCTCCATGAGCCCCAAAGACCCATTTTGAACTGTCAACTGTTAAGAGTCTCTTCCTCTTCCGGGAAGATGGTGACCGAGAAAAGCGGGGCTTAAGAGCCCCGCTAACAACCAATCTCTATTACCACAAAATCAGTGCCTTTCATAGCCAGAAAACACCATCACCAGAGAAACAAAAAATCACCAGCCCCAGAGAGGAGGGGGACTCAGAACGGAGCTCAGAGCCACAGAGGAGATACACCAGCCTCACGGCCGAGGACGCAGCAGCAGCGCCTTACTGCGGGTGGCAGCGGCAAGTTCACAGGACAGCTACGGCTACAGACCAACGCACTCAACAGCCCACCAGGCTCCAGAGAGAAGCGGCAGACAGCGAGCCGAGGGACTCAGAGTGGAGCTCAAAACCAGAGAAGAAATACATCAGCCTCACAGCCAAGGGCGTGGCAGCGGCGCCATATTGCCACCGGCGGCAGCAGCAGCGAATTCACTGAGTCCACTACAGCTCCATCTGCGTACTCAACAATAGTGAGTCAAATTGCGGGCCCCAGAGGAGAAATCCCAGTACTGCACTCCCAGGGACTTGACCCAGTGGGGGAGTGGCAGTGGCAGAGATATCACACCATAGGAGAACGTGCAACCTGGCACCCCCCACAGTCTAAAGCAGCCTCTATCGACTCTCTGGGTCTAAGACTCTGCGATACAACCCAGTAAAGGAGTAGTGGGGTCTGAGATACCACAGACTCGAGATCCAGAGCACCGTAAGTGAAGTCATAGTGACCCAAGGGAAGAACCCAGAGAAGGCACAAACTTCCGATATCATGGGAAAGAGGAATAACAATGGAGCAATGAATGCCCACAATCCCACAACATCAGAACCCGATAAAACAGAAAATCAGAGATTTCTAGAAGATCAAATCAGGAAAATAACTGTAGAAATAATAGAGGTGTTTTGAAAAGAATTCAGAGAGAGCCAAAAAGAGATAAAGGATGCAATTAATGAAGTAAAGGCCTCAATTCAAAGTACAAACAACCGATTAGACCACATGGAGAATAGAATCTCGCTCTTAGAAGATGAGCAATCCAAAAATGAACACATAGTATCTAATCTAGAAAAAAAAAATCCGACAGCAGGACTCTGACATTGAATATGGGCCCATTTTAAGAGAGCTAACCTAAGAATAATTGGAATAGAGGAAGGAAAAGAAGGTGAAACCAAAGGAATCAACAATATCTTCAAGGAAGTAATAGCAGAAAAATTTCCAAACATAGAGCAAGAGGTCGATACACAGATCCAGGAAACTTATAGAACTCCCTTTAGACAGGATTGGAGAAGAGGATCCCCACGCCACATAATTGTCAAAATGACCAATGTGGAAGCCAAGCAGAGAATCTTAAAGGCAACAAAAACAAAGGGCCAAGTAACATTCAGAGGCAAACCAATTAGAATCACTCCAGACTTCCCAAACCAAGTCATGAGAGCCAGAAGGGCTTGGAGTAACATATTCCAAACTCTGAAAGAAAACAACTTCCAGCCAAAAATTTCCTACCCAGCAAAACTTTCTATCAAATTAGATGGGGAAATAAGAAGCTTCCACGACAAACAGAAACTGAAGGAATTTATGTCTTCAAAACCAGCGCTAGAGAAAATAATCAAAGAGATTAACTATAAAGAAGAAATAGGTAATACACACCAGAACCAGAGAAACAAGAGTTTCCATCCAACAGACAACTAAGATTGGTTATCTGTGGAGATTCATTATTTATGTTAGTTTTATACCTATCTCTAAATTGTATTGTTTGCTTTTATTGTTGTTAATTTTTAGGATTTCTAGTTGGAATATTAATATACCTTCAGATATAGCATTTGGAAATATTTTATCCCATTCTATCAGTAACTTTTAACTCTGTTTATATTGTCTTTGGATATACAATATTTTATTTTTTAGGGCGTTTGTATACCCTTCTGTTGCCTGTGCCATTGAAATTATATCCAAGAAATCACTGCCAATTTCAATGTTGTAAGGTTTTATGACCCAGACTTTCTTCTAAAAGTTTATAGTCTTAAGATTTATATTTAGGTCTTTTGTCTATTTTGAGTTAATATTTGTATATGGGATTAGGTAAGGGTCCAATTTTATTCTTTTTCATGTAATTATTATTTTTCAACAATATTTAGTTAAAAGATTATTATTTCCTCCACCAAATGTTCGTGGAAACTTGACAATATATGCAAGAATGTATCTCTAGGCTTTTATTTAACTCCACTGGTTTATATACCTGCCTTTAGAACAGTACTACACTGTTTCAATTATTGTAGCTTTATATGGTTTGAAATCAGAAAATATATATCTTCTAGCTTTGTTCTTTTTCAAGATCGTTTTGGGTATCTAGAGTCCATATTCTATATTAGAATAGATTTTTTCTGAAAAATAAATATATAAATATATGATAGTTTCACCTAAAAAAAAAAAAAAGAAAAAAATATTCTCTGGTAAGAAAGAAAGCAAAAAGAAATATTGAAATGTTATTTTTAAGTCATTAAAAGCTTGGTATCAGACAAATGAAACTGTTATGTGAGATTATCATTTTTAATTTTGGATAAATTGCTATAATACTAGATTTCAACCACTAAGCCAAGCATGGGAAGGAGGGGGAGGGAATGAGGTGGGGATCGGATGGTGGCTGATGGGCGATGTGTGCATGTATGTCTACAAAAGTTCTTTTGTATCCCACTATGATGTATGAATACAGTGTACCCATAAAAAATTTAAAAAATAGAAAAAAAAGAGTCTCTTCCTCAAATTCAGAAGATGCAATTGCTATCTTAGCTACCTCCCACCACTTACCTTCTTACCGGTTCCTTTTTCTATATGCATCATGTCAGCAAATAACATTATACAAGTGTCATATATCAAGTCTTCTTACATATTTACCTTCTTCAAAGAAAGACAAAGCCTTGTTGATTCTGCTGGCCATTTTCCACATCCTTTGTTTCCCCACTATAACTCTTGGTACTTCCTTAATCTTCCCCTTTTATCTCTCCACCTGCACATGTAGACTATTTTACAGTAGGGCCTTTAGCACTGCAAAGAATTTAACTGCTGGTATTTTATCTCAATCCAGATTACTACAGTTGTGTTCTTGCTGGTCTCCATACCTCCAAGTCTTGTTTTCTCCAAGTTACCCTCTACATTGCTGCCAGACTGACATTCTAATGTGGAAATTTGTCCATCTCCAATGCCTTGCCTAAAATCTAAGTCTTTCCCCATTGCCTATAGTGCTAAAAGCAAGTTCACAGCTTTGTGTCAAGACGTGACCCCCCCCCCCGAAACATATGCTCCAACCCCAAAATACACTTGCAATGTCCTGAACTGTGAAGCTAGTTCACGTATTCCTAGTTTTACTTTTACTGCTTCCTCCAGCAATAATGGATTTTTTTTTCCTGCCTCATTTGACAAAATGTCATTCATCTTTGACAGTACAGTTTAAATATCAGTGAGTTATAGCGAATGCTTGTCAATTTTTATCTGCCCAGTCTTTCTTCCCTTGAGGAACACATCTACCGGCACTGTGAAGGTACCCATACCAAGGAGAATGTCATTCATGGTCGATCACACGTACCTCAGCTCATCCCTGCTACCAGGACTTGCACAGAACCAGCATGGGCTAGTCATACTACTAGATCTCTTTGCAATGGTGACTGATACAGAGATAGCTCTAGGAACAGACACATGAACATTAGGAGAAAAAAATCCTTCTTTTCCACTAGGGTTAAGCCAATAAGACATATGTTTAAGTGATTATTTTTTTTCAAGCCACATGGAAGAAATGAATCTATGTTGGATAAAATGAGGTCAAACCACCCAGAGAAGTAGAGCTCAAAGACAAAGAAAACCTCAAGACATTGTTTGGGTCCCAGATCTAGTCATACATGAGGTTGGACCCATCCCTGGGCTGCCTGAATTATTTATACATATAAATCTCCCAGTTGCTCAAGCTAACATGAGAAGGACCTGTGTTACTTACAGCTCAGAGCCCTCACAAAAAGAGTCCTTTTTTTGTTCCCTCTAAAAAGACCCCATCAGTCCCTCCTTTCTCTCCCCTCTCCATTGGCTGTGGATTTTTCTACATTAGCACCTTGAGTACTTTATATACTTATCTGTTTACACATCTCCCTCAAACCAGCTATGGACGCCTGGAGGAGAAAGATCTCAGCTTATGCACCTCTGATACCTACATGGAGCACTACATGATAAGCAATGCCATAGCTGCCTGCTGGGTATCTCTGAATGGATGGCCAGTCCTTTTTGCTCTCCTCTGTTATGTTTCTGTTTGTCCATACCCCTCAATCAGGTGCATTATGAATTTATGCTCATGATTTTAACGATAGCAAAAGACATCCATAAAACCTGAAGTGTCCTAAGTCTTAAAACATAAAGCCAGATGAAAGGGATCACTGCTGCCATGCAGAGAGGCAGAGTTGGAACAGGTAACTCTGGGAAGGGATCACAGAAAGCTCATTCTGGGGCGAGAGGCTGGGGGAAGTGGAAATTCCAAGGAAGGAATAATGAGCTGACGGTAGCAAACTGTTCTGGAGAAATATGCCACAAGAGACATCTGGAATGAAGTGATCTCACCCCATTAGGAAGGCTTCCAGATCCCTCCAATATCTGGGAGGCCCAACAAGCCACTTTTCCTGGCTTTTTGCAAATTATGGATTTTCCTGGCAAAGGTTTTCTGGACGTATGGCAACACTGTACACTCTATAAGCTATTAATCTAGTAAGGAGCACATGCTGTTCAGTGAGTCTGCTGGAAGACAGGTATTGTGGGAGTTCAGGAAGCCTGTCTCCACCTACGTGCTGCCTGAGACTCCCTTGCTATTTGCTGCTACCTACTGCTACCTGGGCACTGGGAAATGCAAGGCGGTTCCCTGGGGATGGAAATGGGAGTTGTAGGAGGCCATTAAGAATCACAGATGTTGGATGGAGCTAGAGAGTATTATGCGAAGTGAGATCAGCCAAGCTCAGGACATCAAAGTTGTATGTCTTTTCTCAAATGTGAGAGCTAGAGAGAAAATAGGAAAAAAGAAGGGGTTTTGTCAAAAGAAGAGAGAGACCAGTACAATAATGGAAGGGATTGGGGGAGAGAGATGGGTTGAGAAAAAACAAGGCTCTAGAAAGGGAACGGTTCTAATAAGGTTATGGCCCCACATGAAGGTATCACTGCTGATATCACTACTAATTGCACTAACATGTATGAGAAAGGAAAAAGGGAGAGTGGGGCGGGATATCCCAGGGCTTGGGAGACTGAGACGGGAGGATCACAGGCTTGAGCACAGCCTCAGCAGCTCAGCAAGACTCCCAGAAACCTCACAAGACCCAGTTTCAAAATAAAAAATAAAAAGGACTGGGAGTATAGTTCAAAGGTAGAATGTCCTTGGGTGCAATCCCAGTCCAAAAGGTCAATAGCATAACATGAAGGGCTCAGATATGAAGGTTAGGGGATCAGGGAGAGAGAATCTGAAGATATTTTATGGTGACTGATGAGCTACATCTCATTTGACATTGTCCAAAAGACTCCAGTAAGGACACTGGGTTTCCTTTTGCCAACCAGGCTGCGCTTCTTTGTGATTCTATGCTACACCACGGTCAGCAGTGCGCCCAGGTTTTATATAGGTTATGCTAAGACATAAGGTGACATTTTGAGAATTACAGAAAACCAACCTGCAAATGGGAACCCAAGGAGCTTTATCTATTAAGGAATCAGAACCTCATCTTGGTCATGGTTGAATTATAATTACCTGTTTAATGCTGGTGCAGAGTCAATGCTATTTGCATATCTGAGAACAGGAAAAGGAGGGTGGGCTGTCTGCAAACTGAGAACCTGGGTGATGGAGCATAAAGAAACTAAGCAGGTGCCCACTGCTTCGTCCAGCTGCCTGTCCAGTTAACAGTGAATGTTAAGTTTTCTCCGCAGACATGTCCTTGTTAGAGATCAGTTATCTCATCTCAGTGCCATTAGATATTACAACTCACTCTCCTGGCTCTAATGTCAAGGTCACCAGTCACGATTCTGATTCTTTTCAGGCCTCCCAAGTAGTCAGCTATATAGAAATATGGCACTTGTTAAATGCCTTGCGAAGTTCATCTACTGTGAAATGAAGAAACTGGCACTTGGGTCTGCAGATGGGCATTCTGAAAGCTAGGTTGGGATGTAGTTTTCTGATCCCACAAGACTAAGAAAGCTGGACCCAGTTTCAGTGGTAACCTTGAAAGGCTCGGACAGAAGGACAAGTAAACTAGATTTCCTATCATCATGTTCTACCTACCCCACACGCCCTTCAAGTTACACCACCAGCACTTGGGGAATTCTACAACTCTGTTCATTCACCTGGCTTAGTTTTTACCAGTGTTTCCATTTATGCTTCTCTCTTATGCAACAGATTTTGACCTCACGCTTGCCATCTATTGGTAAAAGAGAGAATTGCTTTGTTTTGTTTTTAATAGCAACTTTCTGTGAATCTTTTCTTTTCTCCCCTTCTCTGAGGTCCAAGAAGGAATGCAGCCTGATATATTTCCACTAAGAAGGTAAGATCTGCATTATGAAATCATATTGATAAGCACTGCATGGTACAAAGATCAAGCACTTTCTGTAGGAGTAGAGAGAATGGCAGAGAACCCTGACGGAGTCCCAAAGGCCAGAGCAACATAATTCACCCACAGAAGGTGACACAGCACCACACTCTCAATGCGCTGCGTTATTCCAACCATGAAACCTGAATGAGGGGTCAAGAGATCTGGCTTTAGGTAGAGACTCTGCTGCTAATCCCTGGGTGGCTCGGACGAGCCCCTTATTGTTCTGGGCCTTGAATTCCCCATCTGAGCAGGTTGGACCAGCTTAACCCTAAGGTTCCTCCCATATCTACCACTGCACAAGGCTAAGGAGAACATGCGCCATGTGTCCTGTATAATCTCAGATGTCCTTCTTCACCTACATAGTACCTGCGTTACTACCAAACATTTGCATAATGCCTACTGGGTGCCAGGCAATGTCCCATGTGATTAATAGATATTAACACTTTACACTTTCCATTGTCACTACAAACCCGTGGGTTAGTTTCTACCTTCATCTTCATTTCCAAGAGGAGAAACTGAGGCACGGTGAGATTAAAGAGACAGGGTCATGTAACTAGTAAACGTGAAAGCGGCACTGGGACCCCATATGAAATACGGAAACAAAACTGTCTTAGGATGCTGTTACGGGTTGACATGAAGGACAACCAAGATGCATGGCACCCAGTACAGTGCAGGGACTCAATAAACACGGCTTCCTTTGTAGCTGGCACCTTGGTTTTGGCTTAGGATTTTGTCTACACAACTGCAATTTATTCCTAAAGCCAAAATTTAGTTAGCTAGTGTTTGAACCTAAGAATAATAATAGTGGTGGTAAAAACCATAATAATGCAGCTAGCCTTCCATATCTATAGATTCCACATCCTTGGTTCACCCAACCAGATAGAAAATATTTGGGGAAAAATGTCTGTACTTAACATATACAGACCGTTTGTCATTATTCCTTGAGCAATACAGTATAATCACTATTTACATGGCATCTGCACTGTATAAAGTATTATAGGTAATCATGACTTAAAGCATACAGGAGGATGACCACAGGTTATATGAAAATACTGAGCCCTTTCATCTAGCAGCATCTCCATCTGCAGATTGTAGTATCTTCAGGGATCCTGGACTCAGCCCCCCCTGGGATACTGAGAAACGACAGTAGCAGTGATGGAAACTAAGTTCACTGACTGCTTAGTCATAAGTTATAGCAAGGACCTTCAGTTGTTCACTTTTTAGCCTCATAACACTTTGATGTATGGACCTTTAATGTCCTTTTTTTTTTTTTTGCTCTCCAATTTTTTTTATGAAAACAAATAAAACTTAGCTAGGATGAGTGATGTGCCCAAGGTCACGAGTTAAGAAGTGGCCCAACAGGAGTTCAAAGATGAGCAGTCTGACCCTCAAAAGCACATTCTCCTGGACAGGGACATGAGCCGAGCTACCAATCTTCACTTAGCTCTCAGAGTGGACTCCATTCAGGACCCATGAACCATGTTATCTCAGCGCCTTCGCTTTCATAAGCTAAAAGCCTTCCAGAGAAAATGAGATGCTGAAAACACAGAACATTCTGATGTCCAGTTCTTCCACCTCTGGAAAATGGGGCCTCTTACAAAATCCGAGCGTTTCCCAATTTTGAACAAAAATAACTCAAGGCTGTGTTGGAAGTTTCAGCACTGTCTGGTGAACTAACACATTCACTTATTTTAATTCCTTTAAGAGACATTTCCAAGGCATTGAATGACCTAATAAAGGGGTGCAAGCAAAATATTTCATGTAAAATATTTCCCTCCCATTTGAACGTGTCACCTGAAAGAGAAAGAGACTGCTGCAGATGTGGGAAGGCTGTCTACACCAGGAATGGAGGAGACTCAGTCTGGGGTCTCTGGGTATCAGTAGATATCTCCCCAAAACTAGATGAAAGGAAGAGTAAGGGGAAGAAAGGTCCACTGAGCTAGTAGCCCTGCCTTAAGAAGATGTGTAAGGCCTGGAGGAAAAGCCCCAGGGCAGGGAGAAGAGCAGACACTGCCTGGACCTCGCAGTTGGCAGTGCGGCCATTAGCTCCTGGAAGACCTTAGGTCAGCAGGCAACTGAGCACACCTGTCCTGGATGGAAATTCAACCCCAAAAGTTGTATGCACCAAGGTAGAAAGAGAACCAAATGTGTGGTATCCTGGCCATAACAAAGGAACGCAAACTCTCAGTAATTGGCATAATTCCAAACAGAGAAGTGTGTGCCTTTTCTGTCTTTTGCCAATCGTATTTTTGTTTCCTCGATGCCAATATCTGGCCAATTATTTCTGTTATGTATCTTTTTTTTAATATAGAAAAGTATGAAGAAGAAAACAACAATACAAAGAAACCTCCCTGTCTAGATAAATAGTTAGCATTGAAAGATACAAACAGAAGTGATAGATATACATGGTGAAAAATTCACAGAATACACACACAAAAAAATAAACAGGAGAAGCTTGCTTCACATCACCCCATCTCCATTGTTCCTTAGGCAACAATTCCTATTAGTTCTTTGTTTCCTACCAGAAAAAAAAAAGAATACACCAATACACTATATGTTGTGTCTTTTATCTTTAACATGGAAGACCTGCTCTTCATCCCGCTTCTTTGACTTCGTGAAACATCTTAAGAGATTTTTCTATTTTAACACATGGAGTCCCATCTCATTCCTCGTAACTATGGCGTGGCAGTTCACAGATGTATCCTAATTTATCTCACCAGACAGCTGCTAATGGATTATTTAGGTGGCTCCCAGTGTTTGTTATTATAAACAGAAGTGCACTGAATCTTCCCCTTGAAACCTCTGAGATGTACTTTCATGACTATATCCAGAGGGTAAATTTCAAGCCATAAAACTGCTAAAACAACAGATTCAAACATGTAAAACTTTAATAGGAACAAACTGCCCTCCAAAAACCATCTTCTCAGTGGTTTAAAATGGTAAAATGCTCAGCAGGAAAAAAAAAACTCCACCAACTAATAAGAGTTCTGTCAGTTTTTGCCCTCATTAGCCATATCTTCAGGGCACAAGGGAATTTTAAATGGAAGAAAATATCTACCACTTTGCTAATAACTGCAACGTTCTTAAAACACACCCAGGTCATCTGTCCTTATCATAGACTATTACTGTGTCTTTTCAGGTTAAAATAAAAAACATTTTGCAGGTTAAAAAATGATGATCTGCTACCTTAGGAACAAAAGTCTATGATCAACTCCAGGAGCAACCAAATCTGTAGCTTTCTTTTCTTTCCACAATTAATACTAGAATCATCTCACCACAATCAATTTGTGCCCATTTGTCTATTAAAAAAAAATTCATCTTCATTTTTTTTTTTTTTTTTTTTTTTGCAGGGCCGTTCGACATCCAAGCTACACCCCTGCCCTGTTTTTTATTCTTTCTTTTGAAACCGGGTCTCACTGAGTTGCAGAGGACCTCACTAAGTAGCTGAGGCTGTCCGCGAACCGCAATCCTCCGGTCTCAGCCTCCCAAATGCTGGGATTATAAGTGTGCACCACCACACCCGGCTTCATCACCCTTCTGCTGTCGCTGTCCTCCATGGTCTAAAAAGAGAAAATTTTCCATCCACCAAAATAACTTTGGGATGGACTCAGGCAATGCATGAAGTGAAAACATGAGAAAATACAGTGATCATCTGATTTTAGAATGAGAAAGGACTATAAAAAACACAAAGCATAGAAAGAAACACACAGACTACAAAATGGGCAAACTCCATTACATAAAATTTAGGGCTTTGGTTTTATGGTACCAACTAAACATAACTTAAAGGCAAGTGGCAATGTGGGAAAAATATTTGCTATGTATATGTCAAACAGCTAAGACCTTTGTTAAACAAAGAGTTCTCATAAATCATAGGATCCGTAAAGAAAACTACAAACACTACAATATAGAAAAAAAAGAACAAAATGTAAGGGAAATGTTCAACGTTTTTAATAACTAGAGAAATGTAAGTAAACACCGCGATGCCATTTTCCACTTATGAAATGTACACTCCTCTTAGGGAGGGTGTGGGGGAAAGGCACTCTCTCTGTAATCTCTGACAGAATTATAAATAAGAGTCACCTTTTCAGAGAGCTATTTCAAAAGTTTTTATTGACTTTAACATAAAGAATTTATCCCAAGAAAATGATCTTCGATATGCCAAATGAATTATGTAAAAGAATATTCAATGCAGAAATGCATGCAACACCAAAAATTAAAAATCTAACAGCCAATGATTGGTTAGATAAGAAGGTGTCTTATAAACCACCCCATGATTTTGTTTTCTACTTGGAATAAAATCAAGGCAAGCTACCCTGTGATCTGAGGGCTGTCTCTCTCTGGTACCTCATCTCCTCAATAAATAAGTAAGTAAAAATAAATAAGTAAAATAAAATCAATGAAATAAATAAAACATCATCATTAAACTCCTGGCTGGGCACTTGGTGCACACTGTGATCTTAGCATTTGGGAAGATGAGACAGAAAGATCACAGTAACAGCCTCAGCAACTTAGTGAGGCTGAGGCCCTCGGCAACGTACTGAGACTGAAGTTGGTTAAGAAAAAATAAAAATAGGCAAAAAGGAAACAAACGGGAAAGAAAAGGAAAACTATAGCTTTAAAATCTAGAAACTTCATAACCCTTATCTTCACCCTGTGAGGTCTGTTCTGTCTTGGTTAGAAGCCTCGACAGGCCCAAACCTTATTCATAATAGCCCCTCTCCCCACCTGAGATCACTGAGAGGTTTAGTAAACAAAGGAAGAAGGTCAAGCTTGGGTACCACCAGCCACCACCCACTGGTCAATGTGGGGACCCCTGCTGCATCCCCCTAGCCACCCCCTCAGGGGGCTCACCTATAAAAGAAGAACTGTGAGACCCCAAGGTGCTCTCTCTTGAGATGGCCCATGTTCTACCTTGAACATCTATTCCCCGCTTTCCTAAATAAACCTGTCTCTGTCTCCGACTGGCATGTGCTGAAATTCTTTTCTGACCCCGAAACCAAAGACCTCGCTGATCCTGAGCTCCTGTGCTGAGGAATGGGCCCTTTAGTCCCAACATGACCTTGTAACAAAATAAAAATAAAAAAAAATAATAAGACTGGTGATGTAGCTCAGAGGTAGAATGCCCCTGTGTCTAATCCCCAGTAACACACACAGGCCCGTGCACGCGCACACACCCCCACACACACACGTGCGCACACACACACACATCAAAACCAGCTGTAGAATAGCAAGTTCAGTATCATCACATTTTTGTAAAAATTAAATACACATGCATGTGTGCAAAGTATCATCACATTTTTGTAAAAATTAAATACATATGCATGTGTGCACATGCAGATAATTGAACAATAGGGCTACAGCTCCAGTGCTAGGCAGAAGCTACGCATTAACAGAGGTCATGCCTACATGGGTAGGATTTGGAGCACTTTCAACTCTTTGTGTTTTGTGTGTTTTGTAGTATTTCTTTGTGAATCCACCTTGTAACAGGTAGGCTAATGTGGATGATATAACATGTCCAGCTCAGATTAATCCAGGGCTGCCTGAACCACCCTTAGCACCCTCCAAGAGGGTAAGTGGAAGCCAAGGGAACACCTCACCAATGAGAGTCGATTTCTTGTCTACTTTTTAGTTTAAACCCAAAGAAAAAAGTTTTCTCAGAACCCTACACTGTTGCCAGTCTGTTCTGAGCCCTTTCCTAGCACTGCTCTTCCTGCCTTCCTCCTTCCATGGGTCCATCATGGTTACCACCAAAGTCCAAGGCAATGTCCCCAGGGATGAGAAAGTGGCTCTGATACCTGCTGGCAGTGACCCTGGGACTCCAAATTAAAATAGCAAGTGATTAAAATAGCAAGACTGAGCTTGGGCTGGTGCAGGGACAGCTTGACCAGGAGGAGCCTCTCTGAGTTCTTCAGGTCCACGAGGGCCCACCTGAGAAATACAACCTTCTGGAGGATAATGTGGCAGCAGTAGATGACAGCAAGTGCTTTCAGATTTACATGCCATTGAACTAGAAATTTACTTCTAGGAATTAATTCTCAAGGGAAATATTATGCCAGTGAAAAATAATTTTGTTCAGTGATATTTATATAGCATTGTTTGTGAAAAAGAAAAGACTTATTTAGCATTCAACCATAGGTATTGGTTTAAAAAAAAAAACTAGAATAGCCAGGTGTGGTGGCGCACACTTATGATCCCAGCATTTGGGAGGCTGAGACAGGAGGATCGTAATTCATGGACAGCCTCAGCTACTACTTACTGAGGCCCTTTGCAACTCTGTTTTCAAAAAAGGAATTAAAAAAAAATAGGGCTGGGGGTGTAGCTCAGAGGTAGAATGACCCTGGGTTTCATCTCCAGTACCACACACACACACACACACACACACACACACACACACACACGGAATATCTACAACATTATGCAATTTTAAAAACAATATTATAAAAGAATACATGGAATAGAAAAATATTCTCATGTAGTCAGTTTAAAAAGCAAAAAAGTATGAAAGTATGTCCGGTATGATCTCACTTTTATAAGAAAAATGACAGGCGTGGAAAAATACACATGAAAATAGCAAGAGTTTTGTCACCAGCAACATGACTTGAGTTGTGATGTGCTGACAGCCACTGCTAAACAGCATGATCCTAATCATAACTGTGAAGGGTATGGGGGCTTCTGAGTGCCAGCCTCTGTTCTGAGTGCTTTAGACTAATTAACTCATCAGCCCTCATCAGTCCTAGGAGGTAGCTTCTGTTATCCCCACGTCACAGACGGGGACATTGAGACACAGAGAGGTTAGGTAACTCGCCCAAGATCCCCCAGTGTTAAAAGAGGCAGGACGCAAACTCAAACCTAGCAACATGGCTTTAGTCTGTGATGATAACCACTTTTTCTACTTATTCCTGGAAACCTGGTAGGATGATGTCTTCACGGTATAATATCCATTTGCCTCCCCAGGGCTAGTTCACAAGAGAGTTTTCAGTGGCTGCCATTTGAGATAGAGCCATTTTCTGAAAGTGAAGACCACACAGCTTTTTTGCCCATTGATAGAGGTGATCCATTAAAGCACTGGGTCTTTTAATTTCAGGATATCAACACTAGCAAATGAGTAATGGCTGACTGCTTTCAGGATTTACTTTTCTTGACCTTTACAGTTCAGGCCACTTAGACGTGGGTCAGAAAACAGCTGGTAACCCCATTTCTCAGCGTATTGTCCCCGTCACATTGTCACCCCGGCTGTGGTGAAGTTGGGGAGGACTGTACCATCATCTTCATGCGCAACGTGGTCTCTGTCATCCACCCAGGCTGGGGACCGTCACTTCAGTCTATGTCTCTGCAGCACTTGGCCACAGCAGCCATCGCTAGAGTTCCCACAAGTTGGACTTTGGATTCTTCTCTCTGCTGTCTGGTCTCATGGATGCCTTCCTTGCCAAGTCTACCCATCAGTACTGCCCTGCTCATCACAAGCAACCAAGAGCCAATAGGTTCTATCTCATTTCAGGAAACTTCTGAGATGGCAGAAACAAGCTCACCTCCAAGAGGAAAGCTTTGGCCATGCCATGAGCTTCATTCCTGCTCTCCTTGTTAGGATGTACTTGCCATTGGTCAGATAGTCTCCAATTTTCTTTCCAGTCTTTCCCCATGTTCTAGATCCAGGTTTGAGTGAGCAAGAATTGTCTGGCAAGGGTCTTCCACAGACACTTCCAGTATGTTGCTATTTGGTGGGAATTCCCTATAGAATGTAGCTTTACTCCAGGGATCTAACAGAGGGGAATTCTGTGTTTCTGTCTTTCCTATCCTTCTCCTCAAGTCCTTTCTGCTCTTAAGAGGAAGCATTGCTAATTCAGTGGATCCTGTTGGAGAATCCCTTGCACACAAAAAGGATCAGTCCCTGCTTCTGAAGGACAAGCCCATGTGCATGGTTCTCTGGGTCGTCCTCCTCCACCTGTCTCCCTGGAGCAGCCAGCTGACCCATATTGATCTGTCCTCTCACACAGCAGCAGTGGGCAGGCTCAGGTTTGGGTTTGTGGCAGTCCATGAAAAGAAGACAGTCTTACCCCAAGCCCAGATAACTAGCAATCTGCCAGGGAGAGGCAGGCAGGACAGGCAGGTGGGTGGGGATCCACGTCAAGTCTGGTTCAGAATCAACTGACACTTTGCTTTTCTCGGCCATTATTCCCCAGGTATCTCTCCTCTTGGATACCTGGGGATATCCTGGTTATCAGGTATCCTGAGAGATACCTGATAACTACTAGAAAGTTATGGCTGCAGTCTAGGGCAAGATTCCAGACCTCTGGCTACTAGTGCCATGCAAGTGGTGTGCTGACCTCATTATTTCTATCATCTGGTTTCCAGTCTCATCCGCCCTTGACAAGTATGAGCTGGTTTGATGCCTCTGCACCTTGACCTTAATTCTCCCCACAGCACATGACTCTAGAAGACCATTAAGGTCACCTGAGGAACATTGGTAAGCACACCAGACCTCACCTACAGAGAGCCGGATCTTATTGGTCTGGCTTTGGAGGCTGTAAATGCAGGTAGTTTCAATGTCAACCAAGGTGGAAAATTACTGCCAGGCATGTGGCAATCTCACACTCTAGGCTGATAAGCGTTTGCCATTTCTTACCTGAGTTTGAGTTCTTTCTTCATGGCTCTGAAATAAGCTTATATGGCAAATTTTGTTAGAAGACTCAGCACAAGGGTCAGTCACTTTTCTATTTTTGTAGCTAAGTCCTGGATTCCTTTCGTTTTTATTTTATTTTTAATTTTTCACACTTCTGAGGACCAAGTCCAGGCAAGCACTCTACCTCTGGGCTGCACCCCAGCCCTCGGCCTTGGCCTTCTTTGCTCCTCCAAGTCTGGGTCTGAGCCACAAGCTGCTGGGATTCAGACATGAGGGCATGAGGAGCTGGTCCACAGCGCGTCCTGGAACTCTCAAGGGGCAGCACTGCTTCCTCACTGCAGTGCTTCCCATTCCTGCCAATGCATGTCTGACTTCTTATCCCTTCCTCCTCTCTACAATGAGCTCAGATGACTATTTTCTGCCCAGGTCAGAGGGATGGGATAGAGGGCTGGATCTAGAACCACAGGGAACATCACAAATAGGGTAAATTGAATCTGGACTTGAACTAAGGTAAACACATTTTGTGCTTCAAAAACTTGTTTCAATGCCTCAATGCTACATTACATTTCAAATTGCAGAGGGATAATATTTAAGAAAAGCTTCATCTCTCAGAATGGGTTTCTTCCAGAAGATTCCATAGATGAGCAAATAAGATGAGCTGAGGGGATGAGAGGGGGAAAGAGGAAAATTCTCTAATGCACATGATGTGCTTTAACAAACATATCAAAATCAATCACTAAGCCAAGTATGAGAATGAGGGAGGGGGAGGGAATGGGGAGGGAATTTGGTAAGGGCTAATTGGGTGATGTGTGCATGTATGCTTCTACCATATTGCATCCCATTGAGATGTATGACTACAATGCACCAATAATTTTTTTTTAATTTTACTCAGAAAAAAAAAAAAAACTGGGTTTCTTCCATGCAAGCTCCATGAACAGCATTGGTAGGAGCTGAGAAAGACCAATAAGTAGGGCATAAGCAGGTCCTCAACCCGCTTTGCATCACAGGCGATAGATCCTGCAGATGCCCCCAAAGTGTCACTGATACTTGGTCTCCCTCACAGGCTGATGACAACCTGAAATTTAAAAAAAAAAAAAAAAAAAAGAATCCATACTAAAGACCTATAAGAACCAGGAGTCTGCCTGAACCAGTTCTGCCTCCCACAGGGTAAGAGAGCAGAATGAGAAGACCTCTCTGTCTTTGTCATTCCCACAATCTCACCAGCACTTACTTTAATCAAGCTCCTGACAATTGATAAAGGTCTGATGTAAGAAAATGGGAAGTCAGAAACATGGCAAATGGCAGTTTCCTGCCCCTATGATTACATGAAGTTACTTCTGTTGTTATTTTATTTATTTATTTATTTATTTATTTGGTGGTACTGGGGTTCCTGGAAACCCTTCTACCCCTGGGCTACACTCCCAGACCTATTTTTACATTTTTATTTGGAAACAGGGTCTCTTAAACCAGCGCGGCTGTCTTCGAACCTGCGCGATCCTCCTGTCTCCACCTCCCAAGCGCGGGGATTACAAGCGTGCGCCACCACGCCTGGCAGCTGTTGTTGCTTGCATTGTTTTTCTTGGTGTGTGTTTTTTAAGCCAACTACCCTGTGAGAGGAAAATTCTATCTAAGAAACAAAACGGTATTAAGTGATGCCAACCAGTCATGAGAAAGTCGCAGAACCTCAACAGGACACTTCATGTTTAGACTCGTTTTGAGTCATCTACATTCCTCAAGAGTTAACGACTGATGCCACTGTGGAGTCCTGGGGCTCCAGGCTCTGCCTTGGATCTCTGAAAGACTCCTGCCTTCAAGCAGACAGTTGAAAGTACAACAGGTAATATATGTGTGTTACATTTTTTTCTGCACATAAATATTGTCATAGAATGAATTTGCTAGGTTGAAAAAGAAAGTTATAGAGCAATGTGATCCTATTTTATTTAGTATATTTTTTGCACATGTGCATGTGTGTGCATACGTACATACACATATATGCATGTGAAAGCAAGAAAGACAATGTACCAAGGACATACACCAAACTGAATTTTAAGGCAGTTTCTCTGGACAATATTATGGAAGTGAGATAGCTATATAAGAGGGATTCTAAATTTTCTTTTTTCCTACGATGAATAGTTGCTAGCACTTAATATAAAAAACTATAAAACTTTAATCAAAACCATTTTGGTGATCAGGTCACTATCAAGTATAAAACACTTTTTACAGTGTTTTTTATTGGCACGTTGTAGTCATACATATTAATGGAGTATAAGATGATAGAGGCATACACATCACTCTCATTTGACTATTCCCAAATTATCGCCCCTTCCCCCTCCCTCCTTCTCATGTTGGGCTTACTGGTTGACTTTGATGTATTTATGAATGTATATAATGTGCATTATGGAGTACTGTTTATTCCACTCAAATGTGCCAGATATCATACACATATGTATGACAACTCAAACCTTTAAGTTCAATGTAGACTGCCAGGATTCAATGGACACTCCAGCTCAGACCTTTCTTTAACAGACTGGGATGGCCAATTCTTAAACCAGCCCAATTCTTTAGCTTCCAAAGAGCCGCTAGGGCATTATATATTTTAAAGAATAAAATACTTTCTGAAAACTCTGGGTAAGGGCTGGCGCGCTCTCTCTCTCTCTCTCTCTCTCTCTCTCTCTCTCTCTCTCTCTCTCTCTCTCTCCTCTCTCCTCTCTCTCCTCTCTCCCTCCCTCCCTTTCTGTCTCTCTCCCCCATCACCTCCTCTTCCTCTCCCTCCATCATCTCTCTCTCTGTCCCTCCCCCTCTCCACCCATGGTTTCTTTCTCCCTCCCCATTCCTTCTGGAAGGATTTTGTATTATTAACCTCCATCTTCTAATTGCAGAAGCTGGCACACTTGTATAAAACTTCATGCAGTAAGTACTTTGAGCTTTATAGTATCTGTCACAACCACTCGGCTCTGAGTCAACTTGTTCTGTCAACTTCTGCAGCACAAGATTAGCTACAGGCAACACATAAACCAATGGGCCCGGCCTGGGCCATAGCTGCAGACCACACTACGGAGCATGTAGAACAACCACCACCCTTCACTCTACAGTCCACACAGGCTCCAGGAGGGGTGTGTGTGTGTGTGTGTGTGTGTGTGCGTGCGTGTGTGCTGGCACACATAGACAAGTCACAGGGAAAGATGACAATAGAAAAACCCTAAGCCTCACAAGTCCCAAGAGACACTACAAACTCCCAGCTCTATCACCTGCAGCAAATGTCTCCCCAGGACCGCTGCTCCCCATTTCCCACAGCTGAGAGCAGGAGGGCTGGGCTGGGCCCTGGCTTCATCACCTGGAGACTCTGGGCAAACCCCTGGACAGGAGACTTAAAAATGTCACCAGTACAGGGGCCTCTCAGCGCAGGTCAGTGACTCTGGGCAAGTGTGTGCTCGTTGAGAAGCCCACTTAACACACGGATTCACACTCATACGGCTGGTTAGAACAAGCTTTTAAGCTAATGAGGGGAAGGAAAAGAGGACAAGGGGGTGCACTTCCCAATTTCTAAAACCATGATCCTGGCGATCAATTGTTTTGTAAAGACTAGACTTACAAAAAGAACACAGCCTGCGGTTTACTCACAATAGAAGAGGCAAATGGTGGCCCTGGAAGCTGCACCTACAGCCAGGTGGGGCAGGGTGCCCACAGACTGTATTCCTTTCTTCTGCTGCTATCACAAATTACCATAAGCCCGGTGGCTTGAAGCCACAGAAATTTATTTCCTCCTGGTTCTGGAGGCTGGATGTCTGAACTCAGGATGTCTGGGAGGGACAGTGCCTTTGAAGACTCTGGGGACAATTCATTTCCAACTTGTGACTTGTGTTACTCCAGTCTCTGCCCATGTGGTCCTGTTGTCACCTCCTTTTCTGGTTAATGGATCTCTCTTGTGTCTCGCCTAAGGGCGTTTGTCCCTGGGTTTAAGGCTCACCTGGCTGATGCAGGATGTTCTCTGCATCTCAAGATCCCTAATTTAATATTACATCTGCAAAACACCCTTCTTCCAATAAAGAAGGCCACATTGACAAGTTCCGGAGATCTGACACAGACATCCGTTTTGAGGGGTCATTTTTGCTGACCACAAGCAGGTGGCACCGACGCAGCTACCTCCCCATCACCCACTGTGCTCGCGGAGCTGAATGCCAGATGCCCGGTTAGATCATCAGCCACAGAAAGCTTGTGGGAAATGGAAACCGGCCAAATGCTAAAATGCGTCCTGGCCAATAGTCAACGGGGACTATAAATCTGAAATAGAAAAAACATGTCTGATGTGTAGGGTGCTGCTGGGCTGGTAATGGAGCTGCTTCAGAAGAAAGCAGAGGACTACTCTTGACCTGATGCATGCCTTATCCTAGACACAAGGAGGGAGTGAGAGAGGAACCAAAGACCAAGGTTCTCAAGGAGGATCACATGCACCTGAGTTGTCCGATGTTATTTTATCATAGTCCCAGAACCAGGAGGAAGGCTGCAGTGTCCCTATTTTGTAGTTGAAAAAATTAAGGCTCAGATGGGTTGGACACCTGGACCACAGAGGGTGTAGTGGGTGAGGCCAGTATTTGCACCCTCTCTGTCTGGTTCTGGGCCAAGACTGTGTTTTCCCCAAAGCCAAGACTTCAGTGATACAGGGTGACAGGTGACTGGCACCATCTCTTTAACACCTGCATCCTACATCACAAAGCTCGGCGAGCACCAAAGCAGGAGACTCACCAATGCAGGAACCATAGTGGCCAGAGACTCCTGACACAATGCTGAGCTCCTGGCAGAATGCCTGCCTTACCCTGGGGGCCTTTTAGATCATCTGGGCAGCAGCCATGACACCAATCTCCTTCACGTCCCTTCTTCTAGAGGCTGGCCCCTATTGTCACAGGCCCTACTCTTGGTGCCAGGACCTTCTCTTTTGGCCTGACCCGCAGACCTTCCCCACCCACACTAGACTTCTCCATTGCTACTCTGCCTCTCCTGTTTCTGGGAAGAACCTCAGAGAGATTGCATGGTTAAGGAAGAAAAATCTGCTACCCTACCTGGGATACCATTTCTTCCTCCTCACTCTTCCTCATTCTCCAAATCTCAAGTCAAAAGCTACCACTTTGATCCATCCCAAGTAACCACCCTGCCTCCCACCGGGCCTGTTCCAGTTTATTTTCCTCCTAGGTGTTAGCACAATCGGACATTACCTAGTTTATATGTTTATTGCTAATTATGTGCCTCCTCTTTGTAGGATGGAACTTCCCGAGTCTGGGACCTTCTGATTGGCCTACACTAGATCCTTGGTACCTAGGCAGGGGTCTGGGGCATTGCAGCCCCTGGATAATATGGGAGCGAGTGACTGAAAGCAATCACATCCCAGTAATTCTGTTTCCAGCAAGGACATGGAACCCAGCTGGAGTTCTCCCCAGGGTTACAGACCAAGTCCTCACTGAAATCTCAGCGCACAGTATTTCAGTATGGTCCTAGAAAACACCAAGCCAAGTGGGCTGTCTCTCTTCCCTGGAGCTGCACAATCAGGGTCACCCTAGGACAGATTGAATGCATACTGCCTCTGCAATTACACTGAGAAGCGCTACAAAATTAACACAGTCTAGGCCATAAATCCTGAAAATCCCCAAACACAGTTAATACGGTCATTTTTTTTTTTTTTTTTTAGCAAATCAAGCACTTTCATGGGCGCCTCAGAGCCATTTTGGGAAGTGACGGCTCTCTCTTAAATTGTGAAGTGTCTATATGCCAGCCTTCTGCTGCCGCCCAGGAGAGAGCCATTAGCACAGTGACAAAACAATCTCTCAGTACTGACACAACATTGGGCGAGAAACAGCCAGTGTCGGTGGCCAGCAGCTCCTCGGCCGACTTACATCAGTGATCCAAGGTAGCCCTCTGCCTCCTTTTGGGAGGATGAAGAAAGGACAGAGCAGAGGGATCCTCAATTGCACTTGATAAGAAGAGGTAGCTGTAAATGGCCCTTGAGGAGGTGGGCAAGCAGGGTGTAAATGGGATATTTTATTCTGGTGGATGCTATGCTCATCTTCACAACTGACTTCCTGGAGAGAGAGGGAGAGGGAGGGAGGGGGAGAGGGAGGGAGAAAAAAGAGAAGGAGAGGGAGGGGGAGGGAGACAGACAGACATTTGATTTGGGAAGATAAGACTTCCACCTGTACTACAGGGTTTTGCAGCACAGTGAGGGATAACGGGAGCGCAGCAGGGGCATCACCCGTGAATGGCGTGGGCTTCCCTTCATTGGCATCCGTGCGAGTGCCAGGCGAGTGTGGGGAGTGCCCCGCTGCCGGAGTCACACAAGGAACAGCAGGGGTGTGCCATGGTGGGCTTAGCACATGCACCAGGGCACACATGCATGTGTGTATGTGCGCATGTTTGGCATTTCCAGTTTTGAAATGATTTTAGATTTATAAAAATAATATAGCATAGACAGTTGCCACATATCCTTTACCCAGCTTCCCTAACACTAACGATTTATGTAACTTGATGCATTGACCAAAGCTGATGGTGCTGTTAACTGGATTACAGATTCTACCACCCCACCCTCAACACACACACACACACACACACACACACACACACACACACATCCTTTTCCTGTTCCAGAATCCAATCCAGGGCACCACACTGCATGTAGGGCATTTCTATTTGGAAGATTTAGGATGATATACCCCTTCCTTTCTTTAGAAAGCTCTCAAGCCAATGAGATACTGAAATTTTTCATGTCCATCTTTAGTTTCCTTTCATAAAATTAGTTAACCTATATCTCAGTTTGCCTCTCTGTAGAATGGAGTCAGTAGTAGGACTTGATTCATGATTGTTTGAAAAATTCAATGTTTCTGGAAAGTGTTTAACAGAAGGCTGGGCAGACAGACTATAAACGTTAGCCACTGCAGTCGGCTTTTATTAACAAGAAGAGCAATTGTATCCCGTGTTTAGACTCAGCAACAAAATGAATAGCCAAGATCTATTTTAAGGCCCAGATTCTAAATCCTAAAAAAAAAAAAATGTAGTTTTTGTATACAGCCAGCCAAGGAGCTGGGTGTGGCTGCTGGGGTCAGGAAGTAACTACCAAGCTGAATCTTGGCTTTTCCTTCTTGGCTGTGCCTGGTAGTTGAAAGCCAGGGCTGTGACAACTGTGTAGTGGTGACAGAAGAGGGCCACTGATAGGCGGCCAGCTGGCCCCAGCCTCGCTACTCCAAACGTCTGGAGCTCAGTGCAAACAGCTGGGATGGCGCCAGGCCCAGGCTAGCGCTGCCAGTCGGCTTCAGAACCACCTTGTTCCAGAAATCAGATCAGCCCCTCGCCTTTGATCACTGAAGTGCACGTGATTACTGTAACTCTCTTCCAGGAGGAAAGAGGATGGGAAGGAACATTTACCCCGGGTACCTCATGCCAGTCCCTGCACAGTGATCTTCAGTTTTTTTCATATACGTCCATCCATAAAATATTTTGACCACATATTATACAAACTAATAAACACACACATATACATATACAAATATATATGTATATATATCTATATACCTTACATATGCACACACATAGAAACAGGTTAAGTATAATACACAATACTATTGAATTCATACATATATATATGGCCTATTTCTTCTATTCTCCAAGGCAGTCCCCTATAGGCCACACACCACGAAGAGTCAGCATCAGACTCCCCACTTTGCATCTCAATACATCATATTTTCTTACCAAGGCAACCCTTACCTAGGCTCTGTCCTGTACACCACTGAAGAGAACATTTCTTTACGGAAAAAGAAAAGTAAAGATGACGAAGCTCCTTCTTCCATCCTTATTGGGTTACAAAATGTTACAAAATGATCCTTTTCCCTTGGTTGGTATTATATCAATTTCATCTCTATATTAAGATATATAAGCCTCATACAATATCAACTACAGTTCTAAAAAAATCACACCCCAGAGGGAGTCGGCCAGCAGAGCTACAGACTGAGAAAGAAAGGGCAAGCCTGCCCAAGGCCCTAAATCTGGGCAGCATCATCTCAAAAGGTGTGGGGCAATTGGAAATGTGAGGTGGTATTAACTTCATTGTCACAAGGACTAGGGGGACGTATTGGCTTTTAGTGTTGGGAGAACAAGATGCTAAATACCCTGCGACGTGTAGCACAGTTGAAGACTTGTCCCAACATATAGACCAACAACTCCCCAAGTGAATTATGCTTAAAACATTCTTGGAAGCTCAAGGGGTCTTTACATGAGGTAAGCCCACAGACCACAATCTGGGACCACCAGTGTAGGTAGGCCCTGGGGAGCAAGGTGATGAGGCTAGCTCTTCACAGTGCATGGTGAAGCCTTCATGATGGATGGAAACACCTTTCTGAAAGGCATCCTCAGATGGACTGTGAACTCCATGCCTACACATACCACCTCCAGCCCATCTTCGTGGACTCCAAGTCCATCATGGTGCTCAGTATGTCGTTGGTAACTTGATTCTAAAAGAAAGATTAGGTTTTTCTTCCATGAAATGGCTAATAGGGTAACAGCTCTAGGTGAAGAAGACCAAAGGGCACCTTTCCCAAGAACAGGTGTGGCAGAGATGTGGCGAAGCCAAAGGCCTCCAAGTTTGCTCAGTGCATGTTGGAGTGGCTCTGTTGGGATAAAAGAAATCTGGGCTAGCAAAAGCTCACTGGCACCAATGCTGACGAGTTTTCTGGATCAGAAATCTGTATTTTGTGAAAGCCTTTCAATCAGTCTGGGTGGTCTGTTAAGGCCTGGCAATTAAAGTAGAGAGACAACTGCCAGGTCTACTTTTCTTCCTTTAAAAGAATATTTTGTTTTGTTTTGTTTTTGTTTATTTGTTTTGTGGTACCAGGGATGGAACTCAGGGGCATTCTACCTTTGAATGACACCCCAGCCCTATTTTTTATTCTTTATTTTGAAAATGGGTCTCACTGAGTTGCAAAGGGCCTCACTATGTAAGTAGCTGAGGTTGTCTGCGAACCATGATCCTCCTGTCTCAGCCTCCCAAATGCTGGGATTACAGGCATGCACCACCATGCCTGTTTAAAAATACATAACTGGCTCTGTCTTTCCATGTGATGCCCTCTGCCATATCATGACCAGGTTAGGAAGGCTAGTTAAATATAAAAAGGCCCCTTAAGGAGCTCATAGATTGGTGCTTGCAGTTGATACCCACTTCTAGACACAGTAAGGATTTAAAACATTATTTGGGGGGAAAAAAAACCACCAAAACATTATTTGAAGCTGGGTATGGTGGTTCATGCCTGTAATTCCAGTACTTGGGAGGCAGTACTGAGACAGGAGGGGCAAAGATTTGAGGCCAGCCTCAGCAACTTAGCAAAGCCCTCAGCAACTTAGCAGGACCTTGTTTCCAAATAAAAACTAAAACAGGTGAGCTGGGCATGGTGGCACATGCTTGTAATTCCAAAACTTGAGAGACTGAGATAGGAGGATTGCGGTTCGCAGCCAGCCTCAGCTACTACTTAGTGAGGCCCTTTTCAACTCAGTGAGTGAGACCCTGTTTCAAAATAAAGAATTAAAAATAGGGCTGGGGGTGTAGCTCAGAGGTAGAATGCCCCTGGGTTCCATCCCCAGTATCGCAAAAAAAAAAAAAAAAGTTTCTTAAATTATTTTTAAAAAATAGAATATTTTTTATGGCAACCAGCCTCAGATTGTTGTTGGTCAAGAAAGAGAGATTAATGTAACTCTCAAGACCAAAGTTAGTAAGTTCCAAAAACCGACAGCATCAACAGAGTGTCTCACGTGCACCAGCACCGTGCTGTGTCCTGACAGGCACTCATTTCCTCCTCACAACTCAGCATCCTTAAGAGCTGGGTAGTTGTCACCCTTCCCATTTTATAGATAGTGAAACTGAGGCTTAAAACATTATCTAGCCAGGCGTGGTGGCGCACGCTTGTAATCCCCGCGCTTGGGAGGCAGAGACAGGAGGATAGCGCAGGTTCGAAGACAGCCGCATGTGCTGGTTTAGGAGACCCTGTTTCCAAATAAAAATATAAAATAGGTCTGGGAGTGTAGCCCAGAGGTAGAAGGGCTTCCAGGAACCCCAGTACCACCAAAAAAAAAAAAAATTATCTAACTTGGCTATGTTTGCACACTAGTAAGTGACTGAGCTAGAATTTGAACTCAGGCAGAGAGACGTGCCGAGCCTTAAGCCTGGAGCACTTCTAGCACCTTCTGTGCAGAGAAAACTGCCCTGTGGCACGAACACATTCTGCATTTGACCCCTAGAAAGATTTGGGATCTTGCCTCTTTAGGCCCGGAGTCCTTTGCACCTGCTCTGCCAATTAGTGAGGCTTTCCCTTGTCTCCTGTGGACATGGACCACTGGAATTGGAATGAAATAAAAGAATCTGTCAGTATTTCCCCCACAAGTAAATGTTTATAGTCTGGATAGTTGGCTGGAACTTTGTGATTTTAGAATCCGTTAGGCTCTGCTGCTTCAAAATAATTGCCTTTTCAAATTTAACTGACAGCTCAAGTCACCCAAAGTGAGAAACTGTTAGATCATCTTTTTGTAGTCAGAAGAAAAACAAAGAAGACAATTCAGCAATCAAAAAGGTCAGAGTTCTCTACTGACACAGCGTTAATTCATCGGAGAAATGGGTTGACTAAGCATTGTCGAGTTCTATATTTTCTAGCAATCGTCAAAATATACTGGATGTATCAATGATAAACAATTAGAGGGGCTGGCAGGATTTTAAACATCTTTCTCCTAGCATCAGTAACAGCTGAGCTTCAGGCGCATCTCTGGTAAAACGGTGAGTTTCCCTTCCACATAGGTTTGTCTTGAGTACCGAGCACAGCACACAGCTTACAGCTGACTTCAAACAACCAGGCTCTCTCCTCTCCTCCCTCTCCCTCAGCACCATTTTTCCAAATCAGGTTAGAACTGCTGGCCCAGTATTTTCAGTTAAAATTAAATAAACATACTCCATTCTCTTTATAAATGGAACTACTGCTTGGGCTAATTTTATACTTTCCCTTATCTAAACAGTCTCTCTCTCTCTCTCTCTCTCTCTCTCTCTCTCTCTCTTTCTCGAGCTAATGTTATAATTTCCGTTTTCTAAACAATTTCTCTCTCTCCTTCCTCTCCTCTCCTCTCCTCTCCTCTCCCCTCTCCTCCCCCACCTCTCTCTCACTGAGGCAGAAACAACAGGCATGAAAAGGCTGTACTCAGTCCAATTTGGCAACTGGACCAAGATCAGAATTTTAGATTTGATATATATGTTTGGTTGATCAAACATCAACTCATCAGAACATTCCCTGTCCCCCTCAAGTTTCCCCTCACACACAAACAATGTGTTTACAGAGCACGCCAGGCCTAGCATCTACCTGGACCATTAATTTGAGTCTCTAAGAAAGTCATATTTAGTTTCTAGTCAATGCATAATTCAAAATCAGCTATGATCAGAAGCACCCTTGAGGCCGGGCGTGGTGGCGCACGCTTGTAATCCCCGCGCTTGGGAGGCGGAGACAGGAGGATCACGCAGGTTCGAAGCCAGCCGTGCTGGCCTAAGAGACCCTGTTTCAAAAATATAAAATAGGTCTGGGAGTGTAGCCCGGAGGTAGAAGGGCTTCCAGGAACCCCAGTACCACCAAAAAAAAAAAAAAAGAAGCACCCTTGATACTCCTCAAAATGTTCAATAAACCAATAACACAGTCTCACAAGAGACCATGGGTCACCTTTTTCTCCTCCTCTGGACCAGGTTATCACTTCTTTGTTTGACCATCAGATTTAGAAAACTGTCTTGTGTTTTGAGATCATGAAACATAAAAATATATCTTTATTTTTCAACAGTAAAATCTTCAAGAGGCTGAAAGAGATGTCTGTCAATTTGAGACTCTCCCATTTCACCTTCCTGGGACACATGGTCACTAAGAGTTATGACCAGTATTATTTTTTTTAGTGCATTCTACCTTTGAGCTACACCCCCAGCCCTTTTTAGTTTTTTTTAAAATTTGAAACAAAGTCTTGCTAAATTGCCAAGGGTCTCCCTAAGTTGCTAAGGCTGGCCTCAAACCTGCAATTCCTGTCTAAGCCTTCCAAGTACTGATATTACAGGTGTGCACCCCCCACCTGGCTTAGTCCCACTATTTAAATACAATGGAAATTCTTTCACTTCTCAGTCTTGTCAGGTCTGTTTTCTGTTTGCTGGTCTAACTGAACTCATTTCTGTCCAATGTCTACATGATCAAATTATAAATCTAAGTTTGCTTTGTGTTAATTCTTTTTACAAAAATTGATTGCTTGATTGATGTTTGTTGGTAAGTAATTTTTGTTACCAAACATAACATATTATCTCAGACTTAGGACCTTAATTGGAAACACTGAAAATCACAGAAACACACCTCAAATGATGCTCTGGCCAGGAGAGAGGACATACGGCCCTGACCAAGAGGAGACAAGACATAGAAAATCGTGACATGGAAGACTTCGGGTGCAGAAAGAATTACTATACCCTTGTTCACCTCAGATCTCTGCGGCAGACAGAGAGCTTTGAAACCTCAGTTGTTTTCCTGACTCAGAGTGAGCAGGCTGGTCCCAAGATTCCTGAGTTGCCTCTGCTATAGTCACCTATGCGCTGTGATCTTTGCTCCACAGTCCTGGAGAAACTAAGATATGTAAGTTGCTTTCTCTGTTCTCAAGGCCCTCACAATCTAGTAGAGGAAAACAAGTGAAAAAATAATGACTGCACTAAATGCTGTGGGTAAAACAAGGGACGTTGGAAAAGACTGTATAGGATGGAGTGTCAGGAGGGGAAGACCAAAGAGCCTTGAAGGGGAGGTGAAACACCAGGGGGTGTGCTCCCCAGACCAACAGAGAAGTGAGGTGGGTATCTCAGGGAGGACTAGCCTTTGCAAACACCCATACTTGACTTAATCAGCGGGAGGGGATGTTCACGTTCTTAAAACAATTCTTCACATAAGCATGCAACACATCCTCTGTATGCCAGTTAGTAGTTGTAAGAGCTGAAGCAAACTCCTATGAAATCAATAACTACAGCACTGTTTAGTGAATCGTATTTCTTCTACCTTGCCTGATGATTTATCATAAAAGAGTTCATTTCATTCACAGAAAAAAAATATCCACACCCTATCACCACATTGCCACCTTTTGGCAAGGCCCTTTAAAGATCCCCTTTCTAATTACAACAATTACAAATTGAGCTTATTCTAGGTCTGTTTCTGAAGACTCACTTTATTACCTCCCATTATTAGATTCATGTGTTGATACTTTTTTTTTCATTTCCTTTCGCAGGATCAGAAACACAACTGTATTCACTCATCCTAACATCACAGCACCTGTCGTCTCTTAAGAAAAGCCAACATGTAATATATTTGTGCAAGCTCGCCTCCTTTATGAAACAAATTCTCGTTTTGTGAAATAATAGTGAAAGTCACAAATATCTGTGGCTGGCGGCACAAGTGCAGCCTAGTAGAATCATTACATGTCTCTGTATCTGAGCACACCTGAATGACAGAAGTTGGATGGGAAGCGCATCATCACTTACAAGCCATCCTAATCTCACAGAGTGGACCACTTATTCGCATTATCAGTAAACCCCCAGAGGACATTTGGTGAGCAGAAGAGAACTAGGCTATATGGTAGCAAGCTCGTGCAGAGCTTTGTGTGTGGATTAGTCCTGAGAAGACGCACTCACCAACTTCCTACCTCACACAGAAATTCAAAGGATAGGAATAAAATGCATTTTGGTCAAGTCACATTCAAGAAACTGGACCGAGAATAATAAATCTTCTTACTAATTAAGAATACTATACTAAGCTGTCACAACTAGGCAAAACAAGCAAACAAACCTAGATACTAAGAAGAAAGACACCACACCGTCTCTAGCTTATCCATTCTAGAGAAGTAATCAATGCAGCTTAAACCTCCTAACTTCTCTGACCTCCAGGTTTTAATCTGTAGAATAAAGGTCACATTATAGACCTTAGAAGACTGAAGAGAAGATTAAAGGAGATGACATGTGAAAAGCCAGCACACCAGTAAGCAGGGACTCAACTCAGGTTGGTTCTGCTCTCCTCTTGCCCTACATTAATTAGTTGTCCAGTAAATTCTTAAAAATTTGATATTTCTAAGTGAATTTTATAATCCTTGGGGGTAGAAACCTTGCTTTCTTTCTTCCTTTCTTTTCCTTTTTATTTTTTTTTTTTTTGTGTGTGTGTGTTACTGAGAATTAAACCGAAGAGTGTTTTCCTCTGAACTACACCAGCCTTATTTTATTTTTAAATTTTGAATCATGGTCCCACTAAGTTACTGTGCACTGGTCTCAAGCCTGCAAGCCTCCCAGCTCAGCCTTCCAAGTATTGGGATTACATGTATATCATCACTGCCACTCCTGGCTTCTCTTTCTTGCTTTAAACTGAAGCTTTATGCCCCACAGAGCTGAAAATACAGCTACTCTTTTGTTGTTGTTGTTCAGTCAACAATGCTCTGGCCCCAAGAGATGAATCTTTGAGATCCTGTTTCCCTTTGCACGTGACTAGTCAGGAGTGGACATGTCAGGGACTTCTAAATGAGATGAAGATAAAGTCAGCTGGGAGAGAATGGACTCTCACTCAGCAGAGCATTGTGGAGTCCAGCAACACATCATTCTTCTAAGCACTACAGACAATTGTGATGTCCGGCCAGGATTGAGAACAACTGTTTTAGACCAATGACCCTCAAGCTTCTTTGATCACTACCCACTTTGGACCTTCTATGTCCCACCCACTCGTTTCTCTTTTGGAAATTTCAACTATTTATATGTATGAACTAATTAGAATCCTTGGACTAATCTGAGTTTATAGTGACATGCCAATTTGAGTTCAGAAATATCCTTAATAACTCACTTAGTAGTGATCCAGCAACTGTAATCATAAGTAAAACCTAGTATTTTATGGGATTGTACACCATTTGTCAAAGCAAGGACTTATATTTTTATCTCGGTTCATAACCAAGCAGGAGAACCACACCTTTGAGAAGACTGTATTTTGAGAATAGCTGAACCAGAAGGTAATAATCATACTGTTTTGAATCATTTAGGACCACTTAGAAAAGATGTTAAAAAATTATGTGGTCTCCACGTCATTCATCCCAAGTGGGCATACTGGGCAGAACTGTTGGAGTTATCCACTCTCTATTCACACCCTAGCTGTACCTTTAGGGAATTTTTCTCACAAATATTCACCTCGTTAGCTTTCTCCCAGTTCTCCCTTCTGTTCCAATTACTTCAGAAAAAAAATTCTTTCCCTATCTCCTTTTAGCAAGGCAAAAACAACCCAAATTACCAAGTAAACCAATAACCATATCAAAACTGTATTTTCTAGTATAATTAATTGTAATAAAGTACCAGTATCATGATCTTTTAAAACTCTCGAGGGGTCCAAGAATCCCCTTGAGGATCTTCATGAAACACTTCATCTACCTCTTCAGTGCCTGATTAAACATGCTTTTCCTCATGCACTAACATTCACGATACACGCACATACACACACATAGGAAACAAAACTATATTTTCAATTCAGTTTTTGAGTTCTATTTCATTTCATTGATAAATTTACAGGGCATCTTTTCCCTGAGTTATTTGGAAATGCATATTAATTCATTATGTGCTAAACAGATCATTGCCTTAGCCTAGGAAGGCAAACCCTTTTACATTTAGGGTCTAAGCCACAGGTCATCTTGGCCCACAGCCCCTCTGTAGGTTGTAACTCTTACAGCAATACCAAAACATTTTCTCCTTACTTAAACAAGATATCATTAACAGCAATCATACTATAAAAACATGAAACAATATGCCTAGGAGATCTAACCTTGTAATATATGTATATATGCACACGGGTGCATGTATGCGTGTGTGTGTGTGTGTGTGTGTGTGTGTGTGTGTGTGTTTTACTGGGGACTGAACCCAGGATCATTCTACCTTTGAGCTACATCCCCAACCCTTCTATTTATTTACCTATTTGCTTACTTATTATTTCAAAACAGGGTCTCACTAAGTTGCAGGGGCTAGCCTTGAGCCTGCAATCCTCCTGCTTCAGACTCCCAAGGACTGGAATTACAGACATGTGCCACCATACCCAGGTTGTATTTTATATTTTAAAGTACTACATGGCTAGTACATCTGCTAAATCTCTCCATAGAGAAAACTATGCAACTATTTCCAGACCTGTATCATTGTGCCCATGTACATATGTTTTTCAGTGACCTCATGTCTTCATGCAGTAGCGCCAAAAACCAGCCAGCGATCAATATAAACTGAAAGCCATCGGAACAACTTCAGACTTTAACAAAAGCCTCCTCTTGTAGGGCTAGGTGAACAGCCATGCACAGAATGCGCATGTATGGGCTGTAAGTGTGCCTAAAGTGCATATTAGATCATTTGGGGGATGTTTGTCCTGCTCAAAATGTATCCCCTTCTCTAGATGCTAACCTGCATCCAGAAAAGAAGAGTGACCTGCAGGAAGGATGTTGGAAGCATAACACCCTGGCCTCTGGCCATAGCTGATGTGAAAGGAATCTGGGATGTGGCTGAGCTTGTGACATGAACACTTAGAAACTGGAGCAGCCATATTTGATTAGCCCCATGCACCTAAAAAGCAGAGGAAGCTGGTCAGAGAAAGTAGGTGGGGGGGGGGGAGAGAGAGAGAGAGAGAGAGAGAGAGAGAGAGAGAGAGAGAGGAGATAGGTAGAGAGAAGATAGGGAGAGAGAGGGAGGAAGGAAGGGAGGGAGAGGGAGAAGGAGAAAGAAAACAGAAGAGAGGAGAGAGAGGAAGGGAAGGGAACATGGATAGGGAAGATAAACAGAGGTATGAAGACAGAAAAGGTTCCAGTGACTTCCTGGTGTTTTCCCTGGGCCAGGTCGCATTTGTTTCTGATTCTGTGAGCCCCCCGCACCCTTACAATAACCCTCTCTCCATTTTCCTCGAGCTCACTCAAGCTGGTCTTTATTTCTGAGAACCCCAGGCTCCTCGCTAATACATTTCTCATGTAACATGCAACTAGGAGTCTGGTATTATTTTACCCTTCAAATCTGATTAGCTGCATGAGCAGAGGATGAATAAGAGAAAGGAACCCAGGTTTGGTAGAAAAAACATTAACTTATGAAAATCTATTTCTTCATTAAAAAATAAATAAAATGCCTTTGGCCCCCAAGTGCCTGTAAGTGATGGAATCTGAAGCATTTTATGTTTTTGACATGAGAAGATCATTTTACAAAAGTCCCTCTGAGCCCTGTGGAGTAATGTTCAGCAGGAACTGTAGATAGACCTGGCCGCAGGGCTTGGGCAGACGCAGGTAAGCTCCCTGTGTCATGGAGCCACCGTCCTTTACCAACCAGAGAACACAGGAAAAGCTTCACCATCGATTTGTTGGGGTTATGTGACATTTCCATCTATTCTGGTGCATCTTTTCTTCCATACTATAAAGCCTGTGATGGCAAAATCATGGCCCTTTCACTCCCCTACCCCCACCATTTAATATATGATCCAACACAGAAAAAGTATCTAACATTTGTTGAATGAATACATCATCTTCTGTGAGATACTAAAAGAGATGGATCCCAGGAGCTCAGTTACAAAGGAACTGTGTGGCATGAGGACCCATCTGCTTGACCAGATTAAATAATTCAGTCATTCAAGGAAAACTGTTAAGTATCTACTCTACAGACTGAGACACGAGGTGGCCCCGCTGAGGGTTGTACCTGGTAGCACCTGGCAGCTCCCTTAAAGATGATCAGAGTTTCAAGTGGAATCCCTGTCTAACACGGGGACAGAGGCAGGGGCACTTTAAAATGATTCGAAATTGAGGAGACTGAAATAGACCTACGTATTAGACTAACGTCTGGACCCTGTGTTATATGTAAGGTCCTGGGGTAGTGGGGACCCAGCTGGGACAAGCCTCAGACAGCAAACTCCGAAATCCATGAGCTCCAGCAGGCTGCGCTCAGCGGAACAGCCAGAGCCTCCATGGCTGCCCAGGATGCCGCCACTGGTGCGTGCCATGCAAAGCTTTTCCTTTTCAAAGGAGAAGGTGAGGTTTGCTTTCTCCAGTCACTCCAAGGATTCCCCGAAGGACTACAACTGAGGGAGACCTGGGCTTGCGCACATCTTGGACAGACGATCTGCTCACGAGGTAGAATTCAAATGCCAGAGGAGCAGCATCTGTGGTGAGTCCCTGCAGTGACCATCCAGGGCTGGAGACATCTCGAATAAGAAATACTCGAGCCATTAATGAACCTCAGTCTTCGTCTTCCCCTACCCTTAGATCTCCTCCCTGGCTCCACCGAGGTTTCTCTGCCACTATGTGTCTACATGTGAATATATCAACGTCAGTCTGGGTACCCTGTATCAGGAAGAAGGGAAATGGGGAGGCAGTGGGGGACACCAGGTGCTGTGTGAATTTATGTCATTGTCACCATGATTTACATGATGCTGAGAGACCATAATGCACTAATAAAAGCACAAAAATATAAATGCTCAAGCCAGACAGCATCTTCTTTTAAGGTTATAAGAAACTTGAGATCTCTCAAGGGTTTCCCTCCTTTACCCATGGCCCTCAAGAAGCTAACAGTCAGGGAGAGGGACTTAGGCAGCCCTAGAACAACATGACTGAGGTGACAGTACTACACACACACACACACACACACACACACACACACACATACACACACACACACTCACTTACTCACTGAGGGATTTCCTCCCTTAAAGCTTCAGATTAAATCTCACATGAGACTGAGGATTCAGGTCACCACTGAAACTTCAACCACATCAGCACATTTATTCCCAAGTGGTATAAAATAACTTTTAAAATGTGATTATAGAGCCAGGCGTGGTGGCACACACTTGTAATCCCCGCGCTTGGGAGGCAGAGACACGAGGATCGTGCAGGTTCAAAGCCAGCCGTGCTGGCTTAAG
Organism: Muscardinus avellanarius; assembly: GCF_963383645.1. Classification (NCBI taxonomy): domain Eukaryota; kingdom Metazoa; phylum Chordata; class Mammalia; order Rodentia; family Gliridae; genus Muscardinus; species Muscardinus avellanarius. The sequence continues at coordinate 25,880,890 of NC_137799.1, forward strand.
AGACCCTGTTTCCAAAAATAAAACAGGTCTTGGAGTGTAGCCTGAAGGTAGAATGGTTTCCAGGAACCCCAGTACCACAAAAAAGAAAAAAAAAGAAAGAAAGGAGAGTTCACTCTTCCTCTTTAAAAAAAAATAAGGTGATTATAAAAAGATGTACCTTTGACTAACTCAAGGTTTTTAGTTAGGTGAGTCACACGGATACAATTTTTATTTGAAAATTCTAATAATACTGAGACTTAAATTTCTTTTTTCTACCTCCTCTGAAGGTCCCAGCCCCTTCTTTATGCATTCATGTATGTATGTGTGTATGTATGTATTTTTGAAGTCAGTACATGTCAATCTACTTTGTCACTTATAACTGCTACATACCGTCCACCCTCTGGGCCTATCATATTTAACCCTTTTTCTATTGAATCATTCCCAATTTTTTATTATTCCACACAACTCCAAGCTCTCTAGTCTGTATCTCTTTGTGCACATGCTCAGTTCAAAGTTAACATTTCAAAAGGCTTAATTTTTGGTGGCAGTTGGCCTCACAACAACAAGCAAACCATTATTCCAACTCCGAGCGGTGGCTCTCTATACATGTAGGACAATGAAGAAAGGGGGAAAAAGGCGAAAACCATAAACATCTTAACACACATGACACACAGCGATTCAGCTGGAAGGGGGGTGGGTGTGTGTAAACCACTGAGAGGTTGGCAGAGTTGAGTAAGGTGTGGAAGGACGGGTCTCAGAAGTGAGTGTTCCCCTGAGTCCTGTGCTTAGGAGGGGTCAGGACTGTCCCTGATATGGTGAGAGCCATGAACCGAACCTGGGGAAGCTCCCTTGCTCTTTCCAGTCCTTCCAGGCAGCTACAGGACATCATGAAGACTTGGCATGTGCTTTGGGGATCATTTGGGGTCTTTCAATTTCATTGTTTTCCTTTTCTCACTTCTTATTTGGATTGTACAAACATGAAAACCTTCCTTGAAACTTCCTTCAAGGGACTTTGTGATGCATTTCATATCTTGAGAAATTTAGTTATGATTAAATAACTTAGAGTCAAAGAGTGCTGGATTCAATACTGAAATCCAGTATTGATTTATGACCACCTCTATTGTGTGTGTGTGTGTGTGTGTGTGTGTGTGTGTGTGTGTGTGTGTAGCACTAGGGATTGAATCCTGGGTGTTCTACTTCTGAGCTCTACCGCCAGCCCTATTTTATTCTATTATAAAACAAGATCTCACTAAGTTGATAAGGCTGGCTGCGAACCTGCACTCCTCCCAAGTACTGGGATTACAGGTGTGCACCACCGTGCTCAGTTACCTCTGTTGTCTTAAATCATGGATCCTGCAAAATACTGTGCAGGAGTTTTCACCTTTGTAGGAAGCAATCAAATATTATAGCACTACTAATGCATCTGTTTATCTCTTAATTCTAAAACAAAATGAATTCGGGACACTTCAAAGTGTTTTTCTAATCATCTGATGCCTTCTTGTTAGTTTCTTCCCCTGGCTGGCTACAAAAATAAACTTGTAACTTAAATGTTCACTTTTAAGCCAGGCGTGGTGGGGCATGCTTATAATCCCAGTACTTTGGAGGCTGAGACAGGAGGATCGTGCAGGTGCAAAGCCAGCCTCAGCAGCTTAGTGAGGCTCTCGGCAATTTAGTGAGACCTTGTTTCCAAATAAAATATAAAGTAGGTCTGGGGGTATAACCTGGAGGTAAAAGGATCCTGGATTCCATCCCTAGCACCACAAAAAGAAAAAAAAGAGAAAAGAAATGGTGACTTCCATGCAACTAAATATTCCAAGTACAGTACTGAATTTGGACTTCTCTAAAGAACTGGAGAGAGGAAAATGTGCCTCCCAGAGAAAGCAACACCTGAGTCTTATGGATGCTGGCAGGCCCATCAGAGGTGCCCAGTAGTGCTTAAGGCTTATTTTGAAAGTACGATGAAATGGACTGTCAAAACTATCCACGCCTCAGTATATTTTTTAGGATTTTCTTAAAGAGGCTAAAAACTTAGGAGGTATTTTGTTGATCAAAAATTTCCTCTATTTAACTTTGTGATTAAACAGTAATACATAAAACACAATAAAAATTAATGTTTAGCTAAATAAGTTCTCAGGAGCAAACACTTTTATAACCACCATCAAGTTAAAAACAAATAGAACTTAGCTGAGCATCGTGGCACACACCTGCAAACCTAGTACTTGGAAGCCTGAGACAGGAGGATCACACGGTTGAGGCTGGCCTGAGCAACTCAGTGAGACCTTGTTTCAAAACAAAAAAATAATAATAAGGATAAAGATAAAAGGCCTTGGGGGTGCACCTCACCGATAGAGCACTCAATCTCCAATACCATAGTAAATAACTAAAAAGAAATTTCCAGCTACTCCTGAAGCTTCTACATGTGCTCATGACAATTCCAATCCCTCTCTCCCTCCACTCAAAAGCAACCACAACCCCCATTTCTATATTGTGAATCTCTACAACCATTGTGGTTACAAGATGCTCTGGTTCTGAGTCATTATTTGCACCGTTAAAAAATTGTATAGTAAATAAAATTTTTCAAAGGCTTATTTATACCTTTCTGTTTCGCTGCCACCCACATTTAATAAACACATACATTAGTGCATTTGTTAATACCTTGCCTCATTCCAAAAACAAACGGGAGTGAACACAGTCTTAAAATCTTCCACTAGGGGGCGCAACGCCCTTTTGTGTTTTCAGATAGCTGGGAAGACCACACTTTGAAGTCCATCCACTATCAATGCATTTCTATGAATGAAGTCACAGAAGAACAAGTGGGAAATCCACTTAATTACCTCTTTACTTTGTTGCATATCACAAAAAGGCTCTCTGGCTTAAATTCAATCCCAGAGATTGCCAGAAGTCCTGGTGAGCGGCAGGTTCCAAGAACAAACCTGTTTGTCAACCACTACTTTTCCACTAACAACCAAAGCCCATGAAATCGAGGGAGGGGGTCGAGAACATCTGGAACAGACAAAGGGGCTCTGTGTCCAAGTCTAATGAGACCCAGCTGGCTCACAGCTGCGCTACCTTCCTCTCTGCCTGTCAAGTCACAAAACAGAACGAAACTTTCCATGGCCGCCACTGTGATATCAGGGAATCCTGGGCATTCCTTTAGGCTCTGAGGCCATCAACTACTTACCTTCTAGATTCTGTTTTCTGAGCCACATACCCTGTACAGTTTGTCAGAGAGGCGATTCTCCACAAAGGACATCATCTTTTACCCCTACTGTCTTGTTTTTTAAGCTTTCGTTGTTCAGATTTTAAAACTCTCAGGGAATCCCATTAGGAAGACCTCTGAACTCTTTAATTTAGACAAGGTTTGCGTTTTCAGATTAAATTTTCTACCTCTTTGATTCACAGATATTTAAATTTCTCTGGTCCAATAATTCTCAGCATCACAGAGAGGCCCGGATGCCAACCATGTGTTAGAGATAGTGGGACTCCTAGCTCAACACTGGCCTTGGCTCGGGCTCGAAGACCAGCAACTGACACCCAAGTGTCAGTGAAAAGTGCCACCTGGAAGGTTTTCACATTTTAAGTGCCCACTGCCATCTAAATTTTAACCGTAGATTTATAATCATAGCTTGTATCGATTAAAGGAGTTTGTGGTGTGTGGCATTTTATTCCCATCATTTTATGTGCCTAAGATTTATTTTCTAAAATACTGCCTTACTGATTTGGAAAATTTAATATGGGTGAATAAATCTGATTAAATAAAGCAGAGACTAGACTACATCCTGCAGGGTCTGTGAGAAAAGTATTAGGACCACCTCCAGGCAGCATGGTAGTTCCGTTGCAGGTTTAATAACCAGGAAAGGACAATTTTGAGAATATGGGCTTTTAAGCCAGCCAGCATCAGCATCAAGAAGTGAGTTTGGCAAGTTTATTTCCTAATGCCATTTTCAGACAGCGTCTCCTCTGTCCTCATGGAAAAAGTCTCATGGGTTCCCTTTTTCTCCCTCTCCTCAACTGTCACCAACTGATCCTCTGGTCACTTCCCTCCATCCACCGATGACTTCATTTCCTGGCTCACAGTAACCAGATGAAATCCCACCACCATCCTGGGTGACCTCAGTGTTTATCTGCATGACTCACCCAGCTCCTATTCCCACAGTTCCTGAACAACCTCATCTCTCATGACCTTGATCTCTACTCTCCTCAACCATTTCTGCCCCAGGCAAAGATCTGGCCTTGTGGCCCACTGTGAAATGCTCAGGCGCAATGGCCCAGACTCCAGCCGCAGCAGCCCGTCATCCTTCCCTGCCCCTTAGAGCTTGTCCTCATTGCGCCTACCCTGAGATCTCATCAAGCCCTCCCATCTCCATCTTCCTGTTTTCTTCCAGCCTATCACAGGTCTAGTAGCTTCCCTTAATCTCTAAACTCTCTTCAGCTAAGATCACAGGAACTATCAGTTCCCACCACTGTCTTCCTGAATCCTTGCCTTGCCTCCACATCCTTTGGCTGTACTTATCTGGCAAAATTCTAAATGAGGACTAGGTCCATCCTCATTTTCTAAGACTAAACACCAGCAGGAGCATACCGCTATAAGTCCATGGTCTTCAACCCCAGACAGGCTCTCAACACAGAAACCTCTGTGTGTGTTGCCAACTCTCTAGCTTCAGTAGAAGATACTCCTCCCTGATCAAGCCCGTGATTATCATAAATAGGAACTCAATTTTTTTCCTGTTTGGATAGAAAATGGCTTGTCACTGGTGCATAGAACTTTGTCATTTCATGAACTCTCAGGGACCCCACATGATTTATCCTTCCACTTTTCTAGAGCTTTCACTTCTTACTCTTTATTATTATTACTCTTCTCTCCTCTTTCACTTAAGAATTTAGACTTCTTCTTTTAAAACGTCCATGCAAATCCTAAACCATCTTTCCTAAGGTTTTAGCTCTCCTCTTCCTTCCACAGCCACACCACAAAGGCTTCCTCCAGCATCATCACTTCCTCTCGGCTCACCTCCACTCCCCACCATGCTACTGAACCTGCCTCCCCATGCTGGTCAGGGCTGCCTATGGCCCTGCAGTTGGTGTGCTAAGTGAACACTTTCCAGAGGTTGTGTCACTGCCTGAGTACCATTGGGTATCATCATGCACTACTCCCTCCTTCTTGAAGAGTTCTTTCATCTCTACCCACCACCCAACTCTACCAGTCCCAGTTTCCTCCTTCCCCTTTGGCTGCCCTCATGCCTTAAGTGTGGGTCACCAGGTTAACTTTATGAACTATGTTTTCTATAGAAATAAATTCATTCACATTCATGGCTGTAGTTCCCATTCAATGCAGTTTGTTAAGTTCTCAAACCAGATCACGCTCCTGGTCTACCAAGAATCGCAAATATATTCCAAAGGCATCATGATCTCATCATGTCCAAACCAAACTCATCATTTTTGCCCTGGATATGTTCCACTTCCTGTGTTCAACATCAACCATCTCTTCATCTGTCCTGGAAACCTGGCTATCGACTTTATTTCTCCATGCCTCTCACCCTATATCCATCAAGATTGACTACATTCAACCTACCTGTCACATCCATGCATCTTCACTATCCCCACAGCCACTCTCCTGCCTAGGCTCTCCCTATTGCATTCTTGGACTGGTATCAGTACAATCACCTCTGAGTGGTCCTCCTGTCCATCCCTGTCTCTGCCAATGCAAATCGCCTTCTATACTACAATGGTCTAGTCTTTCATAAATGGGTATCCACTTAGATAACCATTACCCAAGAATAAAATCCAGTCTTTACTCAGCAGGACACACAAGGCCTTGGTCCACCTTTCCATCATTCATGCTCAGGGTTCTTATCTCATACTCTTAACCCAGTTTCAAGGAAATGCTTGTGAAGTAACATTGCCTAATGGTTGATGGATGAGTCTTGGTGTTGTGTTAGTCAGCTTTTGCGTCACTCTGACCCAAACGCCTGACGACAACCTAGAGGAGTAAGGATTCATTTGACTCATGATTTCAGAAGCTCAGTCCATGGTCCATCAGCCGACTCCAAGGCAGAAACATCATGACAGCAGGGCATGGCAACGGAAAGCTGATCAACTTTTGGCAAAAGGGAATAAGAGGGGGAGAGATAGAGGAGAGAGAGAGAGAGAGAGAGAGAGAGAGAGAGAGAGAGAGAGAGAGGAGGGGTATCAGTACAATCACCTCTGATTGTAAATCACATCATCTGTAAATCCTCTTTACTGGCCCATTTTTTCCACAAGACTATCCTTAGAGGAGGGGAGGGGAGGGGAGGGGAGGGGAGGGGAGGGGAGAGGAGAGGAGAGGAGAGGAGAGGAGAGGAGAGGAGAGGAGAAGAGGAGGAGGAGGAGGAGGAGGAGGAGGAGGAGGAGGAGGAGGAGGAGGAGGAGAAGAAGAAGGAGAAGAAGAAGAAGAAGAAGAAGAAGAAGAAGAAGAAGAAGAAGAAGAAGAAGAAGAAGAGGAGGAGGAGGAGGAGGAAGAAGAGAAGGAAGAGGAGGTGGAAAAGGTGGAAGAAGAAGGAGGGAAGAGGGAAAGGGAAGGGAAGGGAAGAGAGAAAAGGGAGGAGGGACCAGGGATAGATATAGGATAGATATAGTCCTCAAGGCCACACCTCCAGTTATGCCTCATCTTTGAACCTTGCTACACTGAAGATCAGGCTTTGACACATGAGCTTTTTACGGGAAACTCTGTATCTAAACCCTAATAGTGCCAGATAGACATGTGTTCAAAATTGATAGCCGGGTGTGGTGGTGCATGCTTGTAATCCCAGCATTCAGGAGGCTGAGACCAGAGGATCGTGGTTCACGGGCAGCCTCAGCTACTTAGTGAAGGCCTCTGCAACTCAGTAGACCCGATTTAAAAATTAGGGCAGGGGGTGTAGCCTGGAGGTCAAATGCCCCTGGGTTCCATCCCCAAACCTGCTTAAAAAAATTGAGGTGCCACTTACTAGTTTGTGCCCATGGATAAGCTATCTAACTTCTGAGAATACTACATGCTACTATCCCAAAGTATTTGTTGTCTTACATCATCTGTAAATCCTCTTTACTGGCCCATTTTTTCCACAAGACTATCCTTAGATTCTTGGCACACAAAAGATCATCACTACTCATTCAGCATATGAGTGAATGAGGAGAATGAATTCTTCCAGCAACACAAGGGTCATTTCTTCCTAAGGCCAAAGATCACCTTTTTGCATCGATTTATTACAAAGTTCTTCATAGAGGTCAACTATAGCCTTAGCATCCTCCCCACGATCATGTTCCGACTCACATAGTGTGTCTAGACCTGAACTTTGAGGCTTCTAGATTTTCTCCATGTGAACATTTCATCACTGACCTGTGTCCATCAAGTGTACATTTAAGTACACGTGCATTTACACATCTACATACAGATGAGGGAGAAAACACAGCAATGCCGTGGGAACCATGTAGACTTTTAGGTGTCTCACTTCATGTGCCACGTGATTACCCAGGGTGTCCTGATATGATATTGGGAGCTTTGTGATGCTGTCACCAAGGGCACCACAACCTCCCACTGTACGAGGTGGTAGAAGTCAGAGAATGAGTCAAGTCAGCTCAGTAGCTGTATTCACACAAATCCAATGGGCTAAAGGTAGGGTCAAAGTCAACTGCGGGGCCAAGAGTTCAGAATTCAGGGTGATACGGAGGCACAAGCAACAGGCTGGGAACCAGCAGGCAGGATCCCCAGGGATCACTGTGTGAACCATCATGTGGTGACCAGAGCGGGTCTATCAGTTGGGTGCAGGGTGGTATGTCACTCTGTTCTGAATACCTGACAGATGAGATTTTAGTTCTTGGTTCCTCCTAAGAGTTATGGATTCCTTAAAAACTCTAGGATGCCCAGGAATGGTTTCTATAGTCCTGGGCCACTCTGAATGGCCACTGACTTGAAGACTGAGAATAGCCATCCAAGGTTTCTACTTCAGGACCAGCACTCTGGGCCCTCCAGGTCAGGGCCCTTAGCAAGCCCTCTCTCCCTATTACTCCTCATCCCACCTACTTAGAGAGAGGGCAGAAGATGGGGAAATTCCTGACTTCATGGTATCTGGTATTAAAAGGCAGCGGGTTCTGCAATGAACCAAGCATCATTAACTAGGAGAGAAGGATGCAACCAGAGCCTGCTATGTGCTGCTGGCAACTGGAGTTGAAAGCTGACCGTTTATTCTATAGATGTGATTTACACATCTCACTGGCTTCTCAATTAAATGAGTCCCAATTCATTACAGCGTGCTGAGTGCTGGAAAATCTTCTAAAGTGGCAGAGATCTCTCGGCTCTTGACAAAGTAAGTCACAGCAGCCGCACAGTGGTTTTTCTTTCATTCCCTCTGGGAAAACTTCTGGGGAAATCTAGGTCATTGATAGTCTGCCAATTGACTTACAGCAATGACCAGTCTTTAACTTGGCTTTATTTGATCTGCTCTGGAAAATATTTTCAGCCATTATAGACAGTCCTGTTAAATCATGCAGACCTACACTCGTTTTTAAAAATCACTCAACCATCAAAGACTTGGTTTGGTCTGATTAATCTGTGTTGACCTTACTTCATCTTCAAGACGAAAGCCTCTATATCCCAACTGCCCACTGAAGCCTTCCAGCTGCATCTCATATTGCATTTTCCTGTATCTCTTATCTCCTGCTACTGAGATGATAGGTATTGCCATTTCCACGTCAAGGATAAGGATACTCAAACACAGGAGGATCATGGAATAAGGCAGTGAAGCTACTGGATTAACATGAAGACTTATGGCCCAGGAGAGTCTCGTGCCTCCTGTGGCACTAACATGGCCAGCGATCTGCCCTGGGGAAGAACAGATGCCCGGAGGGGCACCTGTGGTTTCCCTTTAGCCTGTCCTGATGTATGCAAAACCCAGAGAATGGGGCTCTAAATGAAATAAACATGGATTTTGCCAAGGATGAGATAAATGGTGTGCTGGCCTTAGATCCTGCATCTGCTCTGTGGGAAGGTAGCAGATGTTCCTTGTCAGCCACTCCTTGCTTCCTCTGCCCCTGCCTTTCCCAGATCCCACAGCAGCTGGATCTGTCAGAGCCCCAACCCGGGGCTCCATCCTACCCAATGCCTGAGCCAGGCCAGACTGTGTCCAAAGTGTCCCCAGCAAAAAAGCCCAACTCCAGTTCTCCCCTGGCCCCCAGATCCAGACCTAGCCATGCAAAAGGCAAGATCTGGATTCCTTGCTGCCATGGTAGAAAACCAAATGTCCCCCAAAGGCACATATGTTAAAGGCTCTGTCCTTAGGGTGGTGCTATTGGGAGGTGGTGGGACCTTTAAAGTTGGGGCCTGGTGGGAGGTTCTTAGGTCATAGAGGGTATGCCCCAAGAGGGATTTGGGTGTCCTGGCCCCTTCTTTATTTTCTTTTGCTTCCTAACTATGAGGTGAGGAATTCTGTACCATGTGTGTTCCCTGCTGTGAAACATTGTGCTGCTACAGGCCTACAGCAATGGGTCCTTTTGATCATGGACTGAAACCTCCAAACTGTGAGCCAAAATAAACGTTTCTTCTTGATAAGTTATTTATCTCAGGCATTTCCTTATAGTGGCGGAAACCTGACCCACAGACTCCCTTTCTCTCCTGGGTAGTTCTGTCTGATTTACACTTACTGCCTTGCCCCCTTCTCAGATGGCTGTTCCCCGGTGGAGAGACACCCTTGCCTCTTGCCAGTTCTCTTCTGCACCGGACAGAGCCTGATTCCCAACAGCCAGTTGCCTTGTCCTGCCTTTCGTTGGAACCTCTGCTCTCTGGCCAGACACCCCAGCGATCACCAGTTCTATTACTCTGACCAAGATCACTGCTCCCGCGCCAGTGAGCGCCAGCTGTGCATTCAAACCCACCCTTGGGATTAGGCCAGTGACCCCTGGTTCTCAGGTGGTCTCCACTCCCACCCTACACTGGGACTTATCCATGCTGCCTTACATTAAGTTGCTTCCAGATATACCATAATATACTTTAGGGAAATGCAAGAAAATCAGTAACATCAGCAAATAATTATCACTTTTATAGAGATTTCATCCATAAACATTTTTCTATGGATTTTTAAAATTTAGCCATTTTCTATCACTCATTGGAAATATGATTTTGTTTATAATAAAAAGGAATCCAATGCATAAAAACAAAGCGTAATACTGTTTTTATCCACCTTAATTCTATCATTCCTTCACAGCACCTTACCTACCTCGTTCCTGTACACGTGGCTCCCTGCTTTGTCCCTTTGTCATACCATTAGGCTGAAACCCAATCCAGACCAAATCCAATACTTTGCCTAATTGCAACTGCACATATTCAGCTGAAAACACTGATTAAAAAATTATACAACCTGTATTTTTACTGTCTGGTCTTACTTTCCATTCAAGATCTGTAACCACAGGGGAGCAGTAGAGGTATGCCATGTGACTGCATTTCCCTAGACCAATAAGTCTTGAACTGGCCAAAAGGATCACTTTGTACTTTCTCCTCCCCCCTCAAGTTTCTAACACCTCTCCTTCCTGCCTCCCTGCCAGCAGGAAGCAGTCAGAAGGGCTCACAGCAACCTGCATGGGTCCCTTGGCACCGTGGATGCTGCTGTCCAAGAACACGCCTTATGTGTCCTTGATGGCTTCCTTGCCCAAAGACTGCCTTCTGACAATGGTCTCTTCTCTCTCTTGCCTCCTGAGTGGTCTGCAGGCTCTGGATCATTTCCAACAGCACACACGCCAACTGTATTATCTCTAGAAGTAGCTTCTTCCCAGTCCACATTTCCTTTCATCTATAGGGCTCTTTCTCTTTTCTCTCTGCAAACAAACTTCTTAAAGGAACCAACATTCCTGCTGTTCCAGGTTCTTTCATCTCATTCTCAATTAAATCTAGCATATAGGGTTGGTCACCTCCACTTCTCCACCAAAAGAGCTCCAAAACAGTAACTTCCAATTGGCTAACTTCACTGGACAATTCTCAGATTCCACACTTCCTGGCATACACAGCAAATTTTGTTAAAAAAAATGTTCACTTTTCTAGAAATGACTGTCTGAAACCCCAGCTTCTGAGTTAGCTCTCTCCTAATTCATTCGCTAGTTCCTTGGCATCTCTCCCAGCAGTGCAGCATTCCATCCTCAGACCTCTACTCCATCTTCACCCACCTGGTGAGCTCATCTAACCTCCTGGTTTGAAACACCATCCAAATGTTGGTGACTCCAATCAATCCAGACGCCTTCTTCAACCTGAGACTATATGCCCACTGTGGTGGGAAGGTTTATGACCTGCAAAACTCCTACACTAAAAACCCAATAGGAGGTGGGGCCTCTGGGTGATGAGATTATAGTAGAGACCCCAAGACTGCAATTAGCTCTGACAAAAGAAGCCCCAGTGGTCCATGTTGATTTCCTTCCTCTGTACCATTGTTAGTATTTAAATAATGCATTCCTTTCCCAATGAATTAAACTCCTATTTTTGTCCTTATTAAATTCTCATACGTATTTGAGTTCTCCCAAAAATAAAAATAAAAAAGAGCGATAAAGAAAGCCTCAGAGAGCTGCCTTGCTTTACCACCATGCAAGAACACAGAGAAGGTGCTATCATGAACCTAGAAACAGATTCGTACCAGGTACCCGGTCTGCTGATGCCTCGATCTTGAACTTCCTAGACTTCAAGGGTCAAAAACAAAATTTGGTTGTTTATAAGCTGACCTATTTATGAAAATTTGTCACAGTGGGCTAAATAAACTAAGACACTGGCCACAAGACATTGCTACTTGAGACTCAAATAGGTATCTCTCAGTCAACAGTCCCAAAACTGAATTCCTAGTCCCCTCCCAAACAAGTCTTCCCAGAGTTACATCCATCTCATGACACTGAAACTCCACCCTACTCCTGGCTTAAGTCAAAACATTTGGAGCATCCTTGCCTTTTTTTTCCACACTCCTCTTCTGCTTGATGAAGAAATCCTCTGAGTTGTACTATCAAAATACATCCAGGTCTCCCCTCCTCTGTTACTATCTTGGACTTCTTGGGTCTCCCTCCCCTGCCAGTTATCACTGTATCCCCCAACTGCCCCTCTCCCACTTCTTCTCTTGCCACTCTCCTTACTAACAAGTCTCGCTATCTTCTCACCACGTGAGCCAGAGTAATCTTTAAAATTGGCCAGATTGTGCAATTCCTATATTCCAAAATCTCCTCTCGGTTTTGATCTCACTTAAAGACCAAAGTCCTAACCCTGGTAGATCGATGCCTGCACAATCCAGTCCCAGGCACCAATTCTTTGGTCACATTCTTTATTCATGCCACTCTTATCACCCTAGTCTCTCCTCCCTTGCTTCTCTTTTTTTTTTTTTTAATTTGCTGGTGCAATGTCATTATACATCACAGTGAAATTCAAAGTGATGAATCTATATAAGCACACATCATGTGGTGTGCTTCTCTCCGGATTCCACCCCACGCTCCCCTCATCCTTTCCCATACATATTTGTGAGGCTGGTAGTAATGCCTTCATACATGGACACAGCATTATTTGATCTGTTTCCTTCCTTGACCCTCCTTGCCTTCCTTTCTTTCCCCACCCTCATAACCTTTCACTATTCTACTGGTCTCCCTTCTCTTTTATCTTAAGTCTCTTTTCTTTTCTCTAGTTTTCACATATGAGAAAGAAAAAAAAAAGACCCTTGACTTTCTAAGATCGGATGAACTCAGCATAATGTTGTCATGTTCCATCAATTTTCCTGCAAATAACATAATCTTGTTCTTCTTTATGGCTGAGTAAAAACTCCATTATGTGTATATATCACATTTTCTTTATCCATTCATCTGTTGATGGGCACTGAGGTTGGTTCTTGGCTACTGTAAATTGTGTCGCTATAAGCATAGGTATGCAAGTATCACTATAGTGCTCTAACTTTAATTCTTTTGAAAACATATGGAAGACTGGTATAGTTATGTCATATGGCAGTTTCACTCCTAGTATTTTGAGGCACCACCATCCTGATCTCCATAGTAGTTGTACTAATTTACAATCCCACTAACAGTGTCTTAAGATTTTCTAATCCCCCACATCCCCGTCAGCATTTATTACTATTGTATTCTTGATGCTTGCCATTCTAACTGCAGTTAGATGGAATCAGTGTAGTTTTGATTTGCATTTTCCTGATTGCTAATGATGTTCAACATTTTTCTATATATGAGTTAACCATTTGTATCTCTTCTTTCATGAAGTGTCATTTTAGTTCAATTTTTCATTTTTTTGGTTGGGTGATTTGTTTGGTGTTAAATTTTTTGAATTCTTTATATATTCTAGTATTGGTTATTTACATATTCTAGTTTGTCAGAGGAGTGGCTGATAAAGATTTTCTCCCATTCTGTAGGCTCTCTTCAGACTCCTGTTTCCTTTACTGTACAGAAGCCTTTTAATTTGATGCAATGCCATTTATGGATTCTTTGTTTTATCTTCTACACTTTGGGAGTCTTATTGAGGAAGTCTCTACCAGTGGTCATATGTTGGGGAGTCAGTCCTATGTTTTCTTCTAGAAACCTCAAAGTTTCTGGTCTAATTTCTAAGTCTTTGATTCATTTTGAGTTGCCTTTTGTGCAGGCTGAGAGACCAGGGTCTAATTTCATTCATCCAGTTTTCCTAGTACCAGTGTATTTTTTGGCTTCTTTATTAAAAATCAACTGACTATATGTATGAGGATTTATCTCTATATTGTTATTCTGTTCCACTGGTCTATGTGTCTGTTTTTGTGCCAATACCATGCTGTTTTTGTTACTATGGTTCTGTAGTATAATTTGAAATCAGGTATTTTGATGCCTCTAGGATGATTTTTATTGCTCAGAATTGCTTTGGATATTCTGAGCCTTTTGTTCTTCCATATAAATTTTAGAACTGCTTTTTACTATTTCTGTGATGAATGACTTTGGTATTTGATAGGGATTACATTGAATCTCTATATCACTTTTGGTGGTATGGCCATTTTTGACAATATCTATTCTGCCTGTCTAAGAACATGGGAGGTCTTCCCATTTTTTAAGGTCTTTCTCAATTTCTTTTTCAGTGTTCTATAGCTTTATTTTAGAGGTTTCTTAGCTCCTTGGTTTGATTTATTCCTAAATTTTTTTGCTGTCATTGTTGTTATTATTGTTTTGAGGCTATTGTAAATGGAATTGTTTTCTAGATTTATTTTTCAGTGGATTTATGGTTTCTTATGTTGATTTTGTATCTATACAAAAAATCACATTATCATCTCAATAGATGCAGAAAAAGCATTTGACAAACATTCAACACTAATTCATGTTTTTTTTAATATTTTATTTTTTTTTTGTAATCATACATCACTTTGGAATACAAGACTTTAGAGGATATACAAGCACATATCCAATAAGCCCTCATCCAGTCCCCATCCCACTCCCTCCCTCTCCCTCAATCCCATGCTTAATTGGTGATTATCTTTGATATATTTGTTTATGCACCTCATGAGTTTTAAAGAGATTCCATCCTCTCCCATCCTCTCCCCTCTGATTGGTCACCTTAAATGCTTCTCAATAGGGCCCTTTCTACTACTCGACTTCCTCCTGTTACCCCTTTCCTCCTCATTCTTGCTAATTAGGGAAAGCATCTGGATTTTATTTTCTGTGCTATTTCTCTGTACATGCCGCATTGAAAGTTCCGATCCCACTCTTGATGGTCCCAGTAGTGGTCTGGCCACCCAGAAGACTCATGGGAGGCCCCGATCTGGCCTCGCTGGCCCCCACACTGAACTAACCCCTCGGCTGGCTCCGCTCCCGGCCTCAGAGGCCCCAGCACTGACCTAGCCTCACGACAGCCTCCGATCCTGGCCTTGCTGACCCTGGCACCGGCCTAACCCCTCGGCAGGCTTCTATCCTGGTCTCGCAAGTCCCAGCTCCGTCCTTGCCTCACAGCAGTTTCCGATCCCGGCCTCGCTGGCCCCAGCACCAGCCTTACCCCTTGGCAGAGTCCGATCCCGGCCTCATAGGTCACAGAACCGGTCTTGCCTCACAGCAGGCTCCGATCCCAACCTTGCTGGCCCTGGCACCGGCCTAAACCCTTGGCTGGTGCCAATCCCTGCCTTGGAGGCCTCAGTAGCGGCCTTGCCTCACGGGAGGCTCCAATCCCAGCCTCGTTGGCCCCGGCACTGACCTCACCCCTCGGCAGGCTCCGATCCCAGGCTCGGAGGCCCCAGCACCAGCCATACCTCAAGGCAGGCTCCAATCCTGGCCTTGCTGGCCCTGGCACCAGCCTAACCCCTCGGCAGGCTCCTATCCTGGCCTCGGAGGCCCCAGCACCAGCCTTGCCTCACAACAGGCTCCAATCCTGGCCTCGATGGCTCCAGCACTGGCCTAATGCATCAGCTGGCTCCAATCCTAACCTCAGAGGCCCCAGCACTGGCCTTGCCTCACAGCAGGCTCTGATCCCAACCTTGCTGGCCCTAGCACTGGCCTAACCCCTTGGCTGGTGCCGATCCCTGCCTTGGAGGCCCCAGTAGCAGCCTTGCCTCATGGCAGGCTCCGATCCTGGCCTCGTTGGCCCCAGCACTGACCTCACCCCTTGGCAGGCTCCGATCTTGGCCTCAGAGGCCCCAGCACCAGCCATACCTCAAGGCAGGCTCCGATCCCGGCCTTGCTGGCCCCAGCACCAGCCTAAACCCTCGACAGGCTCCAATCCTGGCCTCGGGGGGCCCCAGCACTGACCTAACCCCTCGGCAGGATCCGATCCCGGCCTCGGAGGCTTTATCACCTGCCTTGCCTCACGG
This sequence comes from Muscardinus avellanarius, assembly GCF_963383645.1. Taxonomy (NCBI): domain Eukaryota; kingdom Metazoa; phylum Chordata; class Mammalia; order Rodentia; family Gliridae; genus Muscardinus; species Muscardinus avellanarius. Next base: position 25,896,648 of record NC_137799.1, read on the forward strand.
CAGGCTCCGATCCCGGCCTTGCTGGCCCCAGAACCAGCCTCAACCCTCTGCAGGCTCTGATCCTAGCACCCTCTTCACCCAGCAGGTTGTCCCACGTTCCCAAGGGTGAGTGGTAGTAGTATTCTGCCTCTGAGGTAATTTCTTCAAAAGTTCCAGGTATATTACGTCAGATCTCTGCCTCCCCTGAGTACTTGCCACTGTCAATGCGACTGCCTCCACCATTTCAAATCTTTCCCAAGCTCTTTTCCCATACAGGATAATGTCCAGTGTTCCTAAGCATGCGCGACAGTAGCACTCGACCTTTGGGGTAATTTCTTCAGAGGATCAGGATGGGTTGGATCAGATGTCTGCCTCTCCCAAATCCAAGTCTCCACTGGCATCTCAGCCACTGCTGCCACCACTGCCTTCCTCCTAGGTCTTCCCTAGACTCTCTCCTTACAGGTGATGTCCAGTATTCTTAACGATGTAGAGAAGCAGCAGTCCTCCTTCGCGGGGAATTTTTCCAAAAGTTCCAGTTCAGATGGATATGTTTTGTCTACATCTCCAATATTCTAGCTGCTGCTGCAGCCATCTTAACCCCTCTCAAATATTTTTCTTTTTTGTTCTTCTTCTGTTTTTTTTTTTTTTTTTTTTTTTTTTTTTTTAAGAGAAGAGAGTATGTGTGGTTTGGGGAGGATGTGGGATCAGGCACTCGGTAGCAATGAAAATTTTTTTTTTCTTTCCGAGTGGAAGGGGGATCGCCTAAGGGTGCCCCGCCCACGCCCACCTACCCTCTGGGCCCTTCTGGGTGGGAGGGGGGCCACCTAAGGGTGCCCCGCCCACGCCTGCCCACCCGCCCGGGGTCGGGGGCCCTGCGGCCCGGAGCCTCCGGGCCCTTCCGGGTGGGGTCCTAATTCATGTTTAAAAAAAACTGAAAAAGTTAGGAATTGAAGAAACGTACCTCAACATCATAAAAGCAATATGTGACAAAGCCAAAGCCATCATCACAGTGAACAGGGAAAACCCTGAAGTATTTCCTTTAAAATCTGCAACAAGATAAGGATGCCCACTACACTGCCCTTATTCAGTACAGTACTTAAAATTCTACTGAGAGCAATAAGGCAAGAGGAAGAAACTAAAAGTTTATACATAGGGAAATAAAAAGTGAAGTCATCAGTGTTTGCAGATGACATGATTCTATGTTTAGAAGATCCCCCCAAAACAAACTCAACCAGAAGACTTCTAGAATTGATCAATTCAGCAAAGCACCTTTTACTTCTTGAACACATCAAACATGCTCTGAACTCAGGCTAATATACTTGCTGCTGCCCTTTTACCAGGAGTTTGCTTCATCAAGATAGCTGCATGGCTCACTTTGCATCACAGTTCAAAGGTCATCTTATGAGCAAGGCCCTCCTTGAACATCTTACAAAGGGCTCCCTCTGCTCAGCACGCCATAACCCCATACTGCAAAGAGACATGATGTATCTGTTTGTTTGTTTATTTGTAATTTTTTCTGCCCTATGTAAGCTCCAACTATAATGCAAATTCCATGAAAGCAGAGACGGTGTTGTATTTATTATGACATGCTAAGCACTCACAAATGTGTCTACAGCAGAGATATTAAAAATATCTGTAGACCAAATTATATAAATTCATATTCACACCTTTATTGACAATACATAATTTTATAGCATTAAGTTGCAGTTCGGATAAAATGAGTTAAATCAGTGACTTAACTCATAAAATCCCTTTTGAAAATAAACCAAAGGGGCACTATTTGAATGTTTCTCCTTGATTTCAAATTGAGTATGTTAAAGAGAGAGACTACATTGTTCCTCTCATAAAGAACCTGCGTGTTTTGTTGGCACAGAAAGAGGGAAATTCACAGCATCAGAAAAAATAATAATAGAGCCTTATTAACAGATAGTGATAAAAAAAGAAATGTCACCTTGAATAGACTGGTGTATGGGTCCGACCCAGGTAACAGTGGGCCCCAAGTACAAATTAGAGCTTTACCACTACATTGGAGCCAGGAGCCTAAGAGGCCAATTGTACTTATCTTCGGCAATGACTCTAACACAGCTATAGTTCAGGTAACTATATTTCATCTGAAGCAACACTGGAATGAGGTTCTGCCATACAACAAATATCCTAGGTGCTGGGGAAGTCATTTAGCAAATGTACATTCATTTAAACTCATAGAGACACATGGATATTTCAGCCCACCTGGTTCACTTCACATCAGATCAAAAAATTACCTCTTCCACCAATTTACCAAATATCTATTCAGTCCCAGGATCTTGGGACAGGGACCCACCATCCAATGAAGTAAATTCTGAATCAGACAGCTCTAAACACATAGAATCCCCCCTACCATCTTTTGTTGACAACGGCCTCCCTGACACTGCTACCCACTGGTATGGGTTTGGATCCGACTTTTATGGTGGGTTGTGCAGTTGTGCTTTTAGTGCCAAATTAGATGGGAGTAACTGGAACACAGGCTTTAAGTACTGCTACTTCTAAGCTAATGATCATACTGGAATTTGGGGGAGGCTTCTTTTTTTAACTGACTGCCTTTGACGCAGTAATTCTGATACAGGTCACTCTATTCTAAGGTACCTACATTCCTTCACTAGAGATATTGGAAAATTATCAACTCACTTTTGCAGAAATATTTGAAGCTAGGATGATTAGGTGACTTAGCCTGCATACTGTACGACATCCTGCTTGCTCTGAGAGGCCCCAGGCCTGACTTGCAGCTTCCATGGTGAAGAATGGGGACAGCTGCCAGCACTGGTTGGCCAATGCCCTCCACTGGCTGACCCCTTGTTCCAAAAGCCTACAGCCGTATCCTGATTTCTTCTTCCATAAAACTATAAAATCCCCCTAAGCTGTCATTTCCCAGGTTTTCGGTAATCACAGCCAAATGCAGTCCTAACAATTATACAGTCAATTAAAATTATATTTATGAAGAGTTTATAATAGCATGAGAAAATGTTTATGAAAATTTTAAATGAAAAAGGCTTCAGTCTAATTACAACTCCATAAAAATCCATACAAGGAAAATCCCTCACCATTTATTCAGTGTTGAGATTATAGACCTTTCTTTTTCCTTTTAAAATGTTGAAACATTTATTCCTCGTGATATCCTATGCGAGGCAATTTTAAATTATGTCATTCTTTCCACTTCTTCTGGCACATTTTATATTTTGTTTAGAATGAAAAAACATATTGGAAAAAATTTTAAATCCTTTATCCTGGAAAATCTAAAGGGGAAAAACTAACCAATTGTGAACTGGGCATAATCTACAAAGTAAATTTGCCAGCTCTCTTTGCTCTGCCATGATTAGCATTTTGATTTGTCAGCTAACTAGAAAAAATATGTATCTAAAGGAAGTTGTGACAGTTAGGTCACAATAATAAAATTATAGTTAGGTCACTATAATAAAATACCAGAGATAACTAGTAAGGAATAACTAGTTACAACTAGTTATTGTTTGGCTAATAGTATCAGAGGTTCATGGTCAGTTAGCTTCATTGCTTTTGGGCTTGTGATAAGGCAAAACAACATGCTCTTATATGGTGAAGGAAATTACTCGGCTTGTGAAGGCTAGAAAGCAAAGAGAAAGAGAAAATGGCTAGAATCTCACAATCCTTTTCATACTTCCAATGACCTAACCTCCTCCCACTAAGCCCCACCTCCTAATTGTTCCACTACCTCCCCAAAGCACCACAGGTTGGTGACCAAGACCTTAGCATGTGGGCCTTTGGGGGACACTTAGCCAAACTACATCAGAAGTCTAGCAGGAAATTAACAAACAGATCTCAGCTACCAAAAGATCAAATGGTAACTTCATAAATGATTATTGAAAAGTGAAGGGAAAATAACTATGTTCTATGATTCTCAACACTGGGATAATGGGATGCTATTTGGCCATAGATATATTATTTGGGAGGAAAAAGCTATTAAAATGCAGATACATTCAAACACACACTGATAGTATGGTTTGTAGTTAATTAAATGCACTCCAATTGTGTGCGAACTGAATTTTAAAATGTAATCAAAATATGTGGATGGTACTGTTCCTGACAGGCTGTGGTATCATGCTGGTTCTCTTATTTCTTCATGAAAGAAGCTGCAGGGGGTTGTAATGTGTTTTATCCAGTGATGAGATGACACAGACAGCCACATCCAGGCAGGTGAGGATTTCCCTAAACTCAGGGTAAAGCAGGATACTTGGCTGCATCCAGTGGCCCTCTTGGGGAAACAGTACAGGTGATTTTGGCAGCAACAATGCTGTGATCCAGCCCCTCCATTCAGCAGTCAGAGCTGAGCAGGGCATTGTCTTTCTTTGGAGATGCCTGGGAGAATGTGTGGCTTCTGAGAAGCCAGGAAAGCTGTTATGTGAAAGAGTCTTTGATCTGCTCTGGACTCTATGGGCTGGGCTGGAGTTTCCAAGCTCCAAGGAGTATATTTATGGCCACTGGCCTTGTTTAGACATCAGTTAACCTTATTCAGTTCTTAACTCCCAAGGAGTACACATTGTCACCTGCAGACACTAGGAATCCCAAGCCACCATCTCTACCTCCTCTTTTACAGTGTCTTACTAGAGGGCAGAAGGAGAAGGAGGGGAAAAGGGAGTTAGGATTGGGGTTCCTGCTTCCTACATTGATGCTAACTTGCATTCATGCCTTCTGCATCCCTTTGGAGCAGCTGTGGCTTCCTGAGCACTCACGTCAGGTTTGAGCTGATGAGAGCATGCAGTGGGACGTATCTGTTGCAGAGCTTTTGGAGTCTTCTAGATCTCCAATCACTGCTTGCCAAACCACCAGCATTTCAGGAGGGAAGGTAAAACCATCTCCAAGGTACTCCTCTTTCAAGCTGGGATGATTTTGAGGGGGCCTGAGTTTACATAACACACACCCAGACATAAGGCTCCTCAGTGGCACAAATTCAACAAGTAGAGGGTGCTTTTCAACAGAGGGCTGCTGCTGGAGTTATGATTATGATTCAAATGGTCAGGCAGAGTCTACCAGATCAAAGTACTAATACCTGGCCATCTGCCCATGAGCATGTGTTATCATGGAATGTCACAAACCAAAGAATTGTGTGAAGTGTCTATACCAATAGTGCATGGTGACAATTATTACAGGTCCTAATTCTATGATATGCTTTTATATTTTTTCACCACTGTCAGCCATTGAAATGACAGTGGATATTACAGTTACTGTGTACATTTTAATGTAGTGGTGTTTTACCTTTATTTCCCTGAAGATTTGTTATTGGAAATAAATAATAAGCAAGCTGGAAAGAATGGGCTACTTTGATTCTGGTTCCTCCTTTTTATGGAAGTTGTAATCACACTTAATGATAATTCTTAACTGATGAAGCTCAAAGATTGGCTTCTGTGTTGGAAAGACCTGGAGCCCTACATTTCCTGTTGGGTGCACACTGGTCTGTTGGGAGGTGTCTGCTTTTGTGCTGGGGACCTTGTCACAAAGAACTGACGTGGAAGAAAAAGCTAATGATCCACCCACACGTGTGTGCTTCCTCCTGTAGGACACGGCACCCCTGGAAGCCACCTTTAGTAGTCAGACACCATATCGCCCAGCTGCCTTTGTACCTAGGTATGACCTCATGGCTGATTCTCCCAACCAGGAGAGGAAGCAATGCCAATCACTTCCAGTAAGGCAATTAAAAAGTGATTTTACCTTCTCATTGGGGCTGGGGTGCCCAGCAGATCAGTCACACATGACCCAATCATCAGCAACTCTGGTTCATTTAGGGAGTGCCATCTCTCCCAATGGCCACTTTTGTCAGTTTAGAGGAAGGCTTTGTGAGATAGAAGCTGCTTACTGGCCCAACTTCTTATCATAACATCCATTTTTGGACCTTTCCTATAAGCCAAGCACTATCCCAGGTTAATTCACTAACCCTAACATCTCATAAAAGTATGTAAATAAGCTGGGTATAGTGGTGCACACTTGTAATCCCAGTACTTGGGAGGCTGAGACAGGAGGATTGCAGGTTCGCAGCCAGCCTCAGCTACGTAGTGAGGCCCTCTGCAACTTAGTGAGATCCTATTTCAAAATAAAGAATAAAAAATAAGGCCAAGGGTATAGATAGGAGGTAGAATGCTCCTCATTTCAATCCTTAGTACCACAAAAAAGCATGTAAATAAATGTAGGTTCCTGCCCTACGAACATGCATGTGCACAATGCCATCCCATGTCAACACCTGGGCAGCTGGTCCAGCTCCGGTTTGGTCTCTGGCCTTAGTTCTGATTACTAGCGTCCAGAGGGAGCCTCGCCATATACTCCCCACACCGATCTCGGGGCTGGAGCCCTGGCTCTGTAACCCAGGTAAATGGCCGAAGCTGTGCTCCCTGTTAATAGGCTTCCCAAGGTCTCTGGCTTGAGCTTACCTTTCTTTACTTTTTTAAGTAAAGCAAAAGGATTTTATTTGTATTGGATGCACCCTATGTGGTGATTGATATGTGATATTATTCACCCATCCCACCTGTTCAACTCTGCTTCCACTCAGTTATCTGGAATGTGAAGAAGTCATGGCAGCTTTGGTGCCTGTAAGCAACACGGTAGTACTGTTTCTAGTACTGTTTCCCAGCGTTCCAGGGTTAGACCTTGGCCATGGACTTCCCCCGGGACTAGTTACTATCGCATTCTGCTGCAAGGCCGGACCCTAGGTTTCCCCTTCACCACCATCCTGGGGAATGTCTTCCCCATTCTCTTTTCTGAGCATGCTTTTAAGGAACTCCTTTCATGTCAGGCCACAACCCCAAATGTTGCGGGACATTCTGGACAACCAGCTTACCCGCCGAGATGACGGCTTACATGGACGCTGCAGCTCTGCCTGTCCCCCCAGAGTCGGCCCCATCATCACTTTGTGGTCTTAGCCTTCCCATCAGCTCCCCAGTCTCACCTCACCACCCTGTGTAATTAGTCAGACAGGGCTACTTGAAAGCTTTACTGCTTTTTTTTTTTTTTTGGTGGTACTGGGATTTCTGGAAGCCCTTCTACCTCCGGGCTACACTCCCAAACCTATTTTATAGGGTGTTGTTGTTGTTGTTGTTGTTGTTGTTGTTGTTGTTGTTGTTTGAAACAGGGTCTCTTAAGCCAGCGTGGCTGGCTTCGAAACTGCGCGATCCTCCTGTCTCCGCCTCCCAAGCGCGGGGATTACAAGCGTGCGCCACCACGCCCGGCAAAGCTTTACTGCTTTAAAGGGCCCAAGTTGTTACAACTCCTGCCTGTCTCCCACTCATTACAGACACCAACACCTCAGCTGACTGTGGTATCAAGAACTGGGGTCCTAAAATACCATTCCTCCCTCCGGGGCAGTTAGGATTTTCTGTTAAAGAAATTTCTATATCTTTAATTTCTATTTCTTTAATTTTCTATTAAAGAATTTGTATTAAAGAATACAACGTCTCCAACTATTAGAAAAGACAAATAAAACAATAAAACTGTACTGGGTCCTCCATCTCTTACATGTGCTTAAGAAATAAATGATTGAAAATAGATCAAGCATACACCTATAATCCTAGTACTTGGGAAGCAGAGACAAAAAGATCACAGGTTCAAGGACAGCCTCATCAAGCAATGAGACTCTCATCAGCCAGGCAAGACTCTATTTTGAAATAAAAATAAAATAGGGCTGGGAGTGTAGCTCAGAGGTAGAATGGCTCTGGGTTCAATACCTAGTACCACAAAAAACAAAATAAATAGATCTATAGAAACCAAAATAAATAGATCTATAGGAATCAGTAGCCACACCCACAAAGAGCCTTTGTAGATATGAAGATTCTATCTTCAGCAAATAGAAAGATAAAGCTAAGATGACAGAGACTTTGTATCAAGTAGGAATGCCCTTGCTCATCTGATAGTAGTGGCCACCTACAGCACTGTGTGGAGAAGGATCCTGAGGCCGAAATCTGAGCTGAGGAGGAAATTCTCCCAATATCAAAGAGTGATTCACGGGAACCAAGGGTGGCCGCAAGTGAGCCATCTGTTTGCCAAGTCTGCACGAGTTGTCCGCATGCTCATACAGTTCAAATCTGGGCTCCTGTTCCCAGTTTTAGACCTGTGCTTAACCTCCTGAAGTTACTCCTCACTTATTAAAAGAGCAATAACAATACCTCTAACAGGGAATCAATGTTGCCATGAAATGAAACAAAAAACATTTATCATAATGCGTAGTTACATATTAAGTGCCCAGTAACAGGAACACTCAATTATATCAATTTTTTTGCACCAACCTTAGTCCTCAGAGGTAAATGTCCTGACATGTGATCCTCTGATTTACTGGTTTGTTTATGATGATTCCCCATCTTCCCTTCCTAGCCACACACCTGGTGCTGGCTGGTATGTGGGAGGTGCTGGTAAAAATCAGTTAATGATACATACAGCATTTCTGCCTGCCAATCCCTTCCCCATGAGCACAAGGCACTGACAGGCAACAGGGAAGCTGAGAGTCTCCAGACCCAATCCAGAGATTTTCCTAAAAATAAGCACACAGGCTGAGTCACTCCTTTCTGCCCAGCCTCCTCTGGAAGTTGAAAAGGATATCACATTGTCTAGAAATAGCCTCCACCTTCCAACTCTTAAATTGCCTCTCCAACGGCTGGAAGGTCCTCAGCCCAAGTCAGTACACAGAGAATGATGTGAATGGTTTTAAGAGCTAAAGGTTGACTGGGCATGGTGGTGTGCACCTGCAATCCCAGTGATTCAGGAGTCTGAGGCAGGAGGATTGCAAGTTCAAGGACAGCCAGGGAAACATAGCAAGACCCTGACTCAAAATAAAAATTATAAGAGCTGGCGATATAGTTCAGTGGTAAGACACCCAGTTCAATCCCCAGTACTGCAGAAAAAAGAAAAAGAGCTGAAGGTGATCACTGCATATGAAGCAGGGAGATGCACCCAGCAGCCTTTTGGAATATTCCAGCACTGGCTGTGATGGAGCAGCTCCCATCTCATCCTGGCTCCACTTTGCCACAAGCAGCCCCTGAGAACCCACGCGTCTCCAGAAGTTCCCTGCCACCCACAGCTGAGAGTCTCAGCCCCTGCATGGCACCCTGGTCCTCTGCGACTAGTACCCCGACCTTCTGGCTTTGTTTACCAGCAGGCTCCAGCTACACAGAAAGGACTTCAGGTCCTTTTCTGGCACTACCCTGCTCTGTCATCCACCTCGTAACAAGCCCACATTCTTCCTGTGGCCCACACCTGGCTGAGAAAAGACAATACCCCACTCCACCAGGCGAAGGGACCTTTTGCCCTCCCAGGAAGGGCCGGAAGGACCCAGATTGGGGCCCTGAAACAAAGCAAGAGGATGGGTGAGCGCCTGGGGCTCCAGTGGCAGGGACCAGGAGACACAATGAAGAGACAGAGACTGGTGCAGCCGAAAGAGCTGGTCCAGAGCATGCAGGGCGCGGGCTCCAGCCTGCGTGTGTGTATGAGCTGGGACCCACCGCCCATCCGAGCTCCTGCTCTCTCTGCAGAAAATAACACCTGTCCTGCGCACTGGTACTCAAGTTTGGGGAAGTGAGAGGCAGTTAACGGCAGACAGCCTGGCCTCAAGGGCAGCCTTTGCTTCATGCCTGAGGGTGAGCAGGGGAGCACCCAGGGCCCCAAGCCCAGACAGCACAGCACAGGGTGGCCAGTCCTCCTGAGCACTGTGGGCAGCTCACAGCCCCTCTGCTGGTGGAGAGGGGATGAGGGGACGTGTAACATTGGTAACACCTGAGCGTGAAATGCTGCCCTGCTTTTACACTCCCAGAGACAGGGCTATGAGAATTGAGGGTGCTGTGAAACAGGGCCAAGGTGTGAGGCTAATGGCACCTGCTGGGTGCTCCCCCACATGTCCTCATCATTTCCCTTGGGGACCAGTGTCCACTGCCATAGCCAAAAACTAAGTAGGATACCAACAGCCATTACTGTGAGACTCAGAGACCACCTGCAACACAAAGGGATTCCATTACAGGTTCAACTGTGGAATCCTCTCTCCCAGTTCTTCAGAAAAGTAACCAGACTTGGAGATTTTTTCTTCTCCCTCTCCTTACTCTCCCCTCCCCCTCCTTTATGTTACTTGGTCCAGGAGCATTCCACCTCTGAGCTACACACCCAGCCTATTTAAAAAAAAAAAATTTTTTTTTTTGTTTTGTTTTATTAGCAGTACTGGGAATAGAACCCAGGGGCACTCTACCCCCAGGCTACACCCCCAGCCCTGTTTTTTTTTTTTTTTTTTTTAATTCTTCATTTTGCAACAGGGTCTCACTGAGTTGCAAAGGGCCTCCCTAAGTATCTGAAGCCATCTACAAACCATGTGTGATCCTCCTGTCTCAGCCTCCCAAATGCTGGGATTACAAGTGCGTACCACCACTCCTGGCTATTATTTTTTGAAACAGGGTCTCACTAAGTTCTGGAGGTCCTCACTATGCTGCTCAGGCTGACTGCAAACCTGCCAACCACATAATGGGATTGCAGGAAAGGAGCCTGGCTTGGAGAAGATGGTCTCTACAGAGGTCATCATGTCACAATTATATCATTAGAACAGGACCTAAAATGACTGCTGTCCTGATAAAAAGGGGAAATTTGTACACAGAGACAGATGCACAGAAGGAAGATGTGAAGAGGGAAGTGGCCTTCTAGGAGCCAGAAGAGGGGCCTGGCACGGATCCCTTCCTCACAGCCCTCGGGAGAAACCAGCCCTGCCAAAGCCTCAACTGCAGACCTCCAGCCTCCAGGACTCTGAGACAACAATACACTGCACATGAGGGAAAAGGATGGAAGTGAGATTCTCTGCTCCTATTCCTATCAAATAGACTGCAGCATCTCCATGAGCCCATACGGCACTGGGGGATTTAGGTACCTTTCAAAAATTGACCTAAAAATACACAGGGCTACCAGAGCCTCATGTAAGCAGGCCCCTGGCAACTGAGAGCTAAGTTACAGCACCAGGATGAGGCCCAATGAAAGGAATCTCTGCAGTGATGTCAGGTAAGGAGGCTCGTTTCCCATCCCTGACCACTCTGCCATCGTCCACCCAGGGCAGCCAGCTCCAATCCATCTGGTGTTCCTTCCTCGACCCCAAAATGCAGCCTCAAACGCCTGCCCAAGACAACACAACAGGTGGCCACTGCCTATCTGAGAAACTGGCATTCTCATGGAGGACTTTGGGAAACAAAACACCCTCCAAGGTTTAAAGGAATGTCTTTAATAATAAACGTGAACACTTGCCGGGCGTGGTGGCGCACGCTTGTAATCCCCGCTCTTGGGAGGCTGAGACAGGAGGATCGCGCAGGTTCGAAGCCAGCCTCAGCTGCTTAGTGAGGCTCTCAGCAACTTAGTGAGACCCTGTTTCCAAATAAAATACAAAATAGGTCTGAGAGTATAGCCCGGAAGTAGAAAGTCTCTGGGTTCCACCCCCAGTACCACCAAAATAAAAAATAAAAAAATAAAAAATAAAATAAAATAAACGTGAACATTTTAAGGAATCAATCCCTAATGGTGAAAATATGGGAAGCACAATGATCAGGAATCTTTATGTTATACCTCATCAATGATTTTTTTTTAAGTTTCAGAGGTTTATTAATCAGTGTGATAAACTCCAACAAATCAACATGCTTTCATGCATTTAAAGGCCTATTTCCAGGTTAAGTGGGAAATTGTGCGGATAGCTTCAGAAAGGCCTTCATTCTAAGCAGCTTTATAGTGAAATATCTCATTTAGAAGTCTGGACATTCTTTCTTCAGTTTGCTGTAATCCACATTCACTGAGTATAACTTGTATTGACCACTGGGACCCAGCTTGTTCCAGGGCTCTGGGTTATTCTTCCTGTTCCAACTGACATCTGGATTGAACAATGCCAAATGCAACACATACAGTGCTGCTCCTGTACCTCCTGCTCCGATAAAGACAAAGAGGGGGATCGAGCTTGGATGCTTCTTGGCCTGACCTAGGATCTGGCGGATCATGCTTGCAGCAGAGGCCTAAGGTCCAAAAAGAAATGTGAACAAATACAACAGGCCGGAGACTAAGCACCACTGCGCCCAAGCTAAGCGGACTTCCAAAGTCACCCAGCTCATCAACGATTCTTAAAAGGGATTATATTGTCACCCAGGGAATACTTGGCAATGTCCAGGGTCCTTTGTGATTGCCATGGTGATGAACAGGAGATGCTGCTGGCATCTAATTAATAGAGACCAGGGATGCTACGAAACACCCTACAGTCCACAGGGTAGTATATCCCACACCCCCAGCAGAGAATTATCTGATCCAACTATCAATAGTGCCGCTGGTAGAAAACTTCATGGTTGGCTTCCCATTCTGTAAGTAGCTTCTTAGGATATAGCTAAGACAGAGAACTTCAGGGCCAAGGGTATACAGGCAACTGAAGCAAAAGCCATTCATCTGTAGAGGAAGCCACCATGTGTACACTGCTCACTCAAACACGTTCACATGGCCGGCCCAAGTCCCCGTATTAATAATTTTCTTTAACCTGATTTCACAATGATAGCTCTGGTGTTTCCCCAAACCTTGGGCAATTTGAAAATATTACTAGAGCACCAAAGTTTCTGTGGAAATGTCCAGGAAGATCACACTCAAAATTACAGGCTTTTCTGGGTTAGAAAAAGGAAGGGGCAGAAAAGCAGAATCTGATGGTTTGGGCAAGCCCAGGGCTGACCCTGCTACCACTGGCCACCAGCAGTTTTGACCCGGTGATCACTTTATTTATGAACCAAGGCATTGGCTCCACGGGTTCCAGGAGGTATTAGACCCTCCATGAGGGGCTGATGACCCACAGGGCAGGCTGGCTGGAAACCACTCCGTCCTCACCAGCCCTTTGCTCATCTCAGGGAATGTGACTGGTGTGTTCTCTGACCTCCAGTCTGACATTTTACCCTTAAGAAGAAAGTAAGGGTTCCGGAAAACTCCAGGGAAGAAAGAAAATTCACCCAGAAAATCTGCAGTGTTTTCTTTCTACACTCAGCCCTTGTCAATTGGGAAAAAAAAAAAAAAATGTTTCTAAGTGCATTGACTTATTTTTAGATGGGCCAAACCATTCCCTCTTAGACATCAGATTTTATGGTTTTCAAGAGAAAACAACACACAGTGGGCTTAGGTAGTGAGAATATAATGGGAAAATTCTATAGCAGCCACGCTCTTCAATAAATATAAGTCTCTCCTCGTGGTGCCGGGAAAGAGCAAAAGGGATGTCTGAGATGCTCTTTTGTTCTGGCCCGCCAGCAATGAGACATCAGTTATTTCTTCAGCTAAAAGATTCTTGGAGGCTTCATCACAAACAACCATAGATGTGCTACCCAGGGAGCAGGGTCAGCACGGTTTTTCTGTAGACGGTCAGATAGTAAATACTTTACGCCTTGCGGACCATATGGTTTGTACTACGATGACTCAGTTCTGCTGGCACAGCCCAAACGCAGCCACAGACAACACAGAAATGAAGAGGCAGGACTGTGTTCCAACAAAGCTTTATTTATGGGCACTAAAATGCATATTTCATAGAATTTTCAAGGGTCACAAAATATTCCTTTCTTTTTTTCTTTCTTTTCTTTTTGGTACTGGAGATTAATCCCAGGGATATTCTATCTCTAAGCTACGCCCTCAACCCGATTTTTTTTTTTTTTTAATTTTGAAACAGGGTCTCTAGCTGGGTGTGGTGGTATATGCTTGTAATCCCAATACTTGGGAGGCTGAGACAGGAAGATCACAGGTTCAACGCCAGCCTCGGCAACTAAGTGAGGCCCTCCACAACTGAGTGAGACTCTGTTTCAAAATAAATAATAAAAAAAATTGGGCTGGTGTACAGTTCAGAGCAGAATGCTCCTGAATTCAATCCCCAGTACCATAAAATAAAAAATTAAAAGAAACAGGGCCTCACTAAGTTGCTGAAGCTGGCCTCAAACCTGTAGTCCTCCTATCTCAGCTTCCCAAGTACCAGGATTGCATGTATGTGCTAATATTTCACCTCAATGAAATACTTTTTTAAATTTTCTAAAAATCATTTAAATATGAATACCATGCTTTGCTCACAAGCCTTATAAAAAGAGGCTGTTTTCCAGATTTGGCCATTGGGCTATAGTTTGCTAGTCCCTGGTCTAGATTAAAAAAAAAAAAAAACTGCTATTTTCATTCAATCTTCATTCTGAAGCTGCTATCTAATATTGATTTTCCTTCTTGACTCATTGTGATTATAAAATCACAACAGTAAAATGAGATATTGAAACACACACACACACACACACACACACACACACACACACACGACAAATAAATTAATCCTCATAGCACCCTCTACCACAGTGCCCAGGATGGGACCCCTGTGGTTGTGACCACGTGATTCACTCCACACACACACACCGCAAGGTACTGTGCTGCTCCACGCAGGGCAAGGTCTGCGGCCTGACAGAGGCCAACATTCCAATGGTATTTTTAAACTCACCCCATGTGAACAATCTCCTTGTTTAGTCTTTGCAGTTTTATGTTATTCAAATGTTGGGCCTGAGAAGAGAGCTGGAGGGGAACTAGGAAATGCACTGACTTCTCAAACCCAGTTGTCTTTTTCTGCTCAAACACACACAAACCATTTCCCATTCTCCAGAAAGGATATGACTAGTCAGCCACAAAATATTTCGTTTTATAAAACACATTAACATGCTGAAGCAGCACCATCACCCTTCCACCGCACGTCCTATTGCCCTACAAAGCACTCTGTTGAAAATCAAAAGGTATCTTCACTCTCAAAACCAAAGCACAGGCTTAGAACTGGGTTCTAGCTGGGTGTGGTGGTGCATACCTGTCATCTCAGTACTTGAGAGGCTGACAGGTAGATCACAGGTACAGTGTGTAGTAGGGGTGTAGTTCAGAAGTATAATACCCCTGAGTTCAATCCCCAAAAACATAAAAAGGGGGAGGGGGAGGAGGGGGAGGAGGAGGAGGATGATGATGATGATGATGATGATGATGATGATTCTGGGTCTCTGATCAACTGAGTGATCGATCGTAGTGCTAAGGATTAAACCCAGGGCCCTGTGCATACTAAGCAAATGCTCTACCACTGAGCTACATCACCAATTCCAAGAAGTAGGCTCTGAATTTCATTGTAAGGATGGTATTTGTATGCAAAGGGGATGATTTATCCAGCTAAATGTGTATTTCAGAGAAACAAAAAGTTGTTTTTTTTTAAAGTAAGGTATACTCTAAGTATATCTCATAAATGACTGTGCATCCTCTGTCTTCAGTTGCTTAATGTGACATCCCTCGTGGGAGATGGTAAAAAGATGAGCCAGGTGAGGCACTTAGGTATTTATTAGGGAGAAGCAAAAACTTGTTACATGGTCATGGGGTGCTCCAGACCAGTCAGTTTCCTGTTTTAGTCAACTCTCCCACTCCTGATTTTTAGAGCCCTCAAAGTGGGGGGTACAAAGTTTGGCCAAGCAGAACTACTTACATTTCAGTGTTTGACAGTTAAAAAAAAAAAAAACAGTGCTTCCTGGGGGGAATGTTTTTGGAGGATGATGGAACTGTTCTGTATCCTGAATATGCTGGTGGTGACACAAATCTATGCATGTGTAAAAAAAAAAAAAAAAACATTGATACCAAGATTGACATTTAAGAAGTCAGTTTTGCGCTCTGTTCATTATATTGTTTTTATTTTAAAGAGTGTTGGCAGTGTTTACACCTTACAGAGTTCTTGCAGCCTTCTGGATAAGGCGATCATTTCCTAGAAGCCTTGACTCTGCCCCCAGCCTGTGGGCCTCTTTCTTAGAGGGTCCAGATCTTAGAGGGACCTCGCTTCTTTAACAGTGGGCTCCTGAAAGGCCCCTCCCGCCAATGTGCCCAATAAACCCAAGCGTAGTAGCTACACCTCACTTAGCTCCAAGCTGTAACACCTCCCCACCCCTACGTATTATTCGTTTTACAATTACATAAAATTTATTCTGAAAGGCGCAAGTGGAAAATGGATTGCCTGAGCTGAGGGAGAGACCGCTGGGGGCAGGGAACAGGAGGGGGCCACCCTGTGTTCAAATCTGGTTGTGTCTGGTATGAACTACTCCACGGTGTTCAAATCACTGTGAACCTTTAAACAGCAACAGATTTTCTTCAAAAGCTGGATGTCCAGGTTCTCTTGAAAAGGTAGAAGATTCTGGGCTTAGATCCCCACAAAGTCCCATCAGGTAGATCTGGGATTGCCCCCAGTTGCCCCCTCAGCAGCCTGATCTCTCTCATTCACTACAGTCCCCAAAAGCTCAGCCAGGCCACCCTGACACTGGCACATGTCTTAGGGTTTGCTCCCTAATGTAAGGCATTCCATAAGGTATCTGCCACATAGACACTCCCAAGAAATGGGAGGCCTTCCCTCCATCCCCTTAAAAGAAGCTATAAGAAGAAGAAAGGGCCATCTTTGGCTCAACTTTTTCTGCAACTTTAGGGTGCTCTGTGTCCCATACGGGAGATGACCCACTTTTTGGGGGGCAGCCTGGAAAAGCCCCCACACACACACACACACACTGCCAAGCTAGGCTGTTTCCAGCGTTTCTCTGCTCAGGGAGGGGGATGGAGAAATGGAATTTGCCAGAGGCAGCAGCAGAGACGTGCCAAGACAGAGATGATGCTGGGGAGGGGGGAAGGGGGGGACTGAGGAACTGAAATTGCTTTCACCTTTGCCTCCTCGTTCCTGTTTTCAAAACCAATACTTTCTCTTCACTCTCCAGCCTCAGATGCGATACCAGTCTGACACAGTTCACTCTCACTGTGAATGGGGATAGGAATGATCAGGCGACCAGAGGCCTGTTTCTAGTTGTTGGAAGGATAAGAGAGTGTATGCTACATCCAGCCTCCAGGACCTCCTCTCCCACTCTGACCACATTCTTGCCGCCTATTGTTGTATCCAGGAGTTCTGTGGTTTTACTTGACTTCCAGCATCAGCACTAGATTTGGGAGCCGGGTGCTTGGATTTCAATGTTCATGGACAAGGCTGCTTGCATGCTGTGCTCTCATCTTTTGGTCGCTGTGACCAAAATGCTTGAGAAGAAACACTTAGAGGAGGAAAGAAAAGGCTTGTTTTGTGAGCCTAGTTTCAGAGGATCCAATCCAGGGTCGGTGGGCTTCAGAGGAAAGCTGCTCAGGTCACTGAAGCTGGGAAGCAGAGAGAGAGAGAGGAGAGGAGAGAGGAGAGAGGAGAGAGAGAGGAGAGAGGAGAGGGGAGAGAGGAGAGAGGAGAGGAGAGGGGGGGGAGGGGAGAGGAGAGAGGAGAAAGGAGAGGAGGAGAGAGGAGGGAGAGAGAGAGGAGAGAGGGGAGAGGAGAGAGGAGAAAGGAGAAAGGAGAGAGGAGAGAGGAGAGAGAAAGAGGGGAGAGGGGAGAGGGGAGAGGGGAGAGGGGAGAGGGGAGAGGGGAGAGAGAGAGGGGAGAGGGGAGAGGAGAGAGGAGAGGAGAGAGGAGAGAGGAGAGAGAGAGGAGAGGGGAGAGAGGAGAGAGAGAGGAGAGGGGAGAGAGGAGAGAGGAGAGGAGGGGGGGGGAGGGGAGAGGAGAGAGGAGAAAGGAGAGGAGGAGAGAGGGGAGAGGAGAGAGGAGAAAGGAGAAAGGAGAGAGGAGAGAGAAAGAGGGGAGAGGGGAGAGGGGAGAGAGGAGAGAGAGAGGGGAGAGGGGAGAGGAGAGAGGAGAGGGGAGAGAGGAGAGAGGAGAGAGGGGAGAGGAGAGAGGGGAGAGGGGAGAGGAGAGAGAGAGGGGAGAGGGGAGAGGAGAGAGGGGAGAGGAGAGAGGCAGACCCAGGACAGATATAGTCCCAGGTCATATAGCCAGTGACCTGGTTCCTCCAGCCATGTCCCACCTGCCTACAGTTACCACCCACTAAGCCCACTCAAATTTTTAACCCATCAATGGATTAATCTAATGAGAAGATCGGAGCTTCTTGATTCAAGTGTTTCACTTTGAACATTGCCATATTGACAACATAGGAGATTGTTGAGGGTTGGGGAGCGGATTCCCATATCCAAACCACAGCACACACCACCTGGAAGAGAGGATGGGGTGGGGGGGCCCACAGCAGGTGGGAGTGTTACTCTCCTAGATAACCACCCACTGCGGAGGGGCAGAGTCACTCCTGTAGCCTTGAGCTGTTCAGATATGTCTCACCCTTCCAGCGCAAGAAGGAAATTTACAAAGCAATTCCACTCCATTAGAGGCAGCAGGTGTTGCCAGCCAGAGGCCGACCAATCAGGAGCCTGGGGGAGCCACTGCCCTGACTCCTTAGCTCCTAGCCGCAGTATCACACATGCTGGACACACACACTATCACAGCTACCCCAATCCTGAAGCCTCCACCTGGTATCTACTGGCCTCACAGCTGGCACCGTGAGCACTGGGAGGCAGGGAGGAAAAATCCCCTGCCTACCCCCCAAGGGGTTAAGTTTTCTTGAGCATGTTTTTCTCTTAAGAATAACATTTTTGGGTAACCCTCAAAGTTTTAAGTTTCAGTCCCAAATTTAAAAATAAAGGGAATACTGAGATGACTGGTTATAATTTAGCAGAGAAGAAAAAAATCCCACCCACCTAGAATAGTAAGTAAACCGGGAAAAAAAATTTTTTTTAATTTTTTTTATTCTCTCAGCAAAACAGTAAGGGCAGATTTTCCACATGCCTTAAAAATATTTGGTTGTGCACAAAATGTCGAGAGCTGAGAGCCCGCAGGGCAATGGGACTGGCTGTGGCAGGGGATGATGGACAGAGTTCTGGGGTCTGCCTGGAGCTTTCAGATCTATAGCCAGGGGGCGTGGGTAGCTTTACTTTCCCTTTCCATGTTAGGCAAGGGAAGGCAGCAGCTTCTCCACTCCTTTCTTCTGGCTAAGCTTAGATGCTGCTGCAGAAGCAATGATATTAGGGTGAAAGACTAACCCAATATGTAATTATATACATGGGGGGCAGGGGTTGAACCCTGGCAAATGCTTTACCACTGAGCTACACCCCTAACTCTGAACCCAATTATTTTTTTGTTTGTTTGTTCTGGGGCTGGACCCCATGGACATTCTACCTTCAAGCTATATCCCCAGCCTGATTTTTAATTCTTTATTTTAAAACAGGGTCTCACTGAGTTGCAAACAACCTTACTAAGTAGTAGCTGAGGCTGTCCATGACCCATGATCCTCCTGTCTCAGCCTCCCAAATGCTGAAATTATAAGCACTCTCGGAAATTATAAGCACTCTCAGCATATATATATATATATATATATATATATATATATATATATATATATTTTTTTTTTTTTTTTTTTTTTTTTGCAGTACTAGGGATGGAACCCAGGGGCATTCTACCTCTACCTCCAAGCTACAACCCCAGTCCTATTTTATTTTTTAGTCTTTTTAATTTTTTTGAAACAGGTCTCATAGAGTTGCAAAGGGCCTTGTTAAGTAGTTGAGGCTGTCCGCAAACCACAATCCTCCAGTCTCCACCTCCTGAATGCTGGGATTACAAGCTTGAGCCATCATGTCCAGCCTCGAAACTATTTTTAATGTATGCTACAGTTCTCCCTCTTCTCTCTCTCTCTCTCTCTCTCTCTCTCTCTCTCTCTCTCTCTCTCTCTCTCTGTCTCATCCTGTGTGTGTGTGTGTGTGTGTTCAATAATCTTCTTATAAACTTTATTTTTAGTATTTAGGATTGAATCCAGAGGCATTCTACCTCTGAGATAGACCCTCATACCTCTTTACTATTGTTTCTTTTGAAACAGGGTTTCATTAAGTTGCTGAGGCTGGCCTTCAACCTGCAATCCTCCTGTCTCAGCCTCCCAACTACTGGAATTACAGGTATGCAACCATCATGCCCAGAAGCTCTTATGAACATTTAAACTCAACATGAGACTACTAAAAGATATCAAGAGAATAATTAGCCAAGGACACATGTAGCTCAGACATACCCCACCCTACACCAACCTCTGCTTCTCCTGGCATTTCCTGGCAGAAACAGGTCTCCGCTGTGTGGTATTCTCCTGAGCCCAGAGCGCTCAGGAACGACCTTTCCTCCACAAAGTTCTCTGTGCTGTGTGGCCTGTTACCCACAATTTGTCCTTGTTCTCTGAGGCCTCATCTAGTACAGTGCGGCTTCTGTGCTTTGTAATTTAAGACAAATATGAGACTGGGTGAGGCTGAATCCTTCCAAAAATGAAGCCTTGACTCCAACAATAGCTGCCACAAATAAGAATGAGGGAAACTTGCTTGACATCCTTGGGAGAATAAAGACCCTTTGGAGATGTCAATGACAGGCTATACTTGTGTACACACAGACAGGCTTAGGAGAATCATTAACCATCAGTAAGTCGATGAACATCAGTCGCCGCTCCTGCTGGCATCCTATGAGAGCTGGCTGCAGGGGAAGCAGCCGTACTGGGTACCAGCACCTGCAGGGTGGAGAAGGCACCACTGGGCTTGACTGGCTGATCTGCACTGGGACTGTCCGTCTGTAGCACCATCCTAGCCTGGCACATCTCCCTCAAGGGAGCTTCCGTGGTCCTGATGGGCATCCTCTTGACTGCACAACTGATCTCACTGAGCTGCCCCCTAAGGCTTCTCAAAGGAAATTCTGGAGCCCCTAGACTGGGTCAGCCATCCTAAGCAAACCTTCTCTAACCTGCTCAGCCAATCCTAGGCAAATCCTCCCAACCTGCTCAGCCAATCCTAGGCAAATCCTCCCAACCTGCTCAGCCAATCCTAGGCAAATCCTCCCAACCTGCTCAGCCAATCCTAGGCAAATCCTCCCAACCTGCTCAGCCAATCCCATGAAAATGCTCCCCACAGGTGTCTTCAAGTGATCAAGAGACAGAAAGATCATTTTATTTATTTATTTTTTATGTGGTGTTACTGGGGTTCCTGGAAACCCTTCTACTTCCGGGATATACTCCCAGACCTATCTTTTATACTTTTTTGATTTGGAAACAGGGTCCCTTAAGCCACGTGGCTGGCTTCGAACCTGTGTGATCCTCCTGTCTCCACCTCCCAAGCGCGGGGATGACAAGCGTGCGCCACCACGCCCGGCTGAAATTTCATTTTATTTAAATAGATTAAAGCATGACTTCCTCTTGATCAGCCACCTGGTGTGAGAAGAATATATCTGCATCACTTTGGGACTAGGCTGGTTTGAGTTCTTGCTAATAAGACTGAATTTGGTTTTTTATTCCAACACAGCTCTTCAAAATGTACACACCACACAAGCTCCTAGGTATCACAACAGGCATATGATACTTATCAAGACCCAGGCCATGGTCTCTCTTTCTTATTCATCATCTACCACTTTACGTGTGGTTCTCAAAAGTGTGTTTCCAGGAATAGCAACTGCATCTGGAAACTTGTTAGAAATGCATATTATCAGGCCCCTTCCTTAGGTCTACTGAATTAGGGCCTCTGGGAGTGTGGGCCAGCAATATGTATTTTAAAGGGCCTCCCAGGTGATTTCTAAAAAGTTTGTGAAGTGTTGTTCT
Source organism: Muscardinus avellanarius (assembly GCF_963383645.1). NCBI lineage: Eukaryota > Metazoa > Chordata > Mammalia > Rodentia > Gliridae > Muscardinus > Muscardinus avellanarius. The sequence goes on from NC_137799.1 coordinate 25,918,127, forward strand.
ATACCATATCTGCCTCCCCTCCAAAAAAAAAAAAAAGTGGCTGTTGCTGTTATTATAAGCGCTGATGCCAGCAGGTTCTCCCTATATTGTCTAATATTTGAAGCTGATCATAAATCAAGATTACTGCAAACATTCTGACTCACATGAGATAGGTTCCTATTTGCATGTCCGGTTTGCATACCTTACATAAATACTTTTAAAGACTCTTCTGTAATAACAGGAATTCTATGTCTCATAGTACTGACTGTCTTAGATTCCTCTGTACACTGAGAAAGCATTCACCTACCTAGATATATTCTGAGTTGCAACAGCATCAGTGATTACAATAATCATTTAGTACAGAAAGATATAGCAAAGGGGCCACTATTTTTCCAATAATCCAAACCTTCTGATGCCAAGCCCACAAAGTCCCAGTGAAAATGCAGCCTAATTTTGCAACATTATGAAAGGCTCAGGGGACGCTGTTCGCACTACTACACAGTTCCTTATGAAATCTAAAGGAGTCGATGCATATGGAAAGCATATGGCAAAGGTCAAAGCTCGACTACATGGAGAGGTCACAAAATGTCTACCTGTACAAAAAGAATCTTGAACGTTTTAAAACTAATTGATTTTTTTTTTTGTAAATGGGAGATCCTACATTTAAAAACTGGGTATCTGGCTTCACTTGAAAATTAGTTGATGTAGTAACACAGGACCCATGTTACCCATGTTCTCACACACATGAATTAACTGCATATTAACCAAGAAGTGGCATCCACTTTTCAGGGCCTTGTACTTTCCACTGTTTGTGTCCCTCACTTGTATCCTGGCCCCCAGAGCCTATTAAGTTTCCAACTCCTTTTCATTACAAATGGTCTTATCATCATCATCATCATCATCATCATCGTCATCATTACTATCCTCATAAAATAAAAACCCTCAGTAGTTACTATATTCATCTGAAATTTCCTACTTGTCATAAATGTCAAAGTTAATACAATTCAGCTTTCTCCCTTGGTGTTCCATTTTCTATTCAAAGATGCATGTGTTATGAGCTGCTTATTTTGCTTATTATTACCATCATCACTATTATTATCATTGGTACTGGGTAACTGCTGAGGGTCTCACCGAGTTGCTGAGGCTGTCAAACCTGCAATCCTCCTGTCTCAGTCTCCCAGGTCCTGGTATTACAGGCATGTATCACCACATCCAGCTATTTGCTTATTATAAATAGAAAAGTTCTTTGAGTGCTCAGTGAATACCCACTCTGAGTATTTCTCATGAAATCTCTCAAACAACCCTCATAATGATTCCATGAAGTGGGTAGTATCACATTATACCCATCTTACAAATTAGGAAACCAAGGAACAATGACATACGGATACTAATGAAAAGGCCAGGACTTGAGCCCAGGCTTCGTGACACAAAATCTATGCTCATATCTACAATGTCAGGTTGTGTAAGACACTGAGGGATTTGGGAATCACTGTCTCCATGCACCAATGCCCATTTGCTGTCTCGGCCAAGGTCATGCCACGTAATGACCAACTCTTACTGCCAAGCAAGTTGATCAACATGCCCAAAGGGATCAGTGATGAAATATGAGTAGTTCAAAGTCTCAAAAGTATTGGGCAGCCCTCATAAAAAGTAGAAGTCCTGAGCTCTGCTTTTCCCTCAGATATTGAAAAATTATGGTCCACAACTTCCTCTGCTTGACTTTTTTTTGGAGGGGGGGGACTAGAGATGGAACCCAGGGACATTCTACCTCCAAGCTACACCCCTTGACCTATTTTTTATTCTTTATTTTGAAACAAGGTCTCACTAAGTTGCAGAAGGCCTCACTACATAGCTGAGGCTAGCGGCAAACCATGATCCTCCAGTCTCAGCCTCCCAAGTACCAGGATTACAAGCATGTGTCGCCATGCCTGGCTTTGCTTGGCATTTTAGATAATGACATTTTAATAAAAATTATAATTGCTGTGTTTCTCAGGGTACTTTAAGTTTGCCAGAGCAGCTGTTCTTTGTCCCAAGAGGCTAAAGCCTAAAATGCTCTGAGGTATAAGTGGCCAGAGAGGTGTTTGACCCTTACACATGCTTGTGTAAGGTTGCCTTGGCACTCCCAGACCCAGAAATGACCCTGAGATGGCCCCACATGTCACCTATCCATTGAGCTGCCCTGAAAACTCAGGGCAAAACACTCCTCAGTGCCAAATCCCTAGCAAATTATTTTTTAGGCCTTAACATGAAAGTTTAGAAGCAGAGTATCAGCCATGTCTCTGAGATGAAAGTAGATAACAGATAAGCAGCCGGCACCGTTAATCCTCCAGCCCTTTGTCAGCTCCACAACCATGATACATGTCCACAAGTGACACATATAGGGATGGTTACTTTGTGATCACCGTGTTTGTTATATATGACTTGGGTTTGGGATTCTAACCTTTTTGAGGAGCTCTCTATGACTTGGGGTGCTGGGCTTAATCATATGTAAACTGTAGAAAGGACTTGTACCCATCTGAGGAAGGCCAACTTCAATGACACAGATCAATATCAGGCTTGTAGCCTCCTGGGCCCCCAGGCTCTCATTTCAACCCTATAACTCAAGAGCTTACCACTTCAAGGAAAGAGAAGGCATGGAAAGATAAATCCAAGGAAAAGTAAATAAATATTTCTCTGGAAGCCCAGGGCATAGCCAGCCTAAGTCAACTACCTATACACAGGACTACTCAGGACAGAGAACAGAAACTGGGGAGCCATAAACCCACATACTCCACCCATTGGGTGAGAATTTCAAGAGACAGACCCAAAACAAAATCTCAAAGAGGGAAGATTCCATAAAGGCACATCCAGATCCACATACCCATAAGTTCACCCTTCTTCTCCCAGCCAGAGGACATTAGCTCAGAAGGATCCAATGGCAGGTGCAGCCCACCTCAGAGCACCATGCTGTCTCAGTCAACATTCTTACTGCTGTAATCTCAAACAACTGACCTCACAACTTAGAGGAAGGAAGATGCATTTGCTCACAGTTTTTGGAAATTTCAGGGCTAGTCCATGTCAGGCCGGCTTTGCAGAACTCGGGGCATGGTGGCAGGAAGGAGAGAGAGAGAGAGAGAGGGAGAGAGAGAGAGAGAGAGAGAGAGAGAGAGAGAGAGAGGGAGAGAGAGAGAGAGAGTGCTGATGCTCTGCTCTCACATGATGGGGACCAGAAGCAACAAACAAGCCAGAGGATTCAAAAAAAAAGAAAGCACAGTCCTTAAGGCCACACTCACACTCCCAGTGTTCTACTTTCTCCAGCCACACACTCCACCTGCCTCAGTTACCACTCAGTAAATCCATTACAATGGATTTACCCACTGATGAGATTATAACCCCTATGGTTTAATCATATCAACTCTGAACATCAATACATGAGCTCTTCAGAGAATATTCTATATCTAACCATAACACTTGCTAAGGCTGGATGTGCCACCGTCACAAGGAACTTGGAGTCAGGAGGGACTGGAACTTTAGATGGTTCTGCATCTCACTGCATGAGCTTGGACACCTCTGAATGCTTGGCCATAAAAATGAAGATAATGAGGCCTGCCTGACGCACCTCAGAATAAAGAAAGCAGGTGCAAGTCTTGTATAAGTTTTACAGTAGTACCAATGCAAAAGCTCATTTTTATTATGCCACTTGTGGGTTCTTTTTTTGTGTGTGTGTGGTACTGGGGATGGAACCCAAGGGCATTGTACCTCCGAGCGACACCCCCAGCCCTATTTTTTAGTCTTTAGTTTTGAAACAGGGTCTCACTGAGTTACAAAGGACCTCGATACACTTGTGGGTTCTTAATAAATGACAAAATTCCCTAAAGGGAATGTTATTTCAGGAAGAAGTGTAGGTTATATTAGCATACCATATTCCAGCACCTATAAATGCACACACACATTGGCCCCTGTTACCATTCTGAGGCCTTGCCCACATGGGTGACTCTTAGGACTTTTACCCAGGATGACCTCTGCAACATTTAGGTATTCTCACTCGAGCCCAAGCAAAATTATCTTCCCTTTGAATGTGTAGACATAACAACACACTCCCCCAAAGTTGGCTTCCATTGAGAGGCAAGGGCTCCTTCTCCAAGACAACGTTATTCACTTGGTTACAGTTTATGTTGAATATTTCCTTATACTGAACCCAGCCTTGGAAGGGGCTCAAAATGATGTAGGCCTCCTGTTTCATCTAGAGCCTTCCCAGTGCTCTGAAGTCAATCTGCAGCTGTCTCCTGGGCTCCCACTGAGGTGGTGAAACCACCTGGACAGTGTGCTCATGGGAAAAGTGTAAGCTGGCGCTGTCCTGGGTGGTGGTTCAGGGCAGTAGTCAAAACACAGGCTCCAGTGGCCTGTGGCGTGGGCTCAAATCCTAGCTTTGACAGTATCTGTTTAGTGGCTGGGTCCCTTTCATAACTTTCCCATCTATAAACCAGAACAGAGTCTGCCTCCTATGCTTGTGGTTAGGATTAAGTGAGATAATGTGTACAAAGAAATAAGAAGCATTCCACTCTTGCTACGGAGTGCACCATCAGCTTCTGCCTGCTTTTGCCTTTCCTTTTCCCCACACTAACTGTTCCAAATAAATAACAAACAGCAAAGAAATAAACGTCCTCCGGTAAGTGGGGAAGATACGGTGTTAGTTTCTGTGTTATTTAGCCCAATCTTCAGACTTGATCAAATGTCTCGTCTTTGAGAAGTGTCCCATGGCTCCTGGAGATTGTTTTACATGTTCCGTGTGTGTGCACAGGGATGATCCTCCCTCCTTGCACTGTACAGCAATTTTTTTTGTGTGTGTGGTATTGGGAGATTGAACCCAGGGGCATTCTACCTTTCAGCTACTCCCCCTCCCTGTCTCTATTTTAGTTTTTATTTTGAAACAGAGTCTAAGTTGCTGAGAGCCTTACTAAATTGCTGAGGCTGGCCTCTAACCTGCAATACTTTTATCTCAGCCTTCCAAGTACTGAGAATTACAAGCATGTGCCACTGAACCCGGCTCCTGTACAGCCACTGTTAATGTGGTTTTCTATTTCCTCCAGTAGACTATGCATGACTTCAGGTTTAAAAAAAAAAAAGTACCTTTCACAGTGCCTTGCTGAATGTATATTGTTTAACAAATGGCCTTGTTGCTATTACTCCCTGGAATCACCATTCATACTCTTTCTGTGACAAAGACATTTTGTATATTCTAAATTTATATCTGGGAGTGCCCCTAGTGATGTGGGACAGGAGTAGAGATAGCTGTCAATCATGAACTTGCTCTTGGTTGGGCAGGAAATAGGGTGAAAGTCATCTTTTCTCATTAATTACGTTCTGGATTCAACTGGAAGATTCAGTTAAGGTGCTGTAGTTTCTAAGTATTTAATTCCTTGGAGGGGGAATAAATGCCTCAGATGACCGTGTGACAAATACTCCTGTCATAGGGCATCTGTCCTTTCAAAAACTGAGCATGAGCCAGGCATGGTGGCACATGCCTATAATCTCTGTTCTTGGGAGGCTGAAACAGAAGGATCACATTTTAGCAACTTAGCAAAGCACTCAGCAGCTTAGCGAGACCCTCTTTCAAAACAAAAAAAAAAAAAAAATGAAATAGGACTGGGAGTGTAGCTCACTGGATTCAATCTCCAGTAAAAAAGAAGAAAAATAAAAACTAAACTAAAACTAAGCATGCCAAGGCTGAAATCTTCCCCTGGTAGCTGAAATTTGGGGACATTGTCTTTTGATTGTAACCGGTCCCCTCCCAGAGGGGGTGCTCTGTAGATACCAAGCACACACTGAACTAAGAGATGAATGAAGCCTCCAGTCAACCCCGCTCCTGCCTGAGCCAGAAGTGATTCAGGCCTGGGCTCTGGCCTTCGGGCTGAGTTGAAGGAAGGCTGGGAAAGGGAGGGGGAGGGCTGTCTATATTCTTTGTACTTCAGAGATGCTGCTTCTGAGCTCCATGGGACCAGGAGGCAGCAGAGGTGACAGAAGCTGAGGGCTCTGTCCCAGCACCAACAGCACCAGCTACGGGCAGCAACAAATAGCAGGAAGAATAATTCAAATAAGTCTCTACTTCTCGAGCGCCTATAGAATGGATAAGTTTGGTAGCCAGGTACTTCTCCATCCTCACCAGCCCTTCCACCAACCCAGGAGGTGGAACTTACAGCCCACATTCAGATAAAGGAACAGAGGTCCAGACTCGAGACTGCCCAGGACCCAAGAACCCAATCAGGTGAGGATGTGAGCACCCATTCTCTTCTTCTCTCACATCTCCCGAGAGACTTTAGGCCTGCTAGGTCTTGGGGCAGCTGGGGTGGGTGGGACTCCTCGGGGTCCCTGAGAATTCTAGAAAGGTGATGGAGAGAGGTAGGGCTTGCAGAATCTGGAGCGTGGGCACCCAAAGTGCAGAGTAAAGGCCTCTACTGAGGTAGCCACAGGTCCCCCCTCCTGCAGCCCTTGGTTTCTTAATTCCCCCTCTCTCTTTCTCTCTCATATACACAGTGATGTCACTGTTAGAAAATCTGCACTGACAATATATATGTTTACTACTGTTGACACATTTGTGGAGATCATCAGTAGCCGTTCAGGGCCCTGGGGCAACTTCAATTCCACAAGTGCATAGGCACCCGTGGGTATTTATCTTCTCCCATTCTCACACAGAATTCCCAAAGATTGCCTAGATGTCTCTAGAAAATCAGCTTGGCCTCTGCTGGGAGTCCTTGCTCCATTTGGAAGGAGTGTCCCCAGTGTTGGTTGCTACAGGCTCTGTGTTGAGAAAGTGGGGCCTTTCATGGGGTTCAGCTGTCCCTCAGGCATCCGGGGAAGCTGGTCGTGCAAAGACAGAAAATGTGACAACTGTTGGAGAGGGCGAGTGGCGGCCCATGGGAGTAACTGAGTGTTCTCTGGAGCAGCCACTTGGTGGACAGTTAAAGCAGCCTATTATCCAGTTTACACAAAACACCCACCAGCTCCATGGCACCGATGACTGAATATCTCCATTCTTATCAATCTCACGACATACTGCTGCACCGCCTTGCCAACTCACTGCAGAAGCCACCGACAACCTCGTTCAAGCATCAAGGTGCACACGCAAGGGGAACGGGGAAGGGAAAGGTCGGAACGGCTTTCCTAGGTCTGAGGACCACGTGCGGGACCACGTTCACCACTGCCCCAAAACAGGGGCAAAATCTCCAGGACCTTTCGGATTGGAAGAGTTTAAGAAAGGAGTTTCTTGGAGCCATGGAGAACACACTAGAAAACACTTTCATATACTTGGCTTCCAAAACATTACACAGTATTTCTCCAACCAATTCCTAATGTTTCCAGGGAACTTTTGGATTTAAAAAAAAAAAAAAAAAAAACCTAGGTAGAAGAATGCCTGGAGATTCTTTTATGCTGATCCGTTAACAGACCTTCTCTTTTAATTGTTATTATTTCAAATAGCAGCCGTAATCATTCCCTCATCCGCAAAGGAAATATATAATCCAGCTGTGGTGGCTCCAAGTAAAACTACCACATCTGTGGATCATTGGCAACACTCTGGCAAGTCTTCTCAAATCTAAGCAGACTCAGAGTTTTTTTTTTTTTTTTTTTTGTACCCAACAAGAACATGGGTATACTTTTCTAAAAGTGCATATGAACTTTGCCAAAAAGCAGTTGCTCCTTTGTATGCTGAAGGATTTCAAATAATCCACACCCGTGAGGAAGAGGCTCCTCTGGAATATTAATTCCAGGAAACAGTTGTAAGACGTCCCCGGACCCCTCCCGGGTGGTGGGCTGTGCTGGGGCCCTTGTCAATATCAAATCGAGAAGGTGAACGCTATTAGGTTCTGGGAGGCGGTTCTACCGCGTGGCTGGCTGGCCCAGAAGCTGGCTTCTGGTTTTCCAATTAACAGGCCAACAGCTTCCGCAGAGGAAAGCAGGCCCCCCTCAAGCCACGGGTCTCTCCCCTCTCCAGCATAGCTCCTGAGCACTGTGTGATAATATCCCAGGAGATGTCCCCCCCCTCAAACACGCACACACCCCGTTTAGTCTGTCCCCAAAGCCCAACAGTGAGCATCTTATCTGTAAGTCAATCTTCCAGGTTCCAACCCCCAGTTCAAAACACAGACCAGAAGGTTCAGATCCATGGACCTGCACAGGAAAAGGCAGCGTTGCTGAGCCTGGACAGACTTTTACCCCGGCACACACCGCCTGCGGCTACCGTGCTGGCTCACCCCGGAGCCTTCGGGGACCCCCGTCCACCCCAGACAATAGAGCAAGAAAATAAAATAAAAGTGGACTTACTGCTATGGCTTGCAGCCGCTGCTTGTGCAATTCCGCCTCTGCCATCCTGGAGAAGGGCACACAGGCAGGGGAGAGAAGAAAGAAAAACAGAACACACGCTGTAGTCACTCGAGGAAACTGATGGGCACCCGGGGGCTGGGCTAGAACCCGGCTGGGGAGGGCGAGGCGGCCGGGCCGGCGCTGCCGAGCTGCGCTGTGCGCACGCTGGCTGCTCGCTCCGGGGCTCAGCCCCTGGCCCCCGTCCGCGCGGCCGCCTGGCTGCGCCCCAGCGCCGCCACTGACTGCATCTCGGGTCGCCGCCGCCGGCCGCCAGCCGGGGACGTGGGCCGCGGGCAGCCGCGGGGAGGGCGGCTCGCTCTCCGCCCTGACGTCTCGGCGCCTCGCTCCGCCCCTGGGGTGTGCGGGACCCGCGGCCCCGGCTCGGGCTTGGGTGTCTGCAGGCGGGCAGGGGACGCCCCAAGATCGGGCGCTCGCATCGCGGGCCGCGCGCGCGAGGGGCACCTGGGCGCGGCTGGAGAGCCTCTAGGGCGCACGGCGGCGCCTCCGGGGACCGTGCGCGCCGGGGCCGAGCCGACCGAGGTGGCGCCTCCGCGGGGCGAATGCCGTGGCGGGGCCTCTGGCTGGATGCGGAGCTGGCACGTGCCCTGGCGTGCGGGCTGCGGCCACCGAGTGCTGGGGCGCCAGGTGGGGCCGTTTCCAGCTCGGAAGGGCAGCCTCGCCCACAGGCTGTAGGCTGTAGGGTCCTCAAGCATCAAGCCAGCTGAAGGCAGGGGCTGTCTCCAAAGGGGCCACCCTCTGGGGAGGCCAAATATGTCTTAGCCTAGAGTTTGTCATTCTGGGTGCCCGGCCAGGCGGGGCTCAGCTACTTAGCTGGAATACCTTGGGCAACTCAACCACTATGAACCTCAGTTTCCTGAGGGGGGGGGGCGGGGATCACAACACTTACTTCACAGAGGTGCTCTCTCACCAACCTAGCAAGACCCTGTTTCAAAATAAAAATAAACCGGGCGTGGTGGCCCACGCTTGTAATCTCAGCATTTGGGAGGCTGAGACAGGGGAATCGCGGTTCACAGCCAGCCTCAGCTACTTAGTGAGGCCCTTTGCAACTCAGGGAGACCCTGTTTCAAAATAAAAAGAATAAAAAATAGGGCTGGGGGTGTAGCTTGAAGGTAGAATGCCCCTGGGTTCTATCCCCAGTACCGCCAAATAAAATAAAATAGGCCTGAGGGTGTAGCTAGGGGTCCAGTGCCTCTGAGTTCAATCCCTAGCAACACACACACACACACACACACACACACACACACACACACACGTTAAACGAGTAAATATTACATATATTTAACCACAATACAATTTTTAAAGAAATGAGGGAAGAGGAGACAGGGAAGGAAAAGGGCATAGGCACCCTTTAGAAATGTCCAATTGGAAAGATCTGATCTTCAGAATAGAAAAATAAGGGTTCGGCCACATATCTACACATCACCTGCTTCACAGAGCTAAAGAAATGAGAATAGTAAAGATGAGAAAATAAATTAAGGAAAGTAGAAGGCTCAGGTGAATGCAGCAGCATCTGAGAAGTGAGGGGGGAAAATCAGTTGGGATTCACACCAAAAGCCACAAAAGGAGGGCAGGGGGTTTCAATGGGGTCACAAGCTTCTGCGTGGTTAAGGAGGGTCCAGACCCTGTGTGCATTGACTTGGGAATTCAGCAAGCCCTAGGTGACTGTGGAGAGCAGGGTGTCCAGAGGACGAGCCCGGCAGCTCTCAAGAGAGTGCGGAAAATGGATGAGAGGTGGAGAGGCTGTGTCCAAGAGCACAGACGGCTCCTGCCCCATCTTCAGATGGAAAAGAAAATGTGGAATAGAAGATTTTAGGCCCAGCAAGGCTTGAATGCTCGGGGTCAAAGGGTGTTAGACATTAGAGAAGTCCAAAGACAACATCAAAAAGGAAGACAAGTATTAGGTAAAGTCCCAGCTTAGAGCAGAAGGCACTGAGATTGGCACCCCTGGCCAGGTTAGCCTTGAAAAGAGGGAGACTGGAGCAGGGCACGGGGATGCGGAATGGGTAAAGACAAGAAGAAATTTTGAGTTAAAGTCTCGAGAGAGAAGTGGAGTGGGTTGACAGCAGTTGGCCTGCTTTTCCCTGTTGAAAGGTCATTGTTCCTGACGGAGCTGGGCTTCAGAAAAACAGAAGGAGCTGACAAAGGAGCTCTGGGAAATGTGGAGGCTAAAACATGGTTCCCAACCCAGAGTCTGCATTAGAATCTCCTGAACACATGCATGGAATTCACCGTTAGGGATGCTTTTTAGAATCATCACACTAATGGAATTTCCTAGGAATGGACCAAAGACTCATGACCAATCGTACGTACTTACCTCCTCAGTGATCTTTAAAATATACTTTTATTGGCGCGTTGCACTTACGTATCACAGTGAGATTCAGAATGATACAAACACACGTGTGCACAGCACTTGGTAGATCTCCCTCCTCGCCCCAACCCACTCCCTTTCCTCCCTCACTGCATGTGAGATTGGCAGTGAAACCTTCTTGGATAGCCATAGGCCTTATCTGAACTGTTTGTTCCCTTCCTCAAGCCTCATTTTCCCCTCCCCACCTCCCTCTCCCAACCCGCCCCTGGCTTCCTCTATTCTTCTCCTCAGTGATTTTTTTCAATGGCGGACACCTACGACAAGCAATGGTTGTGTTTACTCCGTGTTGAGGTCTGTCAAAGCAGATGTGGCAAAAAGTCAAAGAAGAGAGGAAATGCAGGATGCTAACACACTGAGTTTGGGGCCAGTTAGGAAGTGCAGCCAACTCAGATCTTTCTGGCTGCCCAACTTGTGAACCCCTTTCCCATCTTTGGGGAATTCTCACATTAAAAAGCAGAGAGAGAGAGAGAGAAAGAGAGAGAGAGAGAGAGAGAGAGAGAGAGAGAGAGAGAGAGAGAGAGGAGAAGGAGAAAGGGGCAGAGCCAGGTCCTATCACAGAAGCTGGGCGATGCCAGACACTTGCTTCCTCGGCTCTCCTGGAAGCTATGGCTTGGTGTGCACCCTGCAGAATTCTCTCAGGCTGCCAGCTAACCTCGGATGTTGCCCACTTCCCAGGTCTCCTTCCTTAGATTCCCATTCTGCTTTGTGAGCTACAGAACACACTGTGAGTTCATTCCTTTTTTCCTTCTAATAGCTAGTCTCCATCCCTGTTGCTTGTGACAACGCATCCTAAGCGAAACAGGAAAGACATACTAAGGAAATGGAGAGGCTCGGCCAAGGAGGAGAGGGAAGGTATTTTCTGTTCCAGTATGTCTCCCTTCAAATCTCTGAATTTTAGCATTTTAAAATCATTAAACCTGTTACAAACATTTATAACCCAAATTATCTCAATTCTCATATTCATTCTCTCTCTGCTCAGAATCAAATCCAGAGGCAATGTACCTCCAAGCTACACCCTTCCCTTAGCGCCTTGTAATTTCTATTTTGAAACAGGGTCCTGTTAGGTTGCTAAATTTCTAAGATTTGCCTCGCACCTCGATCCTGCCTCAGCCTCCCGAGTACTGGGATTACAGGTGTGAGCCACTGTGCCCAGCTTATGCTATTCCAAACGTTAGGCTACCCACTGATATGACAAAGGATTCATAGCCCGGTGCCAAAACCATATCGATGACTGTTTGCCCTCCAAGCAGTTACAATCTGGAATGAGGCATTACAGTGGTGCATAATATATATCATAAATTATGAGCTCTTGTGGTGAGATTAAATTGTGTCCCATAAGCATCACACAGACAGTTTCAGGATCTTTCTGATAGAATGCTACCTTGCAAAGCATTATACAGAGAGAATACAGGATGCTAGCTATGCAAAATAAATGTTTGGTTAATAAAAATTTCAAAATATTATTTTAGAACACAAGTCCTTTGGGAACCACAAACGATCACAGCCTCTTTCCTTGCAGGGGAAACAAGAGCTCTGTAAACCAAGAGGGAAATGACTTGCCAGGGCCCACTAAATGAGGAAAAGTTTAAGTCTTGAATAGGAGCGAGGAATATGAAATTTCTTAGCAACCTGAAGTTTTCCTTTGACAGAACTCAGTTTGAAAGGAATACCCAAGTCCCCTCAAATACTTATATTGGCTTACTTTTGCAAGAGATTGTTTGAGACTATATGGTCATTTAAAACACATGTGATTACTCCATAGGGTCAAAAGGAGAACCGTGCTTGGGATATTCTTGGCTCCCGTGATAATCTACTCTTTGGGAAAGTTGATGGGACTTCAAGAATGTGCTGTTTGTTTCTGTGGGATTAAAGTTATAGATCCCCAAGGAGCAAGACAGAGAAAGGGGTTAGAAAGCAGAAAGCTAGAGTGGGGAATCCACCAGGCTGTCACTTATGGTAATGTTGACTGAGGTCTCTACAGAGCAGGTGCTAAGGGAGCAACTGGATAGCTGGCCAGAAGTGAACACCAGTGCTTCAGTGGACGGCTTTCCCCCAGGTTAGCTGTGGCAATGTCACTCGGTTGATGTGAGTCGCTGGGAGGATCAGAGTGGGGTAAGGAGAGAGCCCAGGAATGGGAGCGGAGAGCTTCGAGATCATTTCAGGCTCACCTTGCTGTGGCACCTTGGACGAACCACATCATAGATCAGAATGGCAGTCTTGATTAGTTGTAAGATGGAAACAAAAAATATGTGGTGTCCAGTCTCACTGAGCTGTTGTATCGAATGGGTTTGAGGACGATACTGTGTTGTTCAGATATCAGTTCAGAAAAGCCTTGTTACTGATAGAAGTTTTGGAAAATAGAATTGGGATGTGGGAGATGGGCACGACGGAAAATACAGGAGCTCCAGAGAAGAGTGAAAATCTCAGACCCTTGTAGGGGTATTGTGAGAAATAAAGATGACAAATGGAAAGTGCTTAGGACTGGCCACACAGCGTGCTAGTGACTTGACCCAATCATTACTTCACTAAAATGCTAGTGACCAAATTAAGTGAATGAGTTGGTTTTATTTGCCCTTTAATGCAGTCTTTTAAAAAAGAAAAATGTTGAGGTATTGATATTCTTAAAATGCCTCATATTATCATATTTTTTTGCCTCTTTTAAAAGGGAGGACTCTGCTCTGTGTCTTTTTTTCCCCCTCAAAATTGCTTTACCAGATTCTCCTTTTAATGGTTTATAGGCGCCTATGGTCCACTCTTTTCTAGTGAATCAATTTAGAAACTCTAAGTAAGAAGGAATCAGACACCAGGCATGGTGGCACAGTCCTGTAATTCTAGTACTTGGGAAGCTGAGACAGGAGGACTGCGAAATTCAAGGACAGCCCCGACAACTTAGCAGGCTTCTCCGCAATTTAGTGAGAACCAGTTTCAAATAAAAATAAAATAAAATAAGACTAGCTTAGAGGTAGAATGCTCTTAGGCTCACACCCTAGTACAAAAAAAAAAGATACGGAGTTAGAAGAGAATTCTTAAGAGGAGATAGATTAAGTCCTAGAGAAGATGGAAAGGAAAGCTTATTTCTGAATGTTTAGGGAAAGAGTCACATGCCCACATATGAAGAGTGATCTGTGGGAGAGCTGATTCTAGGTTTGGGTATGAATTAGCTACAAACTAGAAACTTCTTTGGAAAAGCCAAGTTCTAGCCCGGCCTGGTGATCTGATGCCCATAGACACAGTTGGGTCACTGGCTTCGCAGAGAGCTTATGGGCTGTTCTAGTTGGCCCTAGCACAATGGCCGTGATGTGCCCCGTCAGCGTGGAATCCCTTTTCGTAGTGTAGCCATCGACACTTTCATTGTTTGCCGTGATTCGATAAGGCCATGCACATTTTGCAAGTCAGCACTGCAGACAAGAGAGAGATTTCCTGCAGAGCTGGCAGTGGTGCGATGGCAGCCCATCAACTAAATCCTGTCTGCCCTGCTGGCCAGGGAATTCAGAATGGAACTGGGAAAGCCTAGCTTCTGCCCACACCACCCATGGGTGCTGTGCTCTCTTGATGCCCTTTAAAATCCAGAGCTCTCAACCGTGGAGACCCACCCCTTGCCCACCCTCCACATCCTGGCAAAAGGAGTCAACTAAGAGGTAAGAGCTGGCCAGTCTCAAAAATTGCTTCTCCTGATGTATATATATATTCCCCTACCCCCATCCGTGTTAGGGTCTTCTTCGACAAACTGTTGTTTTGCAAAGCAGCTCCAGAACACAAGACAGTTCTGAATTATAAGTTATAATCCTAACTGCCCCATGCTGGGTGACCTCAGAGAAGTCACTCAACTCTTCTGAGCTGAGCTTTTCTATTTGGAAAGGAGGGATCGGTTTTCTTCTTGTACACTGGGAATGGGGATAGCTAATACCCTCACGGGCCTCTTGTTAGAATGATAGGGCCTCAGAGTGAGAAAATGGCTTTCAGAACTGCAAGTGCTCTGAGTGCCAAGGGCCACAGCGAAGAGAAGACTTCAAAGCCAGGGGCCTAGGGGCACGTGTGTGGCCTGTGAGGTGTGCTTGCAGAGACCACCAGGAAAAGCGCCTGTGCCAACACCTAAGACATACATACAGTGCTTCCACATTTTGGATGGGTTTCTAAGCGTTGAACTAGTAAATTAGAATGCCCTTCCTTCGTTCATTCTTTGCTTCCTTCCCCTCCTCCCTTTTTTGTGATAATGGAGATATTTTTGTGTGTGTGTGGTACTGAGGTGGAACCCAGGGGCTTTCCTACCTCCGGGCTACACTCCCAGACCTATTTTTTAATATATTTTATTTGGAAAAAGGGTCTCACTAAGTTGCTGAGAGCCTCACTAAGTAGCTGAGGCTGGCTTCGAAACTGTGTGATCCTCCTGTGTCAGCCTCCCAAGCTCTGGGATTACAAGCGTGCGCCACCATGCCCAGCAGTGATACTGGAGATTGAATTCAGGGGAATTCTACCTCTGAGCTATACCCCTAGCCCAGTTACTTACTTACTTATCTATCTATCTATCTATCTATCTATCTATTTTTTTTTTTTTTTGGTGGTGGTACTGGGATTCCTGAAAGCCCTCTACCTCCGGGCTACACTCCCAGACCTATTTTTACATTTTTATTTGGAAACAGGGTCTCCTAAGCCAGCGCGCGCGGTCCTAAGGAACCTGTGCGATCCTCCTGTCTCCGCCTCCCAAGCGCAGGGATTACAAGCGTGCGCCACCACGCCCGGCTCTATCTATCTATTTTTAAGCAAGGTCTTGCTAAGTTGCTGAGGACCTCACTAAGTTGCTGAGGATGGCCTCGAACCTGTGATTGTCCAGTCTCAACCTCTCAAGTATTGCGATTACAGGCATGGACCACCATGCCTAGCCCCAGGGCTTTCTTTGACTTCTAGATATTCCTTAGTCCCTGGAATGAGTTGAATTAAAAGGGGTCTGAAGACAAGCAGCCGCTCATTCTATGCTATGTAGTAAATTCGCTTAAGAAAATGCAAAATATGAGAGAGAGAGAGAGAGAGAGAGAGAGAGAGAGAGAGAGAGAGAAGATGACCATGATGATATTGTAGTCTTAATATGAGATAGGAGAAGCAGAGACAAGAATGAAAGAAGGAAATAGGAAACTTGGATCTTTCTGGGCTGGAAGTGTGTGCCAAGCCTATCTTGGAAGGCTGTTTGGTCTGTGTTTGCTCCCATGTGTTCTTTCTGCATTCATTCAGGGCTAAATTTATCCCACCAGAGGGGAAGGCATAGTTGAGGAGGTGGGGTGGAGTAGGAGCAGACACAAAGGCAGCTCCTGACAGGGAGCCAGGAGTACAGGGAGCTCCCTGGAAGGGGGCGGGAGCAGGCTGGGGAAGGTAGTGGATTTAGAGGTCCCCAAGCACAGATCCTGGGCCGCCCAGGCTGGGAAGATGTTCGTGTTGACTGTACCTTTCCTTCAGAGCAGGAACAGGACTTCAGATCTTGCATATTAAAGCCAGCAGTTCCCTGACACCCATGAACTCCCAAATCTGGCTCAACCCTTCAGGAAATGGAGATATAGCAGCTGTCCAGGCCTCCCCAGGGACAGCCATGTCTGTCCCCATGGAGAGAAGAAAAGGAGCAGCTTGCTGAGGCAGAGTTAAGCTTGCTTCCTACTGGGGTGGCCCAGCAGTCGTTTCTCTGTGGGGACAGCTCCCCTGGGTGGGGTGGAGGAGAGAGAGAGGCTGCTAGACTCCACCATGTGGGTGGATTAAGTGTTGTGACCCAGAGCTGGATGGAAGATGGGTGCTGCTGCCCGGCCTGGGACCCTGATGCCTCCTGCCGTCCTTCATGATCTCCTTTCTCCCCACTTGACTGCTGTCTTTCTTCTCTCTCTCACCCCAGAGCCATCCTTGTTCTATTATCTTTGCGACAGGCCAAGTCATTTCAGTTGCTATAGCTTTTCCATAGAGCCTTCTGATGAGTTGAAGCCCTCCCTAGAGAACAGACCCTCCATTTCTGTCTGGGACTCTGCCCCACTCCCTGTATGGAAGTACCTTCCCTTTGTTAGGATGCAGGGATGGAGTGGTCCTAGGGTTCAGGATGGTTCTCCCTTGTTTTAGGCTCAGCTAAGTCACCACCACATCTTGCCGGAGCTTTACCCTGAACTGGCCTCCAGTACTCTCCACGCCTCCCTAGAGAACTTGACACCTTCTTCATCTGTTTGTCCCACTCCAAATTTGGTGCTTTCTCATACCATGAGCTATGCTTGGAATGTAGCCTCCCCCTCCCTCTTCTAACTCTCCAAGTCTCCTCTTGTTAACTTCACAGAGTTCCAGAAATCCCACCCCCTCGGGGTATGCCTGTAGGTCCCCTAGGGAAGGGAAAGTGGTTCGCCCTCCCAATTCCTAACATAGTGTGTGGCTTGCAAATTGGTCGTCTGATGTGTCACTCTTTCAGTTAACTCTAAAAGTCATACAGTCACATCCTGGAATCCTGTTAGATTAATCAATGCCTAAAAAACCACAATGGTTGTTTGTAGGTAAGGGACTTACTTAAACTGAGAAGAAGCAAGGGTGGGACCAACCTGATCTTGCATCCTGGTTGTATCACTTAATGACCTTAAGAAATTTACTGGCCTTCTTTGGGCATAAGTCGTTCTTCCCATAAAATGGGAAGGAAGGATATCAGTGTCTGTTTCCTAAGATTTTTGTGACCATCAAATGAGCATTGTCTCCAAAGCTCCTGCCCTATTGCATGTATTCTAAAATTTTTTTATAATTATGCACATATTATTGATTGATTGATTGATTGATTGATATCTATACCACTCTGGATGTGTATCCTTATAGGTGTGTGTGCTTGTGTTCCAGCAAAAGCTCAGAGTGGCTTGTTCAGTGCAGCACTAGGTGTACGCAGGTGGCCCTTCAGCCTGGATCAGCACTGCTTATGACGGCTCTTGACCCCTGCTCCCTGGTCATTGCCTCTTGCCTGCAGAATTTGCCACCCAATGTCTCCTGGTGGTGTACATCAATTTGGCCATGCCAAATCCTCCATTTGAAGAAGATGAAAGTTCCAAGTGTTCTGCTCTGGTTTTTTGATGCCATTCAGAACCAGTGATTCTAAGCTGTGCCTCAGGAGGGCAGGCCATAGAATCCTTTTGAGAATCTGGTAAGAACCCTGGACTCTTGTCCACAGCAACTGTGCATGCATATAGCATTCTGGGTATAATTTCAAGGGTTTCTGGAATTCTTTGAATTCTTCTATGCACAAACTTAGAAGACACATGGATGTCTGGTTAAAAAAAAAGTTTCTGTTCTGAAAGAGTGTTCAAAGAAACTGAGAGACAAGAGACAGTGAATTAATCTTTAAGAGTGAGACAGCTCAACTTCCTTATTAATGTAAGAATACCAGAATTGTGGGAAACTCCTGCTCAGTCCTGTAGTCCAGCGTCTAGCTGACCAATGCCTGAGATGCCCATCCATCTTCTGCATTCCATGAGCTGCCCTGACCTGGTTCCCACTTATAACTGCTTGCAGAGAAGGACCCAAGTGCCAATGACTCCCTTTCCTGGGCTTTGGCTGCCCCCACCGTCTCCCTCCCCACCAAGGCTTTCTCTGACTCAATGTCCACCTGCCTTTTTCCTTGAGGGTGGCCTTTCCTCAGCCTCCCCAGAAAGCATCTCCTAGCACCTACAGCCAGTAAGTATCCCTTCAATCCATTCCTGCCTCCCAGGATTAGCTTGAAACTGCTTCCTATTCTAGGTGGCAACAAAAGCAAAAGCAAAACAGATTATCACATCCCTGCACTCCCAACTCATTTTCAAAACACACACACAGCGTCGAAACAGAATAATTAAACAGTGTGTCCAAATCCCCTTCAAATAGCCTAAGGTCTGCCTCATCGGGCACCATTACGAATATCCTCCGACACTCAAAATTCACTTCCCAAAGGCCTGTGCAGCTCTTTCCCCTACCCGCTGTTGGCTGAAATCATTTTACTTCCAGTTTGGAACCTCCAGCCAGAATCTGAGCTTGATCCAAAACTATTGGGTACTCTAGCTTCCAAGGAAAACAGTCTGTCGCGCAATTAAAGACGCTGTTAGGTTGGTTCAAGCCAAGACAAATGGAGCGGGCTTTTCATTACAAGGGGGCAGCGGCCCATCTGCAGCAGTGACCTCATGAGGCAAGTGGTGCGGGAGGGTCTGGTTCCAAAGCCCAGCACCCATGGACCAAGGAGCAGCCTCAAAAGCTCACACGCGCCCTCTGAGCAAATAAAATCCTAAATCGGATAATCTCATTATTTAAAAATATTATAAGAGCCCCAGCCCCACAGAGAAAACATTTATTCAGTAAGAATACGACCATTGGTGGAAAAAAAAATGATCAAACACACACATTTTCCATTTTACTTTAACAGGAGTGCCAATTACTGTTTCTATGAGTTACACTAAAGTGGAGACAAATGGACTCGAGTCAAAGTCTGAAAGTTTGCAAATGTCTTTCTGAAATAGAGGTTTGAACTGAGGATTGGGCATAATAGCTTAAGTATAAGAGTTTCGTCTTTTTACATTTAATGAAAGCATAGCCTTGAATCTATTCTAAACGCTTTATAAATATTAACTGATATGGTCTTCGTAATAGCCCTATGAGGATAACACTAATATCCTCATTTACAGAAAGGGAGAATAAGTCACAGAAAGCTTCTATTTACACGGCTTCTAAGAGGCAGGTATAATCTCTGATGATGAGCTTGTTGCTTAAATGATACGCTTTTGGGAGACCATGTAAATACCCGGAGCATTTAGCTGTATGGTAAAACATATATGTAGGTAGGTATTTAGAAAAATAAATAAATAAAACATGATCTACATTATAATGTGAGGCCATAATGCACTGATAAAAATAAAAATAAATTGAAAAATAAAAGTGATTCCTTTCCCTTTGAAGGACCTAAAACATGATCTTTTCTAAACAAAACCTCAGATAACAACCATTAAAAGAACAATCAACCGAGCTGCCTTCTTTCTTTATTCCTTCCTTTCTTCATTTCTTGTTTCCTTCCTTTCCCCTTCCTCCTTCCCATTTTTCTTCTCTCCTCTCTCTCCTCCCCATGCGTGCATTGAGCTGCCCTTTGAATGAAGCATTGTCCCTGGTGCTGGAAACCAGCCACCGGGTGACACTTACAGCCTGGAAAAGAGGGCTACATGAAACAGAGGGCTATCCCCACTATAACTTCGGAAATGTTCTGAGGAATCCCAAACACACTAAGGGGAAAGAGTGGCATGGGATGCTGCTTAGCTGTGGGAGGAGGAAGTGGCATTCCACCAGAGACTTGAGTAATTCATGGAGTTAGAGAAATCCAGAGGGAAGGGATCCCATACTGAGGGGCCAGTGTGCAGAGAGCCTTTCGGAGGTGACTGTGATCCGCTGCCCACGTGTCAGGGGCAGAGGGAGAGAGGGGAGGGCTTCAAGAGAAGAGGCCAGAGAGTGGCTGGACCAAACTGCAGCCTTGGGAGGGTGAGCCTTGGCTAGGCACGCTCTGAATCATGTATTTACATCTTGAAAGGTCACCTGGCTGCCAGGAATAAAAGGGGAGGTGTACAAAGGAAGACCTGATAGCGGGTCCTGCAGGATTCACATGAGAGATCCTGGACCTGCATGGTCGCGATTGGCAGAAAAATGGTCCCCAAAGATGTCCATGTCCAAACCCCAGAACCTGTGAATATGCTACCTTCCATGGCAAACGGGACTTGAAGCGGGTGGCATTTGTGCCAGTATTTGGAAATGGCTTCAAATGTATTTAAAAATAGCTTTGGTATTAATGTACTGGTATTGGGAAAATGCTTCAAAATGTATTTGAAAATAACTGGTACTAGAAAACCGGAGCTTGGGTGTGGCAGGAACTCAGGGAAGGGACTCTGCAGAATTCCAGGCACCAAGGGTGATTAGCAAGAAAATAGAGGGAGCCCAGGGTCTTTTACATTTTAAAGGCAAGCAAAATTCCCCAAGGATGTGAGGGGGATGCCAAAGCCTTCAAGAGATCCCAGACTCTGATGATAATTAACACATTTTGGGGTGTAACAAAAGTCTTGGGGTCTGTACTGGAGACAGGGTGGGCCTACAGGAAGGAATCCCTACCTCAAAAGGCATGCCCCAGAGAAGGGGCAAATCTAGTCGGGTCAGTGTTCTGTATCCAAAACCTTTAGTGACTTATTTTCAAGTCACTCCACTATGTCACTCTCTATGACATAGTGCTTTAATCTAACTTCTGTCCTATCTTTATGTCTTTGTAATAGTAAAATTGCTTAAGCTTACAGCAAAAAGAGGAGTTCTGGCTATCGTTTTCTACACATAGCTAAGAACAAGAACCCGCGGTTACATCTCACTGTTACAGTTTCGGAACCCGTTACAGTATTCAGGTGGGTTCAGGCCAGGTGTGCTGATGGAATTACTGTGTGGACAGACCCAGGAACCTCTCACTCTGGAAAGAGGAGGCAGGGCCCAAGAACCCAAAGCAACCGAGAAAGACAGAAGATGTGGGAGAGGGGTCAGGACTCCTTAGTGCAAACTGCAGCTTCCCTGTTTACAAGGAAAAATGTAAACTTGGGGACATGACATCATCTCTCTGACACTGGTTCCTTCAACTAGATAACGGAGTTTATAGTGTTTCACCTATACGAGTATTTTGAAGGTACAGGGTCCATGCGAAGCGCCTGGCAAGTACTAAGCATTCCCAGAAAAGCTAGTTAACAGAATTCTTACAAAAGAAGCCAAAGGCAGTGGACCGAGAGGCTCTCGGTCCCATACCAGCTCCACACTCACTAAGTGGGCACCTGACCTCCTGTTTCTCGGTGTCATCCTAGGCAACCCAAGGGTGGTAGTGATGTCTACATTATGGGGTCTGTGAGAAGGTCTGTGTTGGCTTTTATTTTTCTGGTGATGAGGATGGTAAGTAAACAATGCATGGATCCTAGGAATATTTTGTTAATGTTGACTCTAGATTTTAGGAATCTAAAATATGGCATGAAGACCTAAAGGATAGAGTCACTATGTAGAAAGTCAGAGTCTTTGTTATCATCAGTTTAAAGGATGATGCTTGAAGCCTCAGAATTTCGCCTGAAGGGCGATTCCATGATGTTGGAAACTCTCCACTGTCCCCAGCATCCAGCAAGTGAGCGAGGGTCTCTGCTTACAGCTTGAACCTTGGGGAGGGTGGCTTTGAGGAAATCACACTGAGCTTGCACGAAGATGCAGATCCAGCCTCTGAGAATTAACCTCCTATGTCTGTTGGTAGGTCTACTTTTCGTCTTCCACCCCCTCCCTAGCCCCTTTTGGCTGTGGGCCTCTGAGTTGCTACACCTGGACCAAATCAGAGGCCAAGGATTTTGGCATTTAATGATGTCTGGAAAACACTCAAGTCATTTGTGCCAAAAACAGCCAACAATACTGCTCTCGCTTGGCAGGGTCATTGGCTCAACAGTTTGACATGTAAATGGCCCTTTTATGGGCAAAATGAGGACCCTGAGCCCCAAGATCTGAAGAGCTTAGTGTATAGCCTTTCTTTAAATGCTTTCTGCAAGGACTCCTAGAGATGTAATGAATGTACACTTGACAAATCTTAAGAGGGAAATTGGAAAGAGCCTGTCTGTCTGTCTCCCAGGGTTTCAGTATTCAGTGAGGAGGTGGGGGAGCTTCCAGACAGCATGGCCCCGGGTGTGAGACAGGCCTGGGTGCCACCAGGGAGCCACGTGGCCTCCATCAGAATCACTGGGTTGTGTCTCTTGGGCCCTGGAATCTTTCCTCACACCAGAATTCCCTAAAGCCTGGCTTCTCGTGGTCTGGTCTACAGATAGCAGCATCAGCAGCACCTGGAGTCTTGTTTGAAAATACAGATTCTCATGCAGGCAAGTGGTACACACTTGTAAAATCAGTACTTGGGAGGCTGCGACAGGAGGATTACAGGTTCATAGTCAACCTCAGCAATTTAGCAAGGCCCTCTGCAACTTAGACCCCATTTTTTGTTTGTTTGTTTGTTTTTAAGTAGGGCTGGATGTAGCAAGAGGTAGAATGCTCCTGGGTTCAATCCTTAGTATCACATGAAGAGAAAAGAAAAGAAAAAGAAAATTCAGATTCTTAGCCAGGCTTGGTGGCCTGTAATCCCAGTACTTGGGAGACTGAGACAGAAAGACTGCAGATTGAAGGCCAGCAGTTCAGATTAAACCCTGTTTCAAAATAAAAAATAAAAGAGAGCTGTGAGTATAGTTCAGAAGTAGAATACCCCTGAGTTTTAAACCCTAGGAACACACACACACACACACACACACACACACACACACACTCACAAAAGAAAAGGAAGGAAGGAAGGAAGGAAGGAAGGGAGGGAGGAAGGAAGGAAGGGAGGGAGGAAGGAAGGGAGGAAGGAAGGAGCAGATTCTCAGCCACCCTAGACCCAGTGAAGCAGAATGCACAGTCTTGCAGGATCCTTGCTTGATTTGTGTGCACATTCCACTTAGAGAAGCATCCATCTACTGCCCACGAGGCCTCTGCTGTAACTGTGCATTAGACCTTTAACTGTGGGTGCTTCAAAATTATACCCTTGCCCAAGATCTGCTGCAGACTAAGCCTACCAGATTCTGTTTTTAAATTTCCCAGGTGATTTTGTCATGCAGCCAGGATTAAGAACCATTGATGTCATTAATGATGATAATATGGTGATGGTGATGATTACAGGTAACATACTGAACACTTAAATAGGCCAAGCTCTTCTTATCACTATAGTAACTCACCACAGTCCTATGAAGAGATACAGTTATTTTCAGAATCTCAGAGATGAAGAATTAAATGGTCTAAGGTCATAAAATGCACATGTGGCTGCCAGAATTTGCATTTTTAACCTCTCCCATATTAATTAATAAGCCTGCCCCAAACTGGCTCTATCAGAACCTCTGGGGGTGGAACTTAGGCCTTCATAGTTTAAACATAAATGTGAAATGAATCTTGGTCATACTAAAGTGTAAGATGTGAGGACCATGTTTTACCCAGTCATGAAGAGGCCTTTTTAATTTAGGACTTTGGGAATTGAGAAGAATCAGAATACTCTGGGAGCTATAATGAATTTTTCAGAAGTTACTTTGTGTGCCAGAAATGGGACTATTTAGATGCAGAGCTGTTCATGATTTGTACTACACAGACAGAATCCTGAGTAGCCACATTCCCTCCTCAGTAATAACTGGTGACATTAACTAACCACAGAGAATTCCAGCTTTTGTCCAGGTTTCACTTTGTGGTTGCACGTGATCCCTGACTCTGAATTTTCTTTTTTCCAGTTATATTCATCTATCCACCCATACAACTACCCATTAACCACCCATCCATCCATCTATCATCCATCCATCTATCTCATCCCATTCCATCCATCCATTCATTCACCCATCCATCTCATTTCACCCCACCATCCACCCATCCCATCCCAAGCCCAACTACCTGCCCACTCACCAATTTATCCATTCATCCTTCAAGATCTTCCATGACTACACTGATATTGGGGTTATAGAGCTGAGTAAGTCATGACCTTCAAAGAGTAACAGAGGCACTAACAGACCTTTGAAGAACAATAAACACAATGTGGTGACAAGGAGTAGTCCAAAATGCAGTCAGAGTATAGAAGAGGAAGCTAGTTCTTGGAATCTGGAGGAGCTGCCAGGGGAGGGTCCAGCAAGGCTTCCAAAAGGACATAAAATAAGATCTGAATTGCAAAGGATGCAGAGGCCTTCTGTAGAGAGCGAGTGATACAGAGGCAGAGGGATGCTGTTCAAATAGGAGGTATGGTAACATGCCATGTGTTTGGGGCCCTAGAAGCCATCCTGCTCTGAAGGGTGACCTGCGAAGTGGAGAAGCATGAGCAGTGATTCTGTGAAGCTGAGGCAGGCTGCAGATCACAGCCCTGTTCTGCATGTCAGAAGTTCTATACATGACAGGGATCCATGAACCAAGGGAATCATTTTGGAAAGGTCCCTGAGACTACTTTATTGAAAATGAACAGTTATGTGAAGATGATAGACAGGAAGCCTATGTTAATTGTACAGTTGAGAGACAGTAAGATCATGAATTGAAAATAATAACTTTGATGACTATAATGAGTTGGATAGTGGCTCCCCAGAAGATAAGTCTGACTCCTAACTCCTGGGCAGGAGTAAATCCTGAATTTCCCCCAGTGATTCCAGAGGAACCCAAATCCTTAATTTGCTGACTTCTTAATTTCAGACATTTGGCCTCCATAACAATGAGAGAATATATATCTACTGTTTGAAGCTACACAGCCCGTGGTAGTTTTTGATGAAAGCCCTTGGGGAACTCATACAGCCACTAATACAATTTTTTTTGTATTATACATGCCAGGTCCACGTGAGGGGCTTTCCAGTATTAGCTTACTCGGCACCCCCAACAGTTCCTCAGGTAGGTACTAGAATGATCATTGCCATCTTTGAGACTGAGGAGTCAGAGCTCCTGGGCTTCAGGAATCTGTGGGGCCTCTCTTCCCTGAGTCTCCTTAGCCTCTGAGTTCCACCGACCCTGAGATGTGCTGTCCCACCAGCCCTCAAGCCACGCTCTTTGAGCTGCTTTTTAAGGAGCCTCCCTTTCTCTCCACAGGTATGTCCTCAACATGGTCCTTCCCCTGTCCTCACAGCCTACACCTCATTCTCTCTTGGCTTCTCTGTCCCCTTAGGTGCATGCCTGGCTCGAGTCACGCAGCCCATCTGGCTATACACTCTTCCATCTTTGAGCTCCCCCTGTACTCAGTCTCCTGGCCCCACGGTCCTATTGTTTACTCCAGTTTCCACTCTTAGCATCCCTATCCCCTTCCTGGCCTGCATCCATCCCCCAGGTGGAAGGCTGATAGGAAAACTGTCTTCCAAGGCAAATGATCACTTCCTCTTTGTTGTTCTCCTATTTTTCTCTTTAAAAACATGTCTTTCCTCCAGTTCAACACATGACACACAAAAAAAATGAAAAAAGCATGCAAAAGTACCTTTCCTCTCTTTATGATAACTCAGGGCTCTTAGCGCCTCCCCCAGTGAGTTACATTCCCTTGTTCTGTGATGATAAAGCACAGACACATATGTGACTATGTAAAGAAATTGGCAGCTGCCACAATCCCCTCCATGGGCCTGGGGTGGCAAAGTCTGTTGTAGAGCCCAATAATCAATTAAATGTATTAACTGTTTCACACATTCATATTAAACAGGATTTTTTATTACATTCTATGATGAAATTTTATTAGAAATACCTAGAACATTAAAAGGCAAATATTTTTCATTTTAAAAATGGAAATGTATACATACAATCTAGATGCCACTCTCCTTCCATGAAACAAAGTTCATTGCCAAAAGAAGGACCACTTTGAGGACATCATTATGTAAAGGAATGATGAGAAATTCAAAGGGCAGAAACTTCCCAGAGGTCTGAAATACCCTGGAAACCTCTTTGGAAGTACATGGGTTTATTACGCTCAGATACCATTGTTTTTCCCCCAACGAGGCACAGTTGGCACACACCTGTAATTCTAGTATTTAGGATGTTGAAACAAGAGGATTATAGGTTCAAGACCAGCCTCAGCAGCATAGCAAGACCATTTCAAAATAAAAAGGGCTGGGGGTATAGCTTAGAGGTAAAGTGCCCTTGAGCTTAACTCCCATTACTAAAAATCAAAAAAGAAAATGAAACATTTTTTCCCTTCATGGTTTAATCTCTGTTCTTACATGTCATTTCACAACATACCACAAGTGGTCCATGCTGTCATCATTCCTGACATTCATCTACTTCCAAACATTCAGATTTTTTAGAAAAGCAGTGACATTGTTTGGAAAGAGATGTGCCATGTAACCCTATCAACTTGTCAGCACCTTCAAATGCCTTGAGATCAGAGTTTTTATTCTTTTAAGTGCTACTTTATAGTCAAATAGATCCGAAACATAAAATATTTATTAAAGTTGCTCCTAGGCATTCATATTTAGTCCATTTTACTTAATGTTGATTCTTCTCCTTGTGTTCTACGCAGAACATAGTAAGAAATGATAACTGTATATTGCCTCTGGAGTCGTCCGTAAAGAACACAGCCCATCTTCTTCACTCAAATGATGGATAATCCAAAAGGGGATGTGTGGCGCTAATTCATACTTCTTTTTGGCATGTGTTGGGAACGTGCCCCGGCTGCCCTCTCCCCACCCCCACAAATCACAGGGATCCAAAAGGACCTCAAGGGATTCAATAATTTGTGTCTTACTTAAGTGAAAAAGAAATTTTTGAAAAATAAGAAAAATGGGCCAGATATGGTGGCGTCTATGGCTAAGACAGGAGGATCACAGGTTTGAGATCAGCCTCAACAACTTAGAGAGACCCTTTGTTTCAAGATAAAAAAATAAAAAGGACCAAGTATATAGCTTGGATATTGAACGCCCCTGGGTTCAATCCTGGAAGGAAGGAGGTGAGGGAGGGAGGAAGGGATTTCCCCGCTGTTTAATCTCTGTTCTTAGATGTCACTTCACAACATCCCACAAAGTGGCCCATGATGTCATCATTCCTGACATCTCCATCTGCTTTCAGACATTCCTATTGTTTTTTAGAAGGGTGATGACATTATTTGGGAAGAGAGGCGACATGTAATCGTATTGATTTGTCAGCACCTTAAAATGCCTTGAGACTAGTGTTCATTCACTTCAGTACTACTTTATACTCAAATAGATCCAAGACATAAACTATGTATTAAAGTTGCTCTTAGGCATTCACACTTAGTCCATTTTACTTAATGTTAATTTTCACTCCTTGTGTTCTACACAGCACATAGTCAGAAATTTCCCTGGGCTCATAAAACAGCACAGAGTTCTACAACCCAGCAGTTAGGAAGCAGAGACCGTGGGTCTACTCTAGGGTAGATCCACACATGTGGATTGGACACATGGAGAGAAAGGGACAAATTTGAGTAAGTGGCGGAATCCATAGGACCTTTGAAAAGGAATACTATGATTTGGGACATTTGAAGTTTCCGTTTGGAAGCATCTGTGATTAGTACAGGAAATCAGCAGAGCATAGGAAAAGACCATTTGAAACATTTATAAGTTTCATAAACGATTGCCTGTGGAGTGATCTTAAGAAACAATCACCAGGCGTGGTGGCACACGCTTGTGATCCCAGTACTTGGGAGTCTGAGACAGGAAGATTGCAGGTTCAAGGCCAGCCTCAGCTACTTGGTGAGGCCCTCAGCAACTTAGTGTGACACCATTTCAAAATAAGGAATAATGAACACAACCCACATTCTTCAGTCAAATGAAAGACAATCCAAAAGTAATTGGGGCTCATCCACACTTCTTGTCATGGGTTGGGTTGACATGCCCTGATGCCACACACACACACCCCAAAAATCACAGGGATCCCATAATTTGTGTTTTACCTAAGTACAAAAAAGAAAATTTTGAAAAATAAGGAAAAGAAGACAGTTGAAAAATCACCAGTGAGCTATTGAGAAGAAAACATTGAATGCATTTGCCTTGGAAGGTTGGAAGGACAGATGCCTCTGCATTGGCCTGTCTAGCTCTATTCTGTGCAACCCTACTATACAGCGGGCACAGTGTGCTCACTCCCCCCTACAGACCTGAAGCCAACACACAGATATTCTCCTTAACGCCTCCTCACTAGACTTTGGGGAACGGGGAGCCTGACCACAGAACGAAGTCTTCCAAATCAGAGCTCATTCTGTTTGGGGACAAACCAGCCAAACAACAGAAACTTCGGTATCATCAGCAAAATGGGAATAATAACCATTTGTAAGGCTGTCGTGGGGATCACACGAAACACTGGGCACATTAGGAGTGTTCTATACAAAACAAGTCCTAAAGAACGTTATTATGAATGCTAAGCTTTTCTCCTGTCTCTGCCTCAATTTCTGTTCTTTCTCCCCTACCTCTTTGCTTATTCCTTCTGACCACTGCCTAACCAATGGCATGATTTTGGTGAACAAGTCTACTCAGCCTAAATTCCACAGAGCCAAGAATAAATTATTTCCCCTGGGCTTAATTACAAAGCACCATGATTTAGGGTAAAAATAGTCAGATACAAAGAGCTACAGAATGCCTACCTCCTTTTATAAGACTTTCTGGAAATGGCAAAACTGTTAGGAGAGACATCAGGTCAGTGATGGACAGGGGCTTAAGGGTGGAGAGTGAGCAGGTGTTGATGACAAAGCTCCAAGGGAATGCTGTGCTGATGGACATGTTCTGCATCTTGATTTAGGAGAGGACTGCACACCCGTGTGCATTTGTCAGAACCCATTGGCCTATACACTTGACAAGGATGAACTTTACTGTGTGTGAATTATACTTCAATAAACCTTACTTTAAAACAAAAGAACGCTAGCCAGGCATGGTGATGCATGCCTGTAATCCCAGAACTTGAGAGGCTGATACAGGAGGATCGCAGGCTCAAGGCCAGCTTCAGGAACTCAATGAGGCCCTGTTTCAAAAAATAAAAAGGAAAAGAAAGAAAGAAAAGAAAGAAAGAAAGAAAGAAAGAAAGAAAGAAAGAAAGAAAGAAAGAAAGAGGAAGGGAGAGAAAGGAAGGAAAGAAGAAGGAGAGAGGAAGAGAGAGAGAGAGAGAGAGAGAGAGAGAGAGAGAGAGAGAGAGAGAGAGAGAGAGAGAGAGAGAGAGAGAAGGCCTGAGGTATAGCTTGGAGATAGAATGCCCCCTAGGTTCAACTTCTAATACAAAAAAAAAAAAAAAAAAAAACCAAAAAAACTGTAGTTTGAGACCTTTGAAGTTTCCTTTTGGAAAAATCTGTGATCAGTACAGGAAATTAGCAGAGCTCTTGGGAATACTCTTGCATGCAACTAACTAGAATAAAAAAGAGATGTTGATAATCTCCCTAAGAGAGGTGCAAACTTCTCTGGGAATTTAGAGGCAAGAGAAACATCAATCCAGGGAAATCAAGAAGCGCTTCACGAAGGGGTAACATGTAAACTGGACCTGACAGATTGCAATTAATCACTTTTTCCCCTCTCTATCAACTATGAGCAATACATTAGGCTCTGGCATCTGCCTATAAACTTTTTGCACATTTTGTTACAAGTTTTGCCAGTTTTATTCTAAAAATTCTTATATAATGATGAACTGCTAGATACAAAATAATTCACGTTATCTTGCCCCTTGAACAAGTGATCACAGTGTTGAGCCCATGGTGTCTGAGTTTGTGATTCTTGGAAAATTGATTAGATTTAGCTGGGCATGCTCGCTGATTTTATATGTATATTGATAAAATGCTTCTCCGTTCTATAAAATAAGGAAAAGTGCAATGTCAGTAGAGGATAGAACATGCTTAAGTATAGAAGATTGAGCCTAGGAGTCCTAAGATCCAGGATCTATAATTCATAAGTGATTCTACAAAACAAGAAGGAAAAGATCCTCAGCCCCTCCCCAGTAAACAGACAGTTCAGGAGAGGAAATATAGTGGATCTTAAATACATGACAAGAAGTTCAAGTTCAATAAAACCAGTGAGAATCACTTCTCTTTGTTAATCAGTAAGACCAACAGCCCAGTTTTTTTTTTTTTAAGGTAAAGGAAAAAACTAGACAAAACATAGGCCCAAAACTATAAGCAACTATGAAATACATGAAAAATGCTTAAACTCATCTATCCTAAGAGAAAGGCAAATGAAAACTACACCACTTGTACACATTTGTTAACACGATGTTAATGAGGATGTGGGAGAATCAAGTACTACTGGGAAAGCCTTTATAGAGACCTTGGGGGCAATGTCTGTTAAACTTACAGATTCACAATGATCTGACCCAGCCAGCCACTTGCATGGATTTTATCTTAAAGATTGCCTATATGCAAAATGACCTGCGCATACTATTGTGTAGTACTATTTGTAATAGTAAAATAATGTTCCTAGAGTTAAATGAGCCGCTTCTATCATTCAACAGAGTATACTCCACTTACTGTAAGAGAGAATGAGATACCTCTTTATGTGCTGATAACAATCATCAAATATACTGGAAACCAAAGAATCAAAATGTAGAATAATGTATAGTAGGTTAGCATGTACGTTAAAGAAGAGGGTTGCAGAATACACACACACACACACACACACACACACGTGTATGCATTTTCTTGAATATACCTGAGCCCTCCCTGGAAAGGAGTGTCAGAAAGTAGTATTAGGGATTATTTATGGGGAATATAAGAGGCATTGAAGGGAGCAGGATGGGTGAAACAGTTTTTGTACATGCCATTTTAATGTTGAGCTATGTGAATCTATTACTCAAAATAAAATACTCAAGAATAAATAAATAAAAGACAAATAATAAATCATGAAAAGAAAGATAAGTTCTGGATCTATTCCTTGTTCTGCTACTAAGTTTTGTGATACACAAGTTCTTTTTTTTTTTTATGGACTTGGCATGCTTTTCTATAACATGATGAGGTTGATCTAAAAAAATCTAGTAAGTTCTAGAAGATCCTGTGTTGTTTTTGTTGTTGTTTTTTTTAGAACTGAGTTAGGATAAGAGTAGGAATTATTTCTCCATTATCAATACATATCCTGCATAGATGGTAGAATATAATATTCAAGGGCCCACTTATTACTTGCTGTGTGATAGACCCTCCTTGGGACTGGGCAGTACACGGCTTAAACTTCTGTATGAGGCCATCTTCCTTCTCTCTTTACATTCATATTTTCAAAAGGACTTTCTGACCATTAAATACTGTTAGTGTGGAAACCAACAGTTATTTCATATGTGGTAAAGGCATCAGGAATCAAAGCTTTTATTTTAAGAAAGGTTACTATATGCTAAACCATTCATCTATTATGAAGGAAAGAAATAGACAATATGGGAATCTTATATACTAATCTTTGCCCTTAAATGTTTAAAACATTTAAAGAGGCTCAAAATTACTAAAAGCTAACCATGTATGAAACTACTACAAATGATTAAAAGCCATCAGTGTGTAATAAAAGTTAAGACTTCAACTAGCAAAATGAAGGAATAGCCACTAACGTGTATACAAGATCTGGTTAACTTCAGGGCAAAATTAACTACAGTCAGAATTCATATCCCACAATTGACACTCAGATCAAATTCCATATGGATTAGAGAGCTAAGCATAAATAGTGAATATCTAATTTCATAATGGAAAAAGTTATTTCATGTGTAAAATGAACAAGATGTGAGATAGAAGGATTGCAGATTTGAGGACAGCCTCAACAACTTAGGGAGGCCCTCTGCAACTTAGTGAGAACCTATTTCAAAATAAAAATAAAATAGGGTTGAGGGTGTACCTTGGAGGTAGTAACACACACACACACACACACACACACACCACCACCACCACCACCACCACCACCACCACCACCACCACCAAAATATATCCAAAAAGAACAAACAGATAAAATTGGCTGAAAATCAACCAAAATGTCTGTAAAAGAAATAGTATCACCACCAACATTAGAAGCAAATAGCAAATGAGAAAAACATCAGCAATATCTATACCTAACTAATCAGTTCAAGTTCTTAAATTTTAATAAGAAAAGAATGGAGATTAATAGTAGATAATGGATCCAATCACCAATTCACATTAAAATGAATACATGTGGTATGTACTTAGCATGTGTGTTGCTCTGGATTCAATTCCCAGCACCACAATATATAAATACATATATACATGAATACATATGGCAAGCAGACATGAGGAAAATGTTCATTTCACAGGTATTTGAAGAAACAAAAAATATGGTGCTGTTATTTTGACTATCATTTATTTTGACCAGATTTCAAAAGCAATTGTATTCAGCATTGGTGAAAACTTATGGAACAGGTTTTTTTTAATACTCTTGCCTGAGAGTTGATATAAACTGGCACATGTTTTTTGGAGGTCTATTTGGTGATGCAAACCAAAACTATGCTAAATCTATATCTCAGGTGAGTTAGGAGTAGGTACCTGGCCCTAGGAATAGTGTTAATAAAAGTTATCAGAAAAGGGTACAAGGGTTTACGTGTAAGTAATGAAAAATCTGTACTAATGAAAGATCAAAGTCAACCTGAATGCTCAAGAAGATGCAGCCACATGATAAAAGTCAGTGTTATGCCAGTTTACACTAATTCATCAAAGTATGTATTGAAGTGTCCATTAGGTTTACTTTCTAGTGATGCTTTCTTTACAAATAACAAATAATGAATACTTGATGAGAGGGTTTCATGGAAAAGTAAAACAAAACTAGGCACAGAGGCATCCACCTGTAATCCCAGTAATTGGGAGGCTGAGACTGAAGGATCACAGATCCAAGGCCGGGCTCAGCAACAGACAGACACTCAGCAACTTAACAAGACCCTGTTTCAAAATAAAAGATAAAAAATAAATAAGGGTATAGCTCAGAGGTAGAATGCTTCTGGATCTAATCACCAGTAATGAAGAAGGAGGATGAGAAGAAAGAGAAGAGGGGGAAGGCAGAGGGGAGGAAGAGGAAGAGGAGAAAAAGGAGGAGTAGAAAGGGAAGAGAAGGGGAGAAGGAGGAAGAGGAGAGGAGAGAAAGGGAGGGAAGACAGAAGGGAAGGAGGGAAGAAGGAGAGAAAAGTGAAGTAAGGGGATTTTAGGAGTGGAGGTACAGGCTGAGTACTGTTTTCCATTGGGTCTTCAGTAAAGGTATCCTCAATGACGAGGTGTCATTTAAACAAAGGCCTTAATGGTGTGAGGTGGTAAGCCAAGACTTGGGGGAAGAAGCTTGGGGTAGAGGGAGCAAAGCAAGGGCAGCCTGGGTGGAAAATGACTGACACACTGGAGGAGCAGCATGAGGAGCCCCAGGACTGAAGAGGGCATGTGAGAGGGAAGGGGATGAGAGACTTTGCTGCTGATTACAAAGAGCTCATCAGTCACAATGAGGAGTTTGGGTTTTGTTTGGATGGCAAGCCACTGGAGAGAGTGAGCCAGAAAGCAGCAGCATCTGTGTTTCATTTTAAAGATGCTTCAGGGGACCTCCGAGGCTGGGATCGGAGCCTGCCGTGAGGCAAGGCCGGTGCTGGGGCCTCCGAGGCCAGGATCAGAGCCTGCCGAGGGGTTAGGTTGGTGCCGGGGCCAGCGAGACCAGGATCGGAGCCTGCCGTGAGGCAAGGCCGGTGCTGGGGCCTCCAAGGCCGGGATCGGAGTCCTCCTGGTGGCCAGGCCACTACTGGGGCCATCAAGAGTGAGATTGGAACTTGCAATGCGGCATGCACAGAGAAATATCACAGAAAATAAAAACCAGATGCTTCCCCTAATTAGCAAAATCTAGGAGGAAAGGGATAAAAGGAGGAGGTCGAGTTGTAGAAAGGGCCCTATAGAGAAGCAATTAAGGTGACCAATCAGAGGGGATGGGATGGGGGAGGATGGAACCTCTTTAAAACTCAGGAGGTATGTAAACAAATGTATCAAAGATAATCACCAATCAAGCATGGGATCGAGGGAGGGGGAGGGAGTGGGATGGGGATTGGATGAGGGCTAATTGGATGATGTGTGCTTGTATATCCTCTCAAGTCTTGTATTCCAATGTGATGTATGATTACAATGCACCAATAAAAATTAAAAAAACAAACAAAAATAAATAAAGATGCTCCAGGGGCTGGGTTTGTAGCTCAGTAGTAGAGAGTTTGCCTCACAAGCACAAAGCTCTGAGTTCAATTCTCAGCACCATCACCAAAAAAAAAAAAAAAAAAACAAATTAAAGGTGCTCCGGGCTTCTGTGCTCATGGGAGTGGGGACTGGTGAATAAGAAGGATGCAGGAGGATGGTGGGGAGGCCCGTGGGTTTGTGCAACTGATGGTGATGATGTCTTGGACTTGAGTGCAAGAGGTGTGGTCACTAGGGGGCATTGGCCTTGGCAGGAGAGAGAGCAGGCCGGAGGGATAAGAGTCAGAGGTGAGGTCTAGGTTTAGGTCTGAGCAATGAGTTTAATGGAAGTCCCATTTATGAAAGTGGTGCCGTGGATTGAATGTTGGTGTCTCCTGCAAACTCCTATGTTGAAATCCTAATCTCTAACGTGACAGAATTTGGAGATGGGGCCTTTGAGAGGTATTTAGGTCTTGAAGGTGCAACCTTCCTGATGGGATTAGTTCCTTTAAAGGAAGAGATTCTGGAGAGCTTGTTTCCCCTCTGTCTCTTCTCAGTTGTGTGAGAACACAGTGAAAAGATGGCTATCTACCAGCTAGGAAGTGGGCCTTCACCAGAACCTAACCAAGAGAGCACCTGATCTGATCTTCCTAGCCTCCACACCTATGGAAAAGAAATTTCCTTGTTTTTTAAAGCCATTCAGTCTATGGTGATTTGTTACAGCAACCCAAACTGACTAAAATGGATGGGAAGAATAAAGTCAATGACAAAAGGCAAGGTAACGTCTAGAGGCCTGCCACACCACATCGTGACTGTAGTTAGCAAGACTGTATTGTGCTTTTAGATTTCATGTTGTGTGTTTTTTTTATCACAGTAAGAGAAAAGAAGCTGGGTATGGTAGCATGTAACTATAATCACAGTACTTGGGAGGCTGAGTCAGGAGGATCTCAAGTTCTAGGTCAGCCTGGGAAATAGTGAAACTCTGTTTCAAAAATAATAGATAAAAAGCTGGGCATAGTGGTACACACTTGTAATCCCAGCATTCAAGAGGCAGAGATGGGAGAATCGCGGTTCGCGGACAGCCTCAACTCAGTGAGTCCCTGTTTCAAAATAAAGAATAAAAAATAGGCAGGGGGTGTAGCTCAGAGGTCAAATGCTTCTGGGTTCTATCCCCAGACTCGCAAAAAAAAAAAAAAAAAAGACTAAAAAAATAGGGCTGGGAGTATAGCTTAGAGGAACAATGCCCCTGGGTTACCTACCCAGTACTGAAAAAAAAAAAAATAATAATAATAATAAATAGTAGTAGTAGTAGTAGTAGTAGTAGTAGTAGTAGTAGCAGTAGTAGTAATAGATAAAATAGGGGTAGAATGCCCCTGGGTTCATACCTAGTACCGCAAATAATAAAATAATGCTAATAATAATAATAGTAGTAGTAGTAGTAGTAGTAGTAGTAGTAGTAGATAAAATAGGACTGGGGTGGGGTCTACCTCAGAGGTAGAACATCCATGGATTCAGCCCCCAATACCACAAACACACACACACACACACACACAAGAGGGAGGGAAAGAAGGAAGAAAAAGAAGGAGGGAGGGAGAGAAAAGAGTGCTGAATTTGATTTTTAAAATTCCTTCCAATTCCCAGCTTCTGATCTCTGATATAGGATTCACAGAAGACCAAACCCTGGACTTAGTATAAAATTACCGCTACAATTTGGATGTTGTTCGTTCCCGTGTTCCATGTTCTGGGAGCTGCATCTTCAGAGTTTTGTCTGGAGTTGGGAGGTGAGAACCTTCAGAGGAAGAGTCCGTTGGGAGGCTCACGGGCAATCGGGGTATGGCCTTGGAGGGACTGTAGGACTTCGGTCTCTCTCTGACTACCTATTTCAAGGTGTGCTCTCTCTCTCCTACCTTCTCTCCGACCATTTGCCATCCACCAGGAGGTGACAGTGCTGAGCAGGGCCACAGCCTGCACCACAGTTTGGACTTTCAGCATCTAAAACTGTGACCTAAACAACCCTATTTTCAAAAACAAAATTAGTTTCTCAGATGATATTGTTGAAGGGCCAGAAGTTCCCTAGAAATTCTAGCTTTGTCATGTTCTATGAGATGGGTTTCCCCAACTGAGTCACCTTTTCTATTTGGGGACTTAAGCTGAATGTTCCTCACAAACTGAAAAATACAAACAAATGGAGGGAAAAGAAATGGGAAAGGCCCAGGATCTGATCTGGCATCTCAGAAACCGTCTCTCTGTCTCTGTCTCTGTCTCTCTCTGCCTGTCTCTCTCTCTCTCTCTCTCTCTCTCTCTCTCTCTCTCTCTCTCTCTCTCTCTCTCTCTGTCTCGTGTGTGTGTGTGTGTGTGTGTGTGTGTGTGTGTGTGTGTGTGTGTGACTCAGGACTGAAATGTCAGGATGCTGGCCAAATCTCAGCGTGGCCGGAGTTCCCTCCAGCGCCTGGCCAGCCTCGATGGCAAAGAAAAGCAAACAAAAGGAACATTCTTTCTACTTGCGAGCCAAACAAAGACCCTACTGAGAAGACTCAAGGAGCAGTAAAGCTGTAAAATCAACAGAAATGGGGGCCCCCGTCTGTGAAGCAAGCGGGCATCTGGTTTCAATGTAAACATCCTTAAAATGCTTCAAGAATGAATACACATTTGAATAATTTATTATTAAAGTGGTCCTCCCCCAACCCCCCCCCCGGATATTTAGTAAAGACGTAGAAGTGAGGATATCCTTGCATCTGCCCAGCTCAACCGCAGTCCTCCACCCTGTTTAGACCTTTTCTGAGTGGACCAGAGAGCAAAACCTTTTCAAGCAAATGAAACAGAATCACCTGTGAAAATCCAGGGTCGCCCAGCTGGATTGAGGTTTATTTTGAAAGATGCACACAAACGTCGCACCTTAAGCAGATTGTATAGCTTGACTAGGAAGCCAAGAGTGAGTGGGGGAGGAGGCAAGGGTCTCTGCCTTCTGCAGCTTCTGTCTGGAGGTTCCCAAGTGGAAACTTGTCTTGAATTACACTTCTCTCTTGAAGTCCTCGGTGAAAACTCTAGAGCAGGGACCCTCTAGAGCAGAGATTACAAATTAGTGACCAAGGCATGTTTTACTTGGACCACACTATCCATGCAATCCCTAATAAAATACCATTGTCATTCTTGACAGATCTAGAAAAATAAGCCTTTAAATTCATATGGAACAATAAAAGATTCAGAATTGTCCAAACAGTTCTCAGCAATAAGATCCATGCAAGGAGGCATCACAGCACCTGACTTCAAACTATACTACAAAGCCATAGTAATAAAAAATAATATGGTACTGGCAAAGAAGCAGACACATAGACCAATGGAGCAGAATAGAAAATTCAGAAACACATCTGCACACTTAGAGCCAGCTGATTTTTTACAACACTGGGGAAAAAAAGATAGTCTCTTCAATAAATGGTGTTGGCAAAACTGGTTATCCATATGTAGAGAAGTGGAAATAAATCCCATTTTCACACCATGTCTTTTGGAAGAAGGTCTTAAGTTGGCTGCCAACATTTAAAACATTTCTACGTGACAACCCCTGGCTGGATCTGGGTCGTCACCACCACTTTAGAAAAGACACACATTCCAGTTTGTTCCCATCTTGACCACTCCCTTTCATCTAGCCCAGCTATTCATCCAGGGTAGCTTTCTGGGACACATGTGCACACGCGCATCCTAGGGCAGGGCCCCAAGGTATGAAAGAAACAAGTTGTGTCTCCCCTGGTCAGTCATCTTGGGCCAGTCTCATTCAAGGCCTGACTTGGTATTATGTGATTTTTCTTTTTAAACATGGTCAACTTTTTTTTCTATTTTTTTCACTGTAAATTTTTCAGAATCATATAAATGTTAATGTAATATATATAAATAATATGTATAATATGTGAATCATATACGTAATCTATGAATGCTAGCATAATGTATATGTGTAATATATGTATGTAATATGGTCATATTATTTACAGAATTATATAAGTGCTAACATAATATATATGCATATGTATGTATAATATGCATATATGCCTATATAAACATATTCAAGTGCAGTTCCCCACTCTCTTTTTGTGTGTGTGTGGTGCTGAAGATTGAACCCAGGAGCACTCTACCTCTGAGCTACTCCCCCAGTCCTATTTTTTATTCTTTATTTCGGAAGAGGGTCTCACTAAGTTGCAGAGGGCCTCACTAAGTAGCTGAGGCTGACCAGGAACCTGTGATCCTCCTGTCTCAGCCTCCAAAGTACTGCGATTACAAATGTGAACCACCACGCTCGACCCTCTCCACTCTTTACACCTTTCCTAAGTGGACCTGAGAGAAAAGCATTTGAAAGCAAATGTGTGTACGTGTGTGTGCATACAATGTCTGTGTATATAATGTACCATAACGAGGATCCAAACATGCCCCTGTTGGGAGCACTTTTGTAAATAGTCTCTACCTGGGGTACAAGGCGCTAGAGGTCTTCTCTTGGTCTTTCCTATTTCATATACCTCCTTTTGCTCCTTACTTTTCGATCTCTAAGTATAACCTACAATTCTCCAGGTTCATATACAATCTTGATTTCTAGCCTTTACAATTTGGCCACCCTGAAATCACCACTCTTGCACGCCTGCAGGTTGAAGGGTACAATTTTCCTTCATAGGAGCAGTAAAGTTGCGTTGGTGATGTCAAC
Source organism: Muscardinus avellanarius (assembly GCF_963383645.1). NCBI lineage: Eukaryota > Metazoa > Chordata > Mammalia > Rodentia > Gliridae > Muscardinus > Muscardinus avellanarius. The sequence goes on from NC_137799.1 coordinate 25,957,115, forward strand.
CAGCCTGGGGCTGTTCAGGCTGTAAATGGCAAAGGACACCAGGAATGAATGCTCTTGTTCTCCAACAGAGATGGCAGCCAAGGCTCCTAACATTCAAAGATGAAAACAGGTTGCTTCTGAGCTCCTTGGGAGGAGGAAACCAAGATGTATGGGCCTCTCGGTTCCCACATCTTAGTCACACTGCCTAGCACTAAGTCTTGCATGGAACTGGCTCCCAGCAAATGTCTGTCATATTAAGAGGCCACACATTCAATTCTAGACAACGGCAAAATACTTCTGCATCTTTCTTCAAGATTAACTGTTACTTTAACTTTCAAAATAAAAGTACTTTATAAAATTACAAGTTATTAAACCTCTTAATTCCTAGAAAAATGCATTTGAACCTATGAAAATTATTTACATGTACTAGGGCAATTCACATATACCTAGAAATCACAAAGCTCCTAATTTCCTAAGTGAGGCAGCCAGCCCCAGATGAGTAAAAGATTTGCCCCTGAGCAAGCAAGCAGACTATGGTAAAAACCACTTCTGTTAAAAATCTCTCTCTCTCTCCTTCTCTCCTTCTCTCTCTCTCTCTCTCTCTCTCTCTCTCTCTCTCTCTCTCTCTCTCTCACACACACACACACACACACACACACACACACACATCTCTATCTCTATCTCTATCTCTAACTCAGAGGTACTTCCTCCAAGATACATTCCTAGTACTTTTATAAAAAAATTTTGGAACAGGGTCTCACTGAGTTGCTGAGGCTGACCTTGAATTGAATTGCAATCCTCCTATCTCAGTCTTCCAAGTACTGGGATTATAGGCATGCACCACCATGCCCAGGTCAGACCACTTGATTCTTAGTTCAGCAATTATTTCCCAGCACTAGGGACTCAGCTGAGCCCAGGAAAGTGGTTCTAATGTGGCTTGTGAAAGAACAATGCCCTATCACACACTGAGATAGAGCTGAGCACTTCTGAAAGGCATCTTGACTTGACAGGCAGATGCCCTCTAGAAAGGCTAATTGTCAACCCCCCAAAAATATATATACAGATGTAACACAAGAGCTGTTCTATCATCTCATGTTTAAGACAGGTGTCTCAGTTGTTTTGGGACATGAGAAGAGAATACACTTGTTTCTGGGTTGAACAGTGTCTTCCCAAATTCATATACTGAAACCCTAATCCCTATCATCTCAGCATGTGACTGTATGCAGAAGTGGGGTTCTTGAAAGAGGTAATCTAGTTAAAAAGAAATCATCAGGGTGGGCGGCATCCAATATGACTAGTATCCTCATAGGAAGAGGAGGTTAGGATGCATGCAGGCACTGAAAGAAGACATGTAGCACCAGGCAAGGTGGTGCACGCCTATAATCTCAGTGCTTGGGAGGCTGAGACAGGAGGACCACAGGTTCGAGGCTAACCTTAGCAACTTAGCACGGCCCTCAGCAACTTAGTGAGACCCTGGTTCAAAATAAAAAAATAAAATAGCATGGGGGGGGTGTAGCTCAGAAGGAGAATGTTCCTGGGTTCAGTCCCTGGTAGTGGGATGCTTTGTTACGGCAGCCCTAGCAAACCATACAACAATGCACCCTCTGCCAAACTACAATTCTCAAATCCCACAGCAGCTCTCAGAGTCCAGACAGAAATGACACATAACCAGATACGCAATCAGCCGTGTAACTTAGGAGGCATCAGGATCCTGATTCCCATACAATGCTGACAACAGCCAGCATCATTTGACCGAGGTGCAAGAGGCAGAGATGAACTGCACTCACCACCCTGCAAACTTCTTGAATTCCATCTTAAAATTTCTCGCTAAGCCTGGCGTAGTGACACGCATGTGCCTCTAATTTCAGTGCTTGAGAGGCTGAGGTAGGAAGATTGCAGGTTTGTGACCAGCCTCAGAAACTTAGCAAGACTCTGTTTAAAAAAAGAGGTGGGAAGGCTGGGGTATAGCTTGGAGATAGAATGCCCCTGAGTTCAGTTCTCAGACCCAAAAGGAATAAGAAAAATTCTTCCTCTCCTCCTCCTCTTTAAAGCCTCACGTCCTGTAGGGTTAAGGATGTGCACCCCCTGAGACTGCTGACTCTGTCAGCTGGGGCCTTTTTAGGAACCTGCAAAGACAAGACTAGATTATGATAGATACTATAAACAGTAAAGAGCTATAAAAATGCTGGCTTTTATTTAGTAGTAATAAGGATAATCATGGTATATTAGCATCAACCCAGTTCCCGGCCCAGATGGAAAGAGCGCGGGACTGGGCGTGCGTGCCGTGGGTCAGATCTCCTTCACATCTGCACACTCCACTAAAGTGAAAAGAACTCATTTCTCATTTGGATCCAATGACTAACCAAATAATCTGCCTAGAATAAATTAAACATGTAAATAAGAGGACAGTCACCAGCTTCTAACAGCATAAGAATCACTTTCAGCTGGTAAATATTTTGTTGGAACTGGTCAAAAGAATAACCAGCTAGTAGTCTTTAAAATTATGGTGTGACAGTATTTTAGAAATGAGACAAACGTTACTTCTTTTTGTTTTTTTAAATGGTACTGGGGATTGGACCCAGGGGCATTCTACCTCCAAGCTATAGCCCAGCTCTATTGTTTATTTTTTATTTTGAAACACGGTCTCACTAAATTGCAGGGGGCCTCACTAAGCAGTTAAGGCTGGCCACAAACCACGATCCTCCTGTCTTAGCCTCCCAAGTACTGGGATTACAAGCGTGCGCCACCACGCCCAGCAAGAGCATTACTTCTTGATTCAATACCTGTTGATCCTTATTCACATAAGCAATGAAATCATAGTGTGTGTGTGTGTGTGTGTGTGTGTGTGTGTGTGTGTGTGTGTGATACTGGGGACTGAACTCAGGGGCATTCTGCCTTTGAGCTACACCCCAGCTCAATTTTATATTTTATTGCGAAAGGGTCTTGCTAAGTTCCTGAGGCCCCTCTGGGACCTGAGATCCTCTTGTCTCTGCCTCCCAAGTACTGTGATTACAAGTGTGCGCCACCATACTCAGCCATGTTTGATTTTTTTTTTTTTTAGTGAAATCATGTTTGATGATACTTTATACATAGAAATGCTGTTTTATAATATGTAAAGGCTGACAAGAGGAATTGTGTGATTCTTTGGTTCTTTTAATGGTTCTCTACGATTTTATGTTGGATTCTGCAGGAACCCTGAGACATGATTGCCCAGGCAAAGTTGTTAGCCATGATGAGAAGTGAAATTGAATTATTTGTTGAAAATATCTCTAGAGTACAGCCAGCACCCATTTAAGAAGGCAATTATAGTGAGAGACCTGATACCTGAGACTTTTAAAGTGGAAATCAGGGTTCTGCATGGGGGCTGGTTTGACATGAGCCATTTATAAGACAAGGGCTATTGATCAATCTGTCACCTGGTAGCCTTTTTAGGCACCTGCAAAAACAAAGCTGGTTTATTAGAGATACTATAAACAATAGAAAATCTATAACACGCTAGCTATTACTAGTAGTAATAATAATAATTATGGTCCATTCACATTAGCATTCAAGGCTTCCCACAAGATGGCAATGGCTCGTGTTTCTGATGTGATGTTTTGCTTTGCCCCAGCCCAGCTGGACTTGTCCTGTTCCTTCCTAATTGAGTCTTGCTCCTGTTCTTTCTAACTTAACTGCCACACCCATGGCCCCATCCCATCTGAGCCTATTAAAATCCTCATTGAGCCAGACTGCTTGGGCCCGAACTCTAGCTGCCACAAACTGGTTGTGTGACTTGAGGCAAATTTCTTAACTTCTCGGTGCCTTGATTTCCTCATTTGCAAAATGGGGATTGAAAATAGTCTTGTAGGACTGCTGTCAGGATTAAATGAGATGTTAGCTCTAAAACAGTAAAACACATTGTTCCGCATCAGCTTCCTGGGGAGATTGTTGATGGTTTTATATACTGGGCTAGCACACTAGATACTGGGAATGAGAGGCTACTTCTGATTGGCTCTAATAGTAGCCAATAGTACTTAATAATTAACAGTTATTTCTGCTAACTCGGACCTAAAGATTGAATTAAATTAAATGATTAAATATTAATGTTATGTGTTCGAGCACCTACTTTGTAACTTGTATTTTGCTGCATTCTTTCTACTTATTAGGGACCTCCTGTGCCCTCTGTTTATTAACTAACTTCCGGTGTGGGAGGAAGACCTTCCTCCATGCTTCCTAACATGGAATTATCTGGCTAGCTTCTCTAAGTGACTCCTCCGTCCCTCCCAACCTGCTGGCATTCCTAAATCCATTATCAAAGAGCAGGCTCAAAGAGCAACCGTTCAAAACAGATAGGACTTCCTGGGACTCAGAGCAGGGGGATTTTTGCTGTCATCTGTTCCCTGCTGACTGATACTCTTAAAGTGGTTGTCACTCCCTTGTGCAGAAAACTCCATATAAGGCGAGGCCTGAGCATGCAGTGCAGCCCCTGGGTCCCGGGGCTGCAAGCCCTCCTGGGGAAGAGCAGCACACCCCTGCCAGAGATTCCAGCGCACACCAACTGGTGCAGCACAAAGTACACATTGTTACCTCTGAGCCAGAGATCCTTGGGCTAATAAAAACAGGCATTAGATCTTTTTAATGAACGAGGGGAGTTGGCTTCCCACATGGTTCTGGATGGAGTCATAACACAAATAAACTGTATTCTAGGGTCTGAATTCATGAAGCCTAGAGTTGGGCTGGTGTGGTCACCACGGGGGTACACCAGACCACTGTGTAACTCAAGTGCAGAAGCCAAGGGGTTCTTCCATCGGGACCCCTGTGTGCTTGTGCACAGAAAAGACTCCCTGGGCGCTTCCCAGAGGCTCTTACTGCCTACCACTGTCTTTCTACACATGTGCATTGCTCATAGAGTTGATGGTTTCTGCCCATTTTTATTGATGCTAAAAATCTGGCGGCTAGACAACATTTAAGACGATCTAGAGTGGGACTTAGTGACGGGGTGGGGGTGGGGAGGGACTCTGCAATTCCTGTATGTTCCTTCTGGGAGCTGAGTCAGTCTCTGTCTCATTCATTCATTCTCTCTCTCTCTCTCTCTCTCTCTCTCTCCCTCCCTCCCTCCCTCCCTCCCTCTCCCTCTCCTTCTCTTCCTCTCCCTCTCTCCCCCCTCTCTCTCCCTCCCTCCCTCCTTGCAAAAACTCATGCCATAGAGTGAGACTTGGAATTCTGAGTTCCATGTTTATTTTTATTTCATCTTATTTATTTATTTATTTATTTATATTTATATGTGGTGTCAGGGATTGAACCCAAAGACATTCTACCTTCAAGTTACACCCTCAGCCCTGTTTTATTGTTTTTAATTTTGAAACAAAGTCTCACTAAGTTGTTGAGTGTCTCTCTAAATTGCTGAGGCCAACCCCAAACCTGCTGCAATCTTCCTGTCTCAGCCTCCCAAGTACTGGGATTACGGGCATGCACCACCATGCCAGGCCCGGAGTTCCATTTTTAAATGGAGCCCATGGTTACCACTGGCCATGGCAGCAGTCCAAATAACTGAATCTGCCACCCTATGATACTATTGGGCTTTGATGATGAGCAAAAGAAAAACCCCTGTTCAGTGTTGGGGCTTGATGTAAAGGCTGAATGAATCATCCAAAGAGTTGCTTGGCGCCTAGGCTGAGAGGAGGAACTCTGGGAGCAGAAAAGACAGGGTCCAAGGGCAGAGATGGGCTGAGAAAGCTCCTCACGCCTTAGTTCTAGAGTATTCCGGAGGAGAAGACCAGAACAAGGAGTCAAAATCTGATAGGAAGTTGGGGGATCCGAGCATTCAAAGCGCTAAAGCCAGACTTGGTGGATAGCCCGGTGGTCAGTCAGTTTTCACTAGTGTGATGAATAACGTGGGCAGGTAGGGTTGCCAGAGGCTGTGAGAGAGATCCTGATGTTAGTTCAAGCACATCTGGCCTGTGTAGAACATTCCTGAGACTCAAGTTAATGCACAAGAGCCAATGATGTTAAAAGACAATAAGATTTATTGGGGTGGGGATTTCCAACCACTGTTTGCTTAATTTACCTCAAATGAAATGTTAAAATTGTTAGTCACTGTCTTAACCCCACTTATGAAATCCTCAACCCACTTATGCAATCATAAGATATTTGGGGTTAGCAGACACCTAACAACCTTGTCCTTTAGAGAAAGAAGAAACGAAGGCTCAGAGAAGGGCCCCAGGCCATGGAGCTAGAAGACAGTGCAGGCTGAGGTCTGCAAAATATGGCTCTCTATCCTCATAACTGAGAAAAATTGTCATTCATTTTGCTTGCAGCGTGACAACCATATTTCAGTAGAGAAAATTGTTTCTTCAGAGTCTCTATAATGATTTCTAATCTAGTTATTTTTCTAACTCAAAACACATAATTTCTAGGTAGGAACTCTGTTCTCTGCTCTGTGTATCCGACAGTATCTCTCCTGTCACTCCTGTCTCTTCTTCCTTTTTCTCTGCACTTGGAGGGGAATTTCAGATTTATCTTCTCTAATAAGGACTTTGCCTTCCAGTGGTTCTGCTCAGTTATTTACTGCATCCAATAAGAATTTTAATTTTGCTCTTGAGGGTTTGGCTTTCAGACTTATTTTACCCATTTTGCATTTTTATTTTTACCTCGTTTCCTTCCATCATCCCTATGACCTTGTGATTTTCTACTTCTGCTTTTATATAACACAGACAGAAGAGCACATCCATGACCCAATGAGCGAAACAAGACCCAATAAGCAGACTTTGTCTTCTGCTCAAATTAATTCATTATTTGTTTACTGAGTGCTTATGGCATGATAAGCACTATGCTAACTAAGTTCTGCTGTTGGGGATAAAAATACAAACAAGATTGGTCTCCTGTTACTCCAGTGCATTGAAAATGTGTTTGTGTTTGTATTAAGAAGTTCACAATGGGCGCGGTAGTGGACAGCTATAATTTGAGTGCTTGGGAGGCTGAGACAGGAATAGCACATGCTGGAGACCAGCCTCAGCAACTTTATGAAAGCCTGTTTCAAAATTAAAAAAAATAATAATATAAAACAAAGGACTGGGATATAGCTCAGAGGTAGAATGCCCCTGGGTTCCATCCAGTGGGAAAAAAATTATTTTTTTGGCCTGGTTCTTGAACACTGCAATAGACAATTTTTAGAGGTCTTATTTTCCTCTAAACTCTTCAGATTGATGCTCCTTTTCCCACAGTCTGAGGAAATTTTATCACTGATCCCAAGTAAAGCAGTCTTTTCCATCGCTTCTATGGATGCCGTTATTTGGATAAAGGGAGCTCTTCCTGAACCTCACGTCTGCGCCAGGCATGGGAAGGGGTTGGCTTTGTCAATGCCCACCCTCACTTGTGGGACTGCCTCCCCCCTGCAGCTGGAGGACAGGGGCACATGCAGCTTCTACCAGACTCCAGAGCCCAATGCAGCTCTGATTCCTTGAGCCTGACTCACCCTCCGTGAAAACCACAGATGCAGCCTGCAGAGTATGTCTGCCATAAATCTTACTTCTTGTACCCATCTCTGTGCTGAACTTAGGAAACTACACTTCCCAGGATGCAAATAAGTATCACGTGTGCTTCAGGGGGAGGGGGCATGACCCCTCTCTTCTTTCATTCTGTTGGAGTGCAGAACGACTGAGGTTGGTGGATACAAAAAGGAGGATGGGTGAAAGAGAGATTTTTGGTTGCCTTAAAAGGAAGCAGCTCCTGGAAGTAGGAGGAGGGCTACTTTGCTTTCTGGCTGGTATAGATAGACCGGCCCTCCATCTCTGCGGTTCATGCAGGGAGACCACGCCTGGACTGAGGCCACAGTCATCTGCCAGTCGCGCTTTTCAGTAAACGTGGGGAGGAGTGTTTCCTCTTGTTTCTGGGTCTTTCTGGGCATCTTTGAGGAAAGTTTTGAGCTGCAACAGGGCTGCTCTCCAGATGCCAGAGCCCTGTGGTCCACAGCATGCTTTGTAATCTTCTCTACCCCAAATACGACAAGCAAATAGGAAAACTAAAATAGAAGCTAGGTTAACCACGCAAGGGGCCGGCATATGTTTATGTGGTGAGGGTCAAAGAAGTATATAATCCTGCACACACATTATAAATGCCCTGTAAATCCGAGACTAACAACCCTAAATGGAAATGGTCATGGTCTGTGTGGAAGCCATATAGAACATAGACGAATGAGGAAAAACGCAGCTAAACAAGAAGGGGGGAAAGACTTTGTTGGCTGCTGGAATTCATGTGTTCTTTCTCTTGTTGAGTATTGATGGTATGCCACACACTGTGCAAGGTGATGAAATTGGGAATAAAAATACAAACAGGATACAGTCCCTGTTCTCAAAGTGTGTGTGTGTGTGTGTGTGTGTGTGTGTGTGTGTGTGTGTGTGTAGATGTGGATGTATATGAGTACTAAAAGTGCACATAAACAACTATCGTGCTAGGTAGAGTGTTTATTGCCTTAAGACGGGCTTCCATTAAATTCTCTTATAGCTTTCTTCCAGCTTGGAGCAAAAGTAAACTTCTTCTGCCAAGATAATTCAAGAGGAAAATGAAATATTTTGAGCCGGGCGTGGTGGCGCACGCTTGTAATCCCAGCATTCGGGAGGCTGAGACCGGAGGATCATGGTTCGTGGCCAGCCTCAGTTACCTAGTGAGGCCCTCTGCAACTCAGCGAGACCCGGTTTCAAAATAAAGAATAAAAAATAGGGCAGGGGGTGTAGCTCGGAGGTTGAATGCCCCTGGGTTTCACCCCCAGACCCGCAAAAAAAAAAAAAGAAATATTTTGAACATTTTATGATACGAAATTGGGTGTTTGTATCTTTCCCCATCTTCCTGCAGTCACAAAAATCAATTTAAGGTGGATCTAAGAGCTGGGCGTGATGGCACACACCTGTAATCACAGTACTTGGGAGGCTGAGACAGGAGGATTGTAGGCTCAAGGACAGCTTCAGCAACATATAAAGACTCTCAGAAACCCTGGTGAGGCCCTGTTTCAAAACAAGCAGTAAAAAAAAAAAAAGTCTGGGGATGTAGCTTAGAGGTGGAATGCCTCTGAGTTCAATCCCCAGTACCACAAAATAAATAAATAAATAATCTTAGAAATAAACCTAAATGCTCATAGCATAACACTTCTAGAAGAAAACACTTTCATGGCTTTGAAGTAGACAAACATTTCTTACACTCGACACAAAAAGTACTAATCATAAAAAAGAAAAAAACTGACAAATCAAATTTCATCTCAATTAAAAATTTCTGCCATCAAGAGGTAACATTAAGGCAATAAATATACTAGTAACAGACTTGGGCAAAATAATATGTATTAGATATAACATTATATATAACAATATAACTAATAATATAGTACATATAGTAGGAATATACATATTCCTACTATATATAGTACATATATATATATACATATATATATAGTACATATATATATACATATATATAGTACATATAGTACATATAGTAGGAATAGTATATATTATGTGACATACATTATATATAACACATATGGAAAGATAGATAAATATAAGTGAAGATCTGTTAAAGGACTCACATAGAACATGTTCTTGAAGATTCCTACAAACAATAAAAGTACAAAGAACCCGATTTTAAAAGTCTGGTCAAGCGGGGCGTGGTGGCGCACGCTTGGAAACCCAGCATTCGGGAGGCTAAGACCAGAGGATCAGGGTTCGCAGACAGCCTCAGGTACTTAGTGAGGCCTTTTGCAACTCAGTGAGACCTTGTTTCAAAAATAAAAAGACTAGAAATTAGGGCTGAGGGTGTAGCTTAGAGGTACAATGCCCCTGGGTTCCATCCCCAGTACTGAAGAAAGAAAAAAAAGTCTGGGCAAAGTATGTGGTCAGACACTGCACCTAAGAAGGATGCACAGATACCAAAAGCTGTTTACAATGTGTTCGACATCAGAAGTAAGCAGGGAAATGCGAATTAAAACCACAATGAGGTGTGTTGCAAACTTCCTAGGTTTATTAGAATAAAAACAAACAGCCGGGCGTGGTGGCGCACACTTGTAATCCTAGTACTTGGGAGGCTGAGACAGGAGGATCTGGGTTCACAGCCCCCCTCGACTACTTACTGAGGCCCTCTGCAACTTAATGACACCCTGTTTCAAAATAAAGAATAAAAAATAGGGTTGGGATATAGTTCTGAGGTAGAAGCCCCTGGGTTCCATCCTGAATACTGAAAAAAAAAAATAATAAAGCACACCGCTTAAGAGGAAATGTCCGTGAGCACAGTAAAAATGGGGATGCTCACCTTTGCTGGTGGGCGGGGTGTGTAAAGTGGTACCTTCACTTGGGGAAGGTGTCTGGCACTTTCTTATGAAGTTACACAAATATCTCCCTATGGCCCAGAAGTTCTACTCCCAAGTTTGTAGCCAAGAGAAATGGAAACTCTAAAGGATTCTCGTGGCAGCTTTATTCAAAATAGCCAAATGGAGTAGTGGCGCATGCTTGTAATCCCTGCTCTTGGGAGGCGGAAACAGGAGGATCGCGCTGGTTCGAAGCCAGCCTCGCTGGCTTAAGAGACCCTGTTTCCAAATAAAAATATAAAATAGCTCTGGGAGTGTAGCCCGGAGGCAGAAGGGTTTCCAGGAACACCAGTACCACTAAAACTAACTAAATAACTAACTAACTAACTAACTAACTAAATAACCAAATGGATAGACCAACTCTGGTGACATTACACTTGGTACAAATGTACTTCTCTTATTTTTTTGTTTTTTGTTTTTATTTTTTTTAGTGGTGCATTGTAGTCATACATCTTTTTTTTTTTTTTTTTTTCTGGTGGTACTGAGGTTCCTGGAAGCCCTTCTACCTCCAGGCTACACTCACAGACTTATTTTATATTTTTATTTGGAAACAGGGTCTCTGAAGCCAGCACATCTGGCTTCGAACCTGCGCGATCCTCCTGTCTCCGCCTCCCAAGCGCGGGGATTACAAGCGAGCGCCACCACGCCCGGCAGTAGTCATACATCTTAATGGTATAAAAGCCTTGTGGAGACAGACATGCACACATCACCCAATTAGCCCATACCCGATCCCCATCCCATTCCCTCCCCATGCTTGGCTTAGTGACTGACTTTGATATGTTTGTTCATCATGTGCTTTAGAGAGTTTCCCTCTCCCCCCTCCCATCCCCTCAGTTAGGTCGCCTTATTTGCTCCTCTATAGGATCTCCTTCTTCATCTAGAGTTGCTCCTGTTACCCATGTCTCCCTAGCTTTCGCATATTAGGGAACGAGGGGACTTTTTGAGATGATGGAAATGCTCTGTATCTGGCTCTGCACCATGGCTTCAGGTTGTACAGAATTGCTAAAGCCCCAAGACAGATGCTTAGGGGCTGTACATTTTTTTTCTTACCTCTATTTTATTCTTTCTCTCTATTGATTAATTAATTAATTTAGTGTAGTACTGAGGCATTCTACCTCCAAGCTACCTTCTGCCCTATTTTTTACCCTTTAATTTGAAACAGGGTCTCACTGAGTTGCAAAGGGCCTCACTAAGTAGCTGAGGCTGTCCGTGAACCGTGATCCTCCTATCTCAGCCTCCCAAGTACTGAGAGTATAAGTGTGCACTACCACAGTCGGCCTTCTTACCTCCATTTAAAAAAACACAAAAATCCTTAAATGGTTTTATAAGGTCCTACATAACCTGACTCCCCTGCTACCTTTAGACCTCATCTCCTGTCATCCCTACCTCACTCACTCCAATCCACCACACAGGCCTTTTTACTGTTTCTTGAACATACCAGGCAATCTCTAACTCGGGGAAAAGGTCTCACTGTTACCTTTTCCTTAAAATTTCTTCCCACATAGAGTCCTAGAAAGTTCTTCCCACAGATAGCTACATGGCTTGTTTCTCCATCTCCATCAGGTCTCTGCACAAATGCCACCCTAGCAAAGAAGCCTTCCTTACCTGTGCTATACGAAACCCCAATCACCAACCCCAATATCACCACCCTCTCCCCGCTCACCCCGGTGTTTTCCATAACACTTGTCAACATCTGCCATGTAAGAGATTTATTACATCTTTGCATATTGTTGGTCCCTTTTTCCTGCAAAGAAAGTTTCTTGACAGTAGGGACTTTTTTGCTCACTGCTGCTTTTGGAGCAGCTAGATCAATTTCTGGCATTTAGTAGATACCCATTAAGTAGCTGTTGGACGAATAAATGAGCAAAAAAATAGAAGGTGATGGGAGATCAGATGGAAGCCATAACCTGCTGCGTACTTTTTATTAGACATCTCTTTCAAGTCACTGGCCGAAACACTTGCACCTTAAAAAACAAATAATAGCAGATGAATAGCAGATGTGTTTAAGGAAAAATAAACTTATTTCAAAGAAGTCTATAATATTTTCAAGGTCCTATATAGCCAGCTTTGACAAACGTTTTAAGATGAGAAGTCATGGTTTAGAATATAAAAGGCTGTATTCAGGTGGAGGAGGGCTGCTGGGCATTAAACTCAGAGATCTCCTACCTCTGAGCTACACCCTCAGCCCTTTTTGTTTTTTATTTTGAAATAGAGTCTCACTAAGTTGCAGAGGCTAGCCTTGAATCTACCATCCTCCTGTCTCAGCTTCCCAAGTACTAGGATAAAAGGTGTATGACACCATGCCCAGATGGAAGACTGTCTTCAGTGTTCAGAGTGGACGTTCCAGGGGCATCTGTCCCCGGGAGTGACTTGTGTTCTCCAGCTCTTCCCTCAGGGCTCTGCAGAGGGTCAACCATAGAATTCTGGAGTAGCCATCATTAGCATTTCAAAGTCACAACCATTCAGAAGTAGAGACCTGAAAGTTATGGAAACTGGCTAAAACAGCTGGACATTGTAGTGCATGCCTGCAATCCCAGTACCTGGAATGATGAGACAGGAAGATCATAAGTTCAAGGCCAGTCCAGCAATTTAGCAAGACCCTATTACAAAATTAAAAGTAAAATAGGGCTGGGGGTCTAGTTCAAAGGTAGAATAGCCCAGGCTTCAATCCTCAATACCACGCTACATCTCCACACACAAAAAAATATCTAATACGAATCAAAACAAGGTAGAAAAAAAAATTCCAAGTTTGGGATGAGGTATTACGGAACTGGACTGGAATCTGGCTTGGATTCTAAGACTAATTCTGCCACTAACTCCTGGGGTGACCACAAGAAATCAGCTAAAAATTTAGAATTTCCACTTCCTCAGCTAGGAAAGAGGGAGTTCAACTAGAAGCCCTCTAAGATCCCTTTCCAGTCCTTTTGTGTGTATCTGTGTTGGGGGCATATTGGTGATTGAACTCAGGGACATTTTACCTATGAGCTACACGCTCAGCCCTATTTTATTTTTGTTCGGAAACAGAGTCTCACTATGTTGCTGAGGCCAACCTCAAATCTGTGATCTTCCTGTTTCAACTTCCCAAGTCTAAGATTACAGGCACGTGCCACCATGTCCAGCCAATTCTTAAATTTTTTGAACCATGATCTATATGTCTATGAACCAAGGAAGAATGCAACTTTTGTGGGCAAAGCCTTCAGTTATAACACCTACATTTTAAAAAACACAGGCATATTATAAATATTCCATTGCATTTCTTTCTAAAGTGATGGCATTCTTTAAAACAAGAAGCCTTGGGTTTATTTCCCCATCCTTGTTAGACCAATTATTGTAAGTAAATGGATGCAACCATTCGCATTTCTTTGAGTATGTTTGACACAATCAAAAATTTGACCACTTGGATTAATGAAAAAAGCTAAGTCTGGTGCTTTTTTGAACCTGTGTTTTCAGGTAGATTTTTCATGACATTCCTAGCTCTGCCACTTAATAGCAAAGTGACCTTGCTTGAGACAAAACCCATCTGAGCTTATCTATAGATAAGCTATAAAATCAAGAATAATTTCAACCTTTCCTTATTCACAAATTATTGCAAGAATCAAATGTGGTCTTATATGTGCATGTGTAACAAAACACATTGTGCAAACATGAAATGATACTACTACACTACTGGACTTTCAAAGTCAACCTAAAGACAAATGGAAACACTGGAAATTCAGGGAGAACCTCTGGTCCTTTGGGCACATGGAATAGAGTACATCAGGTGTCCCATCACTCACAGAACACAGGGAGAGAACTCAGTTTAGCTGGCAAAGGAGTTATGGGGGAAATAAAAACAAGAGAACTTTGAATTAAAGAGGCCAGAATCCAAACTCTAGTTTGTGGGCTTATTGGGTATATATGGCTTTGGGCAAGTTTAGTGTCTCTGGCCCTATGTAAGGGGCTTTGTTACAGTTTAGGTAAAAAGTATGCCCCAAAAGGTCCTGTGTTAAAATCAGGGTCCCTGAGGTGACAAAGGTCAGAGGTGGAGCTTTTAGGAATGACTGGATTCATGGATGACCTTGGCCTTGCCTTTTGATGGATTAAGCCAATGATGGGTGAATGGACTATTTGGAAGTAGAACTTAGTTGAAGGAAGCGAATGACTAGGGACATACCCTGGAAAGGTTCAGCTTGTTCTTGGCCTCTTTCTCTCTCTACTTTCTCACTGCCAGAGGCTGAGCAGCTCTCCTCTGCCCCAGCTTCTGCCATGATGCTCTGCCTCATCTCGGGCTCAGAGCAATGGAGTGAGCCAACCGGAATCTCTGAAACTATGAGCCAGAATAAGTGTTTCCTCCTGTAAGTCGTTCTTCTCAGATATTTTGGTCACAGTGACACAAAGGTGACTAACACAGGCTTGTTTGAGAGGTCTCAAGTCTTGGACAGTAAAATATAGAATACATTTTGGTTTCCCAGCAACTATTCTCTGTTGAATTTTTAAAATAATAAATCAATCAGATCCTAAGGCTTTCCAAGAATTCTGTTTTTGTAAGTAGAACATTTTTAAATGTCATTTTCCTATTGCTCATTGCCAGTATATAGAAATACAAGAGATGTTTTTGTATCAATCTTTTATCCTGAGACTCTGCTAAATTCACTTATTAATTCTAACAACATTTTTGTAGATCTCTTAATTTTCTACAAAAACAATAATTATTCCATGAATAAAGACAATATTCTCTTTTGCTAACTGCATTCTTTTTATTTCTGTTCATTTTTCAAAAAGAATACATCAATCAGCAAGCCCTGATAAATTCTCTCAGTTCTGCAAACATCAAGTTTGCAGCAGTAGGCTCTGGGGGCAATTGTGAGAAAATAAAATAGAAGATCCCACTTGAATCTTACACTGCTGTTTTTTTTTCTCTTTCTTCTTTTGCTTTTTGTTTGCTTGATTTTTTGTACTAGGAATTGAACCTGATGGCATTCTGTCTACAAACTACATCCCCCAATGCTTTTTATTTTGAGACAGTGTCTCACTAAATTGCTAAGGCTGGATTCAAACCTGCAGTCCTCCTAACCTCAGCCTCCCAAGTCCTGGAATTACAGGCGTGTGTCACTATAACCGTCTACATCACTGTTTCTTTATCTTTAATACGGGAATAGTAATTCTGCATAAAAATGTGCATGTCAAGTATACTAGGCTGTATACAGTTGATGCTCAGGAAATGAGTATTAATTTTTTAAAGCAAAACTGGTATCAGGGACAGTTTTAATTCAGAGACTGATTATATAATGCTTGTCAGTGCCCCTTGTTATCTGACGGCTCAGTCAAGATTACTAATATACTAAAGCATCAAAGCTGTACAGGCTCTGATGACAGTCTAGTATTCATATACCTGGTCTCAGGTGTTGTTGTTGTTGTTGTTGTTGTTGCTGTTCCATCAACTGAATATTTTAAAGGCTTGAGACCACACAATTGGAATGAAACTTCAAGCTTGATGGAGACTGCCCATTTTAACATAAACATTCATGTTTGGATAGAGTTCTCCCATTTGGTTCTTTGAAAGCACACGTTTTGGAAGTCAGTGGGTAAACTATGCTAATATATTTGCAAAGCAATGTAGGGTCAAAATTAACTAACCATATCGTGGGTTAGCCAGATCTTATCTTTGCTAAATGTCTCTTACAACACTGTCAATTGCTCTTGAGATGAGGTCGGTAAATGCATCCAGCTAAAATTAGCACAGCCCCAGTTCTAGTCTCGGTCCTGCTTTTCCTCAGCCTTTCATTCTGTAGACCTGGCTTATTTATGTTCATCTGTGACAGGTCACTGGTATGTTTCATTTCCATCTACGGTGGCTGCTGCTGCTGTGGCCTTATTTGCCTTTGTCTCTTTTCAAGTACACTCTCGGCAGTATAAGTGACATTTCTCTATACAATCAAGCCAGACCTCACCCTTGGCCACATGGCCATGGAATCAGGGATGCGTTAATTACTTCCTCGAGATTTTTAAGAAGGTGGTCCTACTTGTGCTGTCATAGGGCAAATGGATCCACTGGCCACTTCTTTCCATTTGTGATGACCGCTTAAGCTACAGCTGGTCCTGTGTGTGGGTTATACTTATCACTGGTCCTTGCATCTTTTCTACCACATCTCTGTAAGACACTCTAATCCTGTGGTTCCCAGGACCCTATTGGTCCCATTGGATCCAGAATAGTCATCCCTAAACTTCCTCTTGTGCCTTCTAAGATTTAGAGTGATAAAGAATGTTTCTCAGCAAGGAGTTTCCCAAGTGATGTGTCCCTAGAGAGCAAAGGATCTTGTGCTATGCTATCCTCCTAGTCAATTTTCACATGCTTTCTAGTTCACAATGATGTTACAAATGAGGATGACTAAGCTTAATATACAAACAATAACTGTACTGGGCAGTGATTCACTGATTCAATTAATTAGAGCCATTTAACCCTTTCCTGTAGACTGATCGTGTGTTACACATTCACACAGATATTTTGGTTGGGGCCAAAAAAGAAATGCTCTCTCCAGCTTTCGGAAAATGGTGGCCAGATCTTTTAAGCTATGAGGCAAACATGGCTATGTTGTCATTAAATTCTTCTAAAAGAAAGAGTAACTCACTTTTCTTGGATTATTGTTTGGCTACGGTGACTGGGTAGAGGTCTGAACTTGTTTTCTGACAGGAGCACTAATCATTGTCACAACACCTAAACCATTCTTTGAACTAATTTTCTAATAACTTGTCAATTCATTCCATTTAAATTTAAATGATTTTTGCCATCATACTCATAGTCACTGTAGAAAAAAAGAGATTGTTTCTGCAATGTGTTTATTCATACATGCATTCACAAATACATTATGTACTTGTGATAATTCACTTTGTTTTGTACAAGACTGGCCTGCTGGGTACGATTTTCCATTTAGACAAAGGCAAGACAAAAGGACAGGAGATTTTAACCCTGTGGATGCCTGTGAAGAAGCCTGACCCTGGATGCTTGGATGGTGGGTGATTTTCCAGATTGAAGAATCAGTGTGAATCTGGCCCCTAGCCCATGAGCCGGCAATGACCTCAGCACAGACTAAAGATAACCACCGTGGGAGAGACAGCCACTGGGCTTTCTCCTTCGCATTTGGCTCCAGCCCTTAACATGTGAGCACCAAAGGCACAGCCCGTCTTCCCAAGCCTCTTGCATATGAGCAGAAAGCAAACCAAGTCACTGTGTGAAGATCAGAGAAAGAATGGTTCTCTTTTCCTGCTACTCTTCTTCCCATCGGCATGATGGGAAGGAGCAGGAAAACATAGTCCTGATGCTATGAACAAAACTAGCAAACGCCCCTAGGAAAATCTATTACATGAAAATCGACCACCAGCTTCCCTGCTCCCCACAGCGCACAAAGCACCTTTATAAAGAGTAGGGCAGAGTGAAGAGAGAAACTTCTTAATCATGAGGCAGGAAGTTCAGTTTTAAAAGTCACTGCCTGATTCCATAATTAACTTGCTCTGTGACTATAAGCATTTCATTTAGCCTTTCTGGACGCAATTCCACGGCCTTCAAATGGAAATCATTGGACTCCAGCCTTGCTGCTCCCAGTAAGACATGATTTCAGCTGGGATTTTGTCCCATGAAGCAGTCTCTCCTCCAGACGCCCAGATACAGGAAGCCTTTGGAACAGGGCCTCCTACACTGCTCAAAGAGCACGCATTCTGCACACATGGCACATCCTTCCCCTGCATGGGGATATCATAAAGGTCAGGGGGCCAAAGTTCTATTAGAGTTCAAGTTGCTGGAGAGTAAGGTCATAGGTCACCCAAGAACTTCCTATGGGGATATCTTGCGCAAGGACATAGCCAGGCCCCAAGGGGGCTGTGCCCAAGGTCAAGAGAAGACCCCAGGCAGCTGGAAAGAGCGCACCCTTTCAACTATGGAGAACAAGGCTAAGTTATCGTTTGCCTTGTCACACCCAAGGTGATCCTTGCAAATTGGCCATGCTATCATTTCTCCATGCTTCTTGGAAACAGCTGGGACCACCAGAGAGTCTCATACTTGGAAAACTGTTTTCTTCCCATGTCATTGGAGCAGTGTAAATGTGTTTGACAAGATGGAGGTAAAGAGGCTTCAATCTACTTCTCTGGGGTTGGAGAGGACTAAGATCATTGCTATAGGGCCTTGTGATCACTGGGAAGATACTCACTCTTTTCACCTGCTGCAAACACTTTTGGCCACTTTGCAAAATAACCCAAGACCTGGGGCACGAACACAGGGGACTTGTAGGAAAGTGAGCTTCATTTTTTCTTCTAATTTACTTCAATGCATGGATCCATTGCTGAAGATGTCAGTGGCTAAACTATATGTAACAAAGTTGTCACAGAAGCTGTTCCATTAGGCCCTCCTGCTCCTTATATAGTCTAAAGAACTCTTCTCTTGACTTCAACTGCTGAAGTTCCTAGTTAAGGCTACCCAATAAAATTGCCTGCAAAGAAGGTAGTATTCTCTATGATACCAATATTAGCTATATTTAGCCTTTTTAATATGTGTGTGCTACTGGAAATTGATTCTAAGACCATTTTAGCTCTAAGCAATACCGCCAGAACTATTTTTACTTTTTATTTTGAAACAAGGGCTCACTAAGTTGCCAAGGCTACACGCAAACTTGTGATCATCCTGTCTCAGCCTCCCAAGTACTAGAATTACAGATGCAAGCCGCCATGCCTGGCGCACATGTGGCATTTTTGAGCACCTAAAAAGTGGCTTGTTGTGCCGGGCATGGTGACGCACGCTTGTAATCCCTGCGCTTGGGAGACAGAGACAGGAGGATCGCACAGGTTCGAAGCCAGCCATGCGCACTGGCTTAGGAGACCCTGTTTCCAAATAAAAATGTAAAAATGGGTCTGGGAGTGTAGCCCGGAGGTAGAAGGGTTCCAGGAACCTCAGTAACACACACACACCCACACACACAGAGATATCACACCATAGGAAAACGCCCAACCTGGCACCCACCATGGTCTAAAGGAGCCTCGATTGACTCCTTGGGTCTGAGACTTTGCGATACAACCCAGTAAAGGAGTAGTGGGGACTGAGATACCACAGACTTTAGATCCAGAGCACCTCAAGTGAAGTCATAGTGACCCAGGGAAGAACCCAGAGAAGGCACAAATTTGCAAAATCATGGGAAAGAGGAATAACAATGGACCAATGAATGCCCACAACTCCACAACATCAGAACCCGATAAAACAGAAATTCAGAGATTTCTAGAAGATCAAATCAGGAAAATAACTGTGGAAATAATAGAGGTGTTTCTAAAAGAATTCAGAGAGAGCCAAAAAGAGATAAAGGATGCAATTAATGAAGTAAAAGCCTCAATTCAAAGAACAAACAACCGATTAGACTACATGGAGAATAGAATCTCCCTCTTAGAAGATGAGCACTCCAAAAATGAACGCATAGTATCTAACTTAGAAAAAAAAATCCGACAGCAGGAATCTGACATTGAAGAAATATGGGCCCATTTTAAGAGAGCTAACCTAAGAATAATTGGAATAGAGGAGGGAAAAGAAGGTGAAACCAAAGGGATCAACAATCTCTTCAAGGAAGTAATAGCAGAAAATTTTCCAAACATAGAGCAAGAGGTCGATACACAGGTCCAGGAAACTTATAGAACTCCCTTTAGACAGGATCAGAGAAGAGGATCCCCATGCCACATAATTGTCAAAATGACCAATGTGGAAGCCAAGCAGAGAATCTTAAAGGCAACAAAAACAAAGGGCCAAGTAACATTCAGAGGCAAACCAATTAGAATCACTCCAGACTTCCCAAACCAAGTCATGAGAGCCAGAAGGGCTTGGAGTAACATATTCCAAACTCTGAAATAAAACAACTTCCAGTCAAAAATTTCCTACCCAGCAAAACTTTCTATCAAATTAGATGGGGAAATAAGAAGCTTCCATGACAAACAGAAACTGAAGGAATTTATGTCTTCAAAACCAGCACTAGAGAAAATACTCAAAGAGATTATCTACAAAGAAGAAATAGGTAACACACACCAGAACCAGAGAAACAAGATTTTCCATCCAACAGACAACTAAGATTGGTTATCTGTGGAGATTCATTATTTATGTTAGTCTTTTACCTATCTCTAAATTGTATTGTTTGCTTTTATTGTTGCTAATTTTTAGGATTCCTATTTGGAATATTAATATACCTTCAGATATAGCATTTGGAAATATTTTATCCCATTCTATCAGTAACTTTTAACTCTGTTTACATTGTCTTTGGATATACAATATTTTTTTTATTTTTTAGGGAGTTTGTTTACCCTTCTGTTGCCTATGCCATTGAAATCATATCCAAGAAATCACTGCCAATTTCAATGTTGTAAGGTTTTATAACCCAGATTTTCTTCTAAAAGTTTATAGTCTTAAGATTTATATGTAGGTCTTTTATCTATTTTGAGTTAATATTTGTATATGGTGTTAGTTAAGGGTCCAATTTTTTCTTTTTTATGTAATTATTATTTTTCAACAATATTTAGTTAAAAGATTATTATTTCCTCCACCAAATGTCTGTGGAAACCTTGTCAAAAAGAACTTGACAATATATGGAAGAATTTAGCTCTAGGCTTTTATTTAACTCCAATGGTTTATATATCTGCCTTTATAACAGTACTACACTGTTTCAATTATTGTAGTTTTATATGGTTTGAAATCAGAAAATATACATCTTCTATTTGTTCTTTTTTGAGATCATTTTGGGTATCTAGAGTCCATATTCCATATTAGGATAGATTTTTTTCTGAAAAATAAATAAATAAATGTATGATAATTTCACCTAAAAAAAGAAAAAATGTTCTCTGGTAAGAAAGAAAGCAAAAAGAAATATTGAAATGTTATCTTTAAGTCATCAAAAGCTTGGTATCAGACAAATGAAACTGTTATGTGAGGTTATCATTTTTAATTTTGGATAAATTTCTATAATACTAGATGTCAACCACTAAGCCAAGCATGGGAAGGAGGGATGGGGAGGGAACGGGGTGGGGATCAGGTAGGGGCTAACTGGGTGATGTGTGCATGTATGTCTACAAAAGTTTTTTTTTATCCCATTATGATGTATGAATACAATGCACCAATAAAAAAATAAAATCTAAACTAAAGAAAAAGTAAATAAATAAATAAGAAAGTAAATTTTAATATTTTTACATTATAATTCATTTACATTTTAATTTAAATAAATACATGTACCAAATGGCTGCCTATTCTCACAGTTCTATTTTATTTTTAATATTCAGTTTGTAATCTATTTGCTCTTTACTGGCTCCAAGATGCCAGTGACGGTGTACTGCTGCTTATTCTAAGTGCTAGTCTGGACTGATTCATCAGGATATAAGTGACAGAAAAAATGACTACAAGATTCTGAAAACCATTAAACAACCTCAGCCTTCTTCCTCTCCCATCCTTCCATTTTAGCTTTGCTGAGGTTTCCCCTCCATTATCTGGAGTCACTCTGGTTTTCTTAATACTCCCTAGTTTGGGCATATTAGAGAAAACATAAGTCCCTTCTCTTTCCATGCCTGGCTGATCTCACTTAACATAATGTTCTCCAGGTCTTTCCATTGCATGGTTAATCTGGACACTCATTGTTGGGGGGGGGGAGCACCAAGCACAATCTGAATATATGCCATTTTTAATATGTTCCACATAAAAATAAAATTTTTTTGTGGTACTGAGGGTGGAATCCAGGGTCCTTTCTACCTCTGGGCTATACTCCCATACCTATTTTATACTTTACTTGGAAACAGGGTCCCACTAAGTTGCTGAGAGCCTCACTAAGTAGCTGAGGCTGGCTTTGAACCTGTGCGATTCTCCTGTCTCAGCCTCCCAAGCGCTGAGATTACAAGCGTGCATCACCAAGCCTGGCTCATAAAAAAATATTTTTAAATAAACAAATAAAAGCTATTCCTTAGCAATTATGTTATAAACCTTCAAAAAAAATCTGTTCTACAAAAAAAGATTCTGAAAACATTTAAAGCTTTTGCAGGGGGAGAGAGGTGATTATTTTTCTAAAATAGAGGTAATTAAGTAGCAAGGGCACCTTAAGTGAAATGAACACAAGATGGACTCTAGATTCAGCCAAGAAAAAGGGAAGTTAGTTATAATTGTGGTCTTCCCCTTGGGTTTCCTTTAAGCCAAGGTTAAATCACCTAGAATCAGCTTTAGTCATTTTTTAATCAAATTGCTCAACTATGACTGTACCTCCCTTACGCAAGGGTCCAATCATCACTGAATGTACATAGCTGGGCTACCCGGCACCATGTTCCAGTCTCCTATAAGCCTTCTTCTGTGGAGCAAAAGAAACTGTGATTCTGACCAAGAAGCTGACAGCAGCAACTTTCCATTTCCTGCTCTTGCAACATCAAAACCAAAAGTCTCCCCGCCCACTCCCCAGTTCCGTTGCACAATCACTATCCCTGGTAGCAGTAAAAAGAAAAAAAAAAAAGAATCCCTGATAGTTTCCAGATTGATCTCCCAAATGACTATGTTAAACTCTGTGATTGAAATTAAGAGAAATTTTACATAGAGCGAGCTCCCTTCTCTGGGAGATAAAAGCCTTAAGGTTATAAATGGTCGGGCTTGAAAATGACTTGAAAATGACTCGGGCTGGTTTTCAGTGTCATTCCACAAATGAGGAAATGGCCCAACACACTAATTGAAAACAAAGCAAGGCCGAGGGAAGGGGAAGGCAAGGCACGAAGAAATGTTCTGAGTGTTTGCTTGGTACCGTGCTCGGATCTTTCCACATCTGTCACTCCCTCTTTCCTTACTCACCCTGCTTAGCCATTAAGCCAGACATGGCACGTCCTCCCACTCGCCAGCCAGGCTCTCTGTGCCCTACACAACTGTTGACAAGTACAGCATTTCCTGAAGTTTCTCTAGGAGAAACGGAGGTGAGGGGTCTCACCATATTGGGAACGTTCTAACTGGTTTCTTGGCTACTTTTCTGGTTCTCGATGGCCCTATTTGGTCCAGGCAGTGGAAAGAGAAGGTAGGGGATATATTTTCCTTCCGTTCTTTTCCATGATGCATCGAAGTTATTTTCTTTTATTTTTCCAGCCCCCTCTTCCTCCTCCAAGTCTCTAGATCCTCCCTGCTTTCTTAGACACATAAACAGGAGCGTCCTTTTCAAAGCCCTCTGTTGCTTCCCATTTCACTTACAGTGAAAAATGAGCTTTCTAACTTTTTGACTCTAACTCTGCTACTATTCCCATCAGATCAGCTTGCTATCCCAGTCTTCTCAGGTGAAGTACCCAAGAGTTTTGGGGACCAAGGAGCAGAGTGACATGGCAGGGCTGGTGTGTGTGTGTGTGTGTGTGTGTGTGTGTGTGTGTGTGTGTGTGTGTGAGAGAGAGAGAGAGAGAGAGAGAGAGAGAGAGACAGACAGACAGACAGACAGACAGACAGACAGACAGGATTGAAACCAGGGGCATTCTACCTCTGAAGTATATCCCCAATTTTCTTTTTCTTTTTTATTTCGAAACAGGGTCTTGCCAAGTAGCTGAGACTTGAACCTGCAATCTTCCTCTGTAAGCCTCCCAAGTATTATGATTAAAGGCATGGGCCACCATGCCCAGCTATGACTGTTATTCTTATGTGTAACATCTCTCACTTCCGTTGACCTGTATGTTGGTCTTTGGACAATATCTAGCCCCCCACCCACCCATAAGGGAAGTAACTTGAGCTTGATTTGAGGAAGACTAGTCTTCTTTGGGGTCTTTCTGTCCTATTGTCCTTTCTACCAAAGTGGCTTCCACTGAAGACACTAATGTGCCGGGTTTCTCAAATCACAGAGATGGGTGATTGGACATTTGGCCTGGTCTTCAATTTTAATATCATCCATAGTTACTTTCTGTCCAGCTGTGTGACTGGAGAGACAACCAAATCCAATGTCATTTTGTACCTTAGCATCTCAGGCTAATCAAGGCAACACTTTTACCCTTATTCTTCACCCAACACATATCACCCTCTGAATATAAATATGCACTGTGGCTGCTCACCACCTTTTCCTTGACAGATAACATGTATAAGAATATGTTTAACCTACTATATCTTATATTATAAAAATTTATGACCTTCAGTATTTAATTACCATTAGTAATAAATTAGATGTAATATAACTACACCTGAGGTCCACTGGGAGAAAAGACAATTAGGCAGTCAGAGTATGCAAAGAAAAGTACTTTTTAACTTACAATCCTCTTTAATTTAAACGATTTGGTTCATCACTCTGTTTAATGAATTTTGAAAGGTGATAGTGTAGCCAGGTGTGGTGGTGCACTCTTGTAATCCCAATACATCAGAGGCTGAGACAGGAGGATTGCAGTTCGTGGCCAGCCTCAGCTACATACCAAGGCCCTCCACAACCTACTGAGATCCTATTTCAAAATAAAGAATAAAAACTAGGCCTCAGGGTGTAGCTCAGGGGTAGAATGCCCTTGGATTCAACTCATAGTAGTGCAAAAAAAAAAAAAAGAGTGAACATGTTTGGGTATTGAGCCATGAATAATTTTCTTTCTTAAATTTCTTTTTCCTCTTTTTTTTTTTTGGAAGAGAGAAAAGATGGGACAGATGGGATAAGAGATAAGTTTGCTGAAAACTAAACCGCTCCCAAGTTAACTTCAATATGTACTCTAGGTATAATTAGTTAACATCTGCAGTATCTCATGAGAAATCCAAATCCCAGGATGTTTAGTTAGCATTAGATTGTCCCTAATTGGAAAGCAGAGGCAAACACACCAAGAAGAGCTATCTAAACCTGCGCCAGATGGCTTGTTAATTAGTCCAAGGGATGTTGCCTTATCATCTTTTTCAACATTGGCAAATAAGTGCTATTGGAGAAATGTTGGTTAGGAAGATTATAGACATCTCTACTCTTGCATAAGTAGGGAGGGTAATCCGGTGAGCCTATTAGCCTAACACCTTTGGAAATGACTGCATCCCACTCCCTTTTGCAAAGCATCCTACTGGGCAGAGAAGAGAATGATGTCATCCCTCAAGGATTCTTCATACACATATACTAACTTGATAAAAGGCAATAAACAGGTTTAAAGGTTTCTAAAACCCAATGAGTAGTATCTAAAAGTTATCTTAGATTTTTTTAGTCCAACCCAAATTCTCAAAAGCATACCTTTGGAAAAACACAGCAGTTAGCCAAAGGTTAACTGTAGTAGAATTTTCCACGTTATCATTGGTGGATTTTCCTGACCAATCCTGGAGCTGTTAGTATGCTTAGTGATGCAGCCCCAGACAACATTCTAGCATAAGTCCTCATTATGCAGTAGCCTTATAAAACCAGCAGGGAGGAGCCTGCGGCCTTCTAGAAATGGGCACCACCTCACAAAAGTAATCGGCTTAATGCAATGCTTATGTTTTAGCTACAGTCCCACTTCTGGCCGAGGATCACAGCAGACATTTATGAATTGAGATTTTGTTTGAAATTTTACTGGGAAGGCTTGTCATTAATTACCTGTGCAAGATTTTACTCATGGATTCTGGCTAGGAATGACTGGGTGCTTCAGATTCGCTTCTCTATTCCTTTGTGCGTTTTGTTTCCTTTGACAATCCTTTTTCTCCAAGAGAACTCCAACCTATTCCTTAACACCAGTTCCCAAAGTCTCTTCTGCACAATGGCTTCTGCTTCTCAAGCCATTTGGCTCCCTACTTTAGTGCAATTTATTTACTAAAATTAATATTAAAATTATTTCTAAATTTATTTAGAAAATTATTAGATGTCTGCTGTTTGTAATTCCTATAATAGATTCTAGCAACTCAGCAATGAGCAAGACAGGTTTAGCTGCTGTTCTTTTATTAATATCGAAGAAAATCAGGCTTAATACAGTTTAGGATCAACAGGTTTCTTTCATTCTTTTTTTTCTTTTTTTTTTTTTTTTTTTTTTTGTGCTACTGGGGGTGGAACCCAGAGGCTTTCTACCTCCAGGCTATACTCCCAGACCTTTTTTTATATTTTATTTGGAAACAGGGTCTCACTAAGTTGCTGAAAACCTCACTAAGTAGCTGAGGCTGGCTTCAAACCCGTGCGATCCTCCTGTCTCAGCCTCCCAAGCGCGGGGGATTACAAGTGTGCACCACCACGCCCGGCTTAACAGGTTTCATTCTTATCCACAAACTTTCACAATGCAAGTTCCTGTTTTTTTAGAAAACAGTCCCCTGGGGGATAAATTGTATTTCCCAGCAGCCTAACTACACAGAAAGGTTAATGGCTTCTCTAAAGATGCCAGTCTCTAGCCTAGGAAACACTGTACATTCTGGGAGAATCCATCTTCTTGTGTTTGGGGCAGAAGAATTAAATGCATGCACTTTTAATTAACCCCAATTTAAGCTAAATTTTATCATGCTTCGCCAACAGCAGAAGTACTTCTGGTCTCCTCTGTCAGAGGGCTGACAAGGTAAGTTGGATTGTACTTCTACCCCCGTCAGAAACTGCCTGTGGGAGAGACTCAGGCCCCACAATGCCCTCGGATATCCTGATCAACGGATGCCCATGATCACCTTGACCTAACCTTTTACAAAGAATTGAGCAGCAGTTTCAAAGGTTAGAAAAGTGAGCATCCATTTTATATACCCAGTGTCCAGTTTAGAACCTGTTAAGTCAGAGATGCCTACCAGAGGCCCAGGGGGGCGCCCTGGAGGTGAGCAGCGCTACGCCTAGATCAGTAATGGAGAAGAAGCCTTTGGAGATCAGGCAAGCGAATCTGCCTCCCTGTCACCTTTGATAAAGGGACCATTAAATAACATGAAATATGCTGTAGTTAAAAAAAAAAACACTCAAAGTGTCCTCATAGAAACTAAATATCCAGCAGGATTTGAAAAAGAGTAGCTGCCAACAGAGACCAAAATAAACCCCCTTCAGGACTATCTCGGTTTAACATGTTAAAATATCTCAAGCCCTTTCTCAGCACATATATTATTCAAAGGTCAAAAAATTCCCTGTGCAAATATCTAAAATATCTACAGGACATTTCGGTGAAATGCTGCATTAAATTATTTCTTCAGGGCTTAGGTTCCAGAATGAGGAAATGGTTGGGTCTAACATTCAAACCTCCACCTCCAGCCAGGTGTTGGGGCCATATTGGAGGTGATTTGGTTTTATTGGCCTTACCCAGGGGGAGACACTGAATTATTTTGCTACACATACCTTCATTAAAAGGTAGCCCTTACATAAGGCTGTGTAGTTTTGCATTAGGAACATTAATCAATATATGATTTTCCCCCTGCATACCACCCAGCTCCCCTCTTCTCCCTCCCTGTACATGTATTGAGATGGACAGTGATAGTTCAAATAATGTTACATCCATATATGAAGGCATCACATTTCTTGAGCTTCACTTTCCCCCTTCCCACCTCCCTCCCCCAGTCCTTTCCCACTATTCTACTGGTCCCTCTTTTTGTTTTAAAGAAGTGTCTTTTGTTCCCTATTTTCTCTCAGGCTTTCACATATGAGAGAAAAGATATGATCTTTGACTTTCTGTTACTGGCTCATCTAACTTAGCCTAATGCTCTCAAGTTCCGTCCGTTTTCCTGCAAATGACATACTTTTGCTCTTTATGGCTGAGTAAAAGTCCATTGTGTGTATATACCACGTTTTCTTTTTCCATTTTTCTGTTGATGTACACCTAGGTTAGTTCCATAATTTGGCTGTTGGGAATTGTGAACTGTGCTGCTATAAACATAGACATGATTGTGTCACCAGAGTATCGTGACCTTAACTATTTTGGAAAGAGCGTGAGGAGTGGTGTAGCTGGGTCATATGGTGGTTCCATTTCTAGACTTTGGAGGAACACCTATATTGACGTCCAGAGTGAGTGGGCTAATCTATAATCTCACCAACAATATATGAGTTTCTAATTCCCCATATCCTGTCCAGGATTTATTATTGTTTGTATTCTTGATGATTGCCATTCTAACTGGAGTTAGATGGAATCTCAGTGCAGTTTTGATTTGCAATTCCCTGATTACTAATTTTGTTAAACATTTTTTATATATTTGTTGGCCATTTGTATTTCTTCTTTTGAGAAGTGTCTATTCAGTGTGTGTGTGTGTGTGTGTGTGTGTGTGTGTGTGTGTGTTGTACTGCAGATAGAATCCATTGGCATTCTACATTCGAGCTCTACCCTCAGCCCTATTTTATTTTTATTTTTAAACAGGGTCTCACTAAGTTGTGGAAGGCCTCACTAATTAGCTGAGATTAGCCACGAACCTCACAAGTTGCTAAGGCTGGCTGTGAACCCACAGTCCTCCTGTTTCAGCCTCCCAGGTACTGGGATAACAAGCATGTATCACCATGCCCAACTCTTCAATTGCTAATTTTTTTAAATTGAGATATTTGGGGTTTTTTGGTGTTAAATTTTTGAGTTGTTTATATATTCTAGTTGTTTATATTATTCCTTTATAAGAGGAGTACTTGGCAAAGATTTTCTCCCATTTTGTAGGCTTTCTCTCTTTTTTTTAAATTTTATTGCTTTTATTTATTTTATTTTATTTTTTGTGGTACCAGGAATTGAACCCAGGGCAATCTACCTCTGAGCTATGCCTCCAGACCTACTTTTTACCCTTTACTTTGAAACAGGGTCTCACTAAGTTGCGGAGGGCCTTACAAGTTGCTGAGGCTGGTCTTGAACCAGGATCCTCCTGTCTCAGCCTCCCAAGTACCGGGATTACAAGCATGTGTTACCATGCTGGGCTCTGGGCTTTGCACAGCTTTTTAATTTGATATTACCCATTGATTGATACTTTGTTTTACCTAGGAGTTTTATTGAGAAAGTCCCTACCAGTGGGAATAAGTAGGAGAGTTGGTTCTATATTTTCTTCTAGTAATTGCAAAGTTTCTGATCTAATTTCTAGGTCTTTGATCCATTTTGAGTTGACTCTTATGCAGGGTGGATGATAGGAGTCTAATTTCATTCATATATATATATATATATATATATATATATATATATATATATATATCCAGTTTTCTGACACCATTTGTTGAAAAGGCTCTTTCCTCCAACATATGTTTTTGGTGCCTTTGTTAAAAATCAAGTGGCTTATTAAATGTGAGGATTTGTCTTTGTATCTTCTATTCTATTCCATTGGTCTGTCTGTTTTTTTATGGCAATACTATGCTATTATCTCTGTAGTATAATTTGAAATCAGGTACT
The DNA here is from genome assembly GCF_963383645.1 of Muscardinus avellanarius. Lineage (NCBI taxonomy): Eukaryota > Metazoa > Chordata > Mammalia > Rodentia > Gliridae > Muscardinus > Muscardinus avellanarius. Next base: position 25,986,621 of record NC_137799.1, read on the forward strand.
GTGATGCCTCCAATATGGTTATTATTGCTCAGGATTGCTTTGGCTATTCTGGGTCTTTTGTTCTTGATGAACACGACATGAACTTTAGGACCATGTTTTTTTCTATTTCTGTGAAGAAAGGCATTGGCATTTTGATAGGGTCGGCAGAGTAAGCACTGTCAAAATGGCCATACTGCCATTCTAGTAGTTATCATAGTCTATATGTTTTTTTCAGAAGGACATGTGAAAGAAAAATCAACCCAAAAAGCTCAAGCTGAAAGGACTTGGCTGACTTGACAGGTTTCACAAAGCTTCAAAGAATCACAGTAAAGCTGGCTTCAGCCACAATTTACTTTACAGATCAATTGTCACGAGGACAAGACTCCTCTCAGATCACTGTTTTCCTTTGTGTATTGTGATTAATTTCCATCTGTACATAGTATGTATCAAATGTCTACAACAGCTCCAAGCTTCAAATCTTTCCAACCTGATTCCACTGATGAACGTTTAGAGGTAAGGTAAAGCAAGTTGCTAAATTTCTCAGAGCCTCTTTTCACATGCATAAAACTTTATATGTTAAAAGGCATATTAAGTGCTTAACAGGTAGAAAATGCTTAATGAATGTCCCTGCTGTAGTTGTGTTGGTAACACAGTTTTCTACTGGCAATCAGGAATATCCATTTTCCTGGTAAAAAGGTTCTAAGAGACATTCCAAACTATCCGACCGGCAAGACCGTAACCCTCTCTCACCCAGAATACCCTTGCTTCTCAAAAAGCTCTGAACTAACATTTTAATTTAGTAATGGAAACGATCAGGGCATGAGACTCAACAGAGACAGGTTGACGCTTGTGGGCGTTGAATTTCTGAATTGGCCAGGATGTAGTGGCACATACCTGTAATCCCAGTACTTGGGAGGCTGAGACCAGAGGATTACAGGTTCAAAACCCATCTTAGCAATTTAGCAAGACCCTCAGTAACTTAGGGAGACCCTGTTTTAAAATAAAATGGGACAGGGGTCTAGATTAGAGATAGAATAGCCTCTGGGTTAAGATTCCAGTACCAAACGAACACAATTCCTGAATAGGAAGCCCTTTGCAAGGGTTTATGCTGTCTTTCTCCAGGATGCACCAGGTGGCTGAGCTAAAGAGGTAACTTTGAAATATGAGCTCGAATTTTTTTTTAGAAGAACACACAATTATTATTTGGAACAGTTTAATCTTTTTCTGGTAGACTGTGTTCCCATAGCAAGCAATGAGTTGCCAAGCATGACTGGGCCACCCAAAAAGAAGTACAAATTGAAAACCTTACTTATTTGCAAGTTGCTTCTGAACACTTAAACATTAACCACAGTACCATAAAACAGGACCATAAATACAACCATGATGTGATTTCAGAGAGAGGCTGTTCACTTGTTTGCTCTGCCTCTCACATCTAAGCTTTGCCACTTGTGTGTGTGTGTGTGTGTGTGTGTGTGTGTGTGTGGTACTGGGGGTGGAACCCAGGGGCTTTTTACCTCTGGGATATGCTCCCAGACCTATTTTGTATTTTATTTGGAAACAGGGTCTCACTAAGTTGCTGACAGCCTCATTAAGTAGCTGAGGCTGGCTTCGAACCTGTGGGATCCTCCTGTCTCAGCCTCCCAAGCGCGGGGATTACCATGTCTGGCTGCTTTGCCACTTTTTACAAGCCAGTGCACATCAACTTGTGAGTAAAGCCTCCTTGATTACTATAACCTCTTCCTAACCCTGACTATTGCCCACTAGCATTAGAACTCTATTCTCAGCTTTATTTTAAATAAAATGTCCTTATGGTTTCCTATGAGATCATAGAACTTTTGAATATTAGCAACCTACTAGAACTTAGAAGTGATCCCATTCGATTTCATCAATTGACTGGTATAAAAACCATAATTCAGGAAGGCTAAGGAGAGGCTCGGTGAGATGGCTAGAATCATAGAACTGTCTAATCTACAGGCTCACTCCAGACCAACCATGAACGTGAAGTCTCCTTCCAAATTACACTTTTATACTCATATCAATCCCATAAAGTTGGTAAGATGGGCACTTTCTGGAAGACTTACAGTGTATGCCCAAATAATTTGGATGAACCCACTAACATAGGCTTATCAAAGAGAGGGAGAATGGGAGTTTGGAAGGCAAAGAGCAAAAAAAGCCAGAACAATGTAATGATGAACTAAAACACACCCTGGTCTAGGAAGCTGGATTGTCCATTAACATAAAATGTTTGTAGTGTGGTCAGGTGGTGTGTTGAGTGCATCCCAAAGTGGCCTCTACTTTCTGTGATGGTTCAGTGAGGTGGGTGGATAAGTTCTTAAGATCTTTCTAGATCGTGCTGTCCAACAAAACTTTCTGTGATGATGGAAACATCCTAAGTACCACAATCCAATATGACACCCCCTAGCCCCACCTGGTTCCTTCACTATGATGTAGCTGAATTTTAATTATTTTTTTATTTTGTACTGGGGATTGCACCCAGGGCCATTCTACCTTTAAGGTATACTCCCAGACCTGTTTTATTTTTTTTTTTTAATTTGTAAACAGGGTCTCGCTATTTACTAAGTTGCTGGGTCTGGCTTCAAACCTACAATCCTCCTGTCTTAGCCTCCCAAGTACTGGTATTACAGGCATGCACCACCACACCCCTATTGAATTTAACTTTTTTAGCTTTTAGTTAAGTTTAAAAAGCCATATGTGCCCAGTAAGTACTATATCAGACCACATAGCTCTAGGGGAATGAAGCCATTCCAAACATATCAGCTTGTCATGACCAAGAGTCTTGATTTTCTTTTGACAAGGTGCCAATCATGAATATTAAAATCATATTTAGCCACAAAACATGGCAGTGCCAAAAATAAACTTGTATCAATTAGAATTCTTCATTGTAAACAATGGAAAGCAACTTCAGCTAATGTAAGCAGGAGAGGGGTTTATTAAAGAACATCAAGTCAATCACTGAATCTCTGGAATGGTCAGCAACCCAGGCTTAGGGGCTGCATGGCCAGACACGCATCACCATCATGCTGAAGCCGGCCTGGAGGAGACTCCACAGCCCCACCACTTGCCTGGGGAAGGCAGCCTGCTCTGTTGATCCCGCAGAGGCTGGGCACTGGGTATCGCCTCAGGGACCCCTGCCATTGCTGCATTTGGAAAATGAGGGATCTGCTGCTGCCCTTGTCAGATTCTCTGAGTCACCAGTTTCTGATTCCAAGTCTAGGCAGGGGCAGCTGATCTACAGAGTCCAAGCCATGTACCTAAGCTCCAGCTGGAAGGGAGGCTGGAGTAACAGGAGCTTGGCTTGTAGAGAGAGAGGTAGCCCCGTGAACTGAACAAACAAACATCTGCTACGCTCGCCTTCCAGGGATGGAGGCTACGGTGTGAATGGCACTGGGTCTCCTGGACAATGGGTAAAGCGACAGAATTGAAGACATGGGAAACTGAGGGGGCAGATTCATTACTGGCATATGGGGCACGGTTTACTGCCATGTGGAAAAGAGACTATGTCAGAGAGTTAGGCTGCCAACAAAATAAATAAATGATACTGCCATGATGAGCAAAATAGTGTAAAGTGTGACATTCCCTTTTGCTACTTTTTCATGTCACTCCAATAGTGACTTACATTAATTTTTGAGACTTCCCTGGAGTGTATGTGTATTGTATGAGTGAGATTATTATGCACATACAATTCTGTGCACTCTGACTTTTGATGTATTCTTTGATGTACCATGGGAATCTTTTTCTTTAAATATACCGTCCTTTAAGTATCTGTCTAGTACTCCCCTGTACAAATGTACCACACTTTATTTAACCAATCATCTGGATCATTTGTTCTTATAAATAATAAGCATAGAGAGAGAAAGCCGGGCGTGGTGGTGCACACTTGTAATCCCAGCACTTGGAAGGCTGAGACAGGAGGCTTGCACAGGTTCAAAGCCAGTCTCAGCTACTTAGTGAGGCTCTCATCAACTTAGTGAGACCCTGTTTCAAAGTAAAGTATAAAATAGGTCTGGGAGTATAGCCTGGATGTAGAAAAGCCCCTGGGTTCTACCCCCAGTACCACCAAAAAAAAAAAACCCAAAACAACAAAAAAATAAGCATATTGCTGTTTTTCTATATTGTTAAGAATCTTGGACATCACCTGTAAGGAGAGAGTTTAGCGGAGACCAAGGAGAAAGGCGGTGTTGAAAGCGGTCTCTGCAATGGCGGTGGAGACTTGTATTCAGGAGAAGCAGAAATTGGATCCTACCAAACTTATTTTCTTTGGAGAAATTACACCAAATGTCGAATGCTACCGTCACGCATGCTTAGGAACACTGGACAACATTCAGAGTGGAAAAAGAGCTTGGGAAAGATTTGAAATGGTGGAGGCAGTGGCAATGGCAGTGGCCAGTACTCAGGGGAGGCAGAGATCTGATGCATTATACCTGGAACCTTTGAAATAATAACCCCAGAGGCAGAATGCTACCACCATGCACAGTCAAGAACATGGGACAATTGGTTGGGCGAAGAGGGTGCTCGGATTGGAGCCTGCCGAAGGGTGAGGCCGGCGACGGACACAGCAAAGCTGGGATTGGAGCCTGCTGTGAGGCAAGGCCAGTGCTGGGGCCTTCAAGACCAGGATCGGAGCCTGCCAAGGGGTTAGGCCTGTACCAGGGCCAGCAAGGCTGTGATCTGAGCTCACCGTGAGGCAAGGCCAATGCTGGGGCCTTCGAGACCAGGATCGGAGCCTGCCAAGGGGTTAGGCCTGTACCAGGGCCAGCAAGGCTGTGATTGGAGCTCACCGTGAGGCAAGGCTGGTGCTGGGGCCTCCGAAGTCGGGATTGGAGCCTGCCGAGGGGTTAGGCTGGTGCCAGGGCCAGCAGCTGGCATCGGAGCCTTCCGTGAGGCAACGCCACTACTGAGGCCTCCAAGGCCAGGATCGGAGCCCGCTGAGGGGTTAGGCCGGTGCTGGGGCCAGTGAGGACATCATCAGATCCTGTCGTGAGGCAAGGCCGGTGCTGGGGCCTCCGAGGCCAGGATTGGAGCCTGCCAAGGGGTTAGGCTGGTGCCAGGGCCAGCAGCCGGCATCGGAGCCTTCCGTAAGGCAAGGCGGGTGCTGGGGCCTCCGAGGCCGGGATCGGAGCCTGCCGAGGGGTTAGGCCAGTGCTGGGGCCAGCGAGGCCGGGATTGGAGCCTGCTGTGAGGCAAGACTGGTGCTGGGGCCTCCGAGGCCAGGATCGGAGCCTGCCGAGGGGTTAGGCTGGTGCCAGGGCCAGTGTGACCGGGATCAGAGCCTGCCGTGAGGCAAGGCCAGTGCTGGGGCCTCCGAGGCCAGGATCGGAGCCTGCCAAGGGGTTATGCCGGTGCCGGGACCAATGGCCAGCATCAGAGCCTGACAGGAGGCAAGGCCAGTGCTGGGGCCTCCAAGGCCGGAATCGGAGCCTGCCGAGGGGTTAGGCTGGTGCTAGGGCCAGCATGGCTGGGATCAGAGCATGCCATGAGGCAAGGCCGGTGCTGGGGCCTCCGAGGCCGGGATCGGAGCCTGCCAAGGGATTAGGCCAGTGCCGGGGCCAGCGTGGCTGGGATCGGAGCCTGCCATGAGGCAAGGCCGGTACTGGGGCCTCCAAGGCTGGGATCGGAGCCTGACAGGAGGCAAGGCCGCTGCTGGGGCCTCTGAGGCCAGGATCGGAGCCTGCCACGGGGTTAGGCCGGTGCTGGGGCCAGCGAGGCCAGGATCGGAGCCTGCTGTGAGGCAAGGCCAGTGCTGGGGCCTCCGAGGCCGGGATCGGAGCCTGCCGAGAGGTTAGGCTAATGCCAGGGTCAACGGCTGCCATTGGATTCTGACAGGAGGCAAGGCCGCTACTGGGTCCTCTGAGGCCAAGATCAGAGCCTGCGAGGGGTTAGGCCAGTGCCGGGGCCAATGGCCCTCATCGGAGCCTGCCGTGAGGCAAGGCCGCTACTGGGGTCTCTGAGGCTGGGATCGGAGCCAGCTGAGGGGTTAGGCTGGTGTCGGGGCCAGCGAGACCAGAATCAGGGCCTCCCATGAGGCAAGGCTGCTGCTTGAGCCAGCGAGGTCTGGATCAGTCCACCGTGTAGCCAGGCCACTACTGGGGCTGTCAAGAGTGGGATCAGTACTTGCAACGTGGCATGCACAGAGAAATATCACAGAAAATAAAAATCAGATGCTTCCCCTAATCAGCAAAAAATAGGAGGAAAGGGACAACAGGAAGAGGTCGAGCTATAGAAAGGGCCCTATAATGAAGCAACTAAGGTGACCTATCAGAGGGTATGGAATAGGGGAGGATGGAGCCTATTTAAAATGCAGGAGGTACACAAACAAATGTATCAAAGTTAATCACCAAACAAGCATGGGATCGAGGGAGGGGGAGGGAATGGGATTGGGGCTGGATGAGGCTAATTGGATGATTTGTGCTTGTATATCCTCTCAAGTCTTGTATTCCAATGTGATATATGATTACAATGTACCAATAAAAAAGTAAAATAAAAAAGAATAGGAATTACTGTACTGGTTGCTAAATACATCAGATATTTCAATTTTATTTGAAAACCATCCTCAAACCTAGTAACAATCCCAGGGCTGGGACTAGAATGAAGTCCTAGTAAGTGAGACACCTCGCTTTGGGCACAAACTTAAGAAGGCATCAAAAAAGGTAGTAATCCAGTCACATAATCTTTTAATGAAATATATATAATACACACACATATATATAACTACATATATATGTGTATACACACACATACAAACACATATGTATGTATTTGTGGTACTGAGGATTAAATTCAAAGGAATTCTACCTCTGAGCTACCTCTCCAACCCTATTTTATTTTTCATTTTGAAACAGGGCATCACTAAGTTATTAAAGGTTTCACCAAGTTGCTGAGGCTGGCCTCAAGCCTACAATCCTCCTATTTCAGCCTTCCAAGTACTGGGATTACAGATGTGTGCCATGATTCTCAGATTTAATGCAATATTTTTAAGCAAAAGTTCATGCAGAAAAGTCTGTGTGATGTACAAAATGTCAAAAGTTTATCTAAAGGCAGGACCGATGTCACTGAATTTTCCTTTTGCCTTCAACTCACTACTTCTGTTTGCACCAGCATTTCTTCCCCAACCTCAGGTATTTATAAATATTTTTTGCTCCTTATCATTCTGAAAAGAGAAAATTATATCCATTTACTTATCACTCTTTGATTCTAATTGAGATCAAGCATCTTGTATGTTTATTGGCCATTTGCATCTCTTCTATCCATTGGCTTGTTCATTTTGATTTCTAACTTTTTCTAATTCAGGTGTTCATATTTTACTGATAATCTCAGAACTTATTGTATATTAAGAATACTAACTCTTCACTGGGCCTGGTGGCACAAATGTTTGTAATCCATGCATTTGGGAGGCTAAGACTGGAGGATCACGGTTTGCAAACAGGCTCAGCCACTTAGTGAGGCCCTTTGCGACTCAGTGAGACCCTGTTTCAAAATAAAGAATAAAAAATAGGGCTGGGAGATGTGGCTCAGAGGTAGAATGCCCCTGGGTTCCATCCTCAGTACCGCAAAAAAAAAAAAAAAAAAGAATAGTAACTCTTTGCTGGCCTAGGTTTTGTAAAGGTTTTCCTAGTGTTTCAATTAATGCTGTTTTATAGAATCCATGTTATATAGTCAAGTTTGTCCATCTCTTAACATTTTAAAATTACCCCCTCCAAGCCAGGTGTGGTGGCTCATGCACTTAATCCCAGCATTTGATAGGCTGAGACCGGAGGATCGTGGTTTGTGGACAGCCTCAGCTACTTAGTGAGACCCTGTTTCAAAATAAAGAATAAAAAACAGGGCAGAGGGTGTAGCTCGGAGGTTGAATGTCCCTGGGTTCCATCCCTAGGCCTGCAAAAAAGAAAAATAAATTACACCCTCCCACCTTTTTTTTTTAACCTACAAAAAGATCATTTAATTGTAATTAAAAACAAAGGCTTTTGAGTCAGATCATCTGGATGCCTCTGGCTAGCTCTGGAACTCCAGGCATCTACCATAATCTATATGTGCCTTGTCATATGAAAAATGGGGACAATACTAGGACATACTTCAGAGGGCTTCATGAGAATTAAATGAGTAATAAAAGATGCTTAAAGTTGCTTCAGGCTGGGCGTGGTGGCGCATGCTTGTAATCCCCACGCCTGGGAGGAGGAGACAGGAGGATCGCGCAGGTTCGTAGTCAGCCTCGCTGGCTTAAGAGACCCTGTTTCCAAATAAATAAAAAATATAAAATAGGTCTGGGAGTATAGCCCAGAGGTAGAAGGGCTCCCAGGAACCCCAGTACCACCAAAAAAAAAAAAAAAAGTTGCTTCAGGCACACAGTAAGCACTCAATAAAGGCTAGCTATCATCACATACTAATATATACACACACATGAGTCTGGTTTGGGATACTTCATTCTGTTCCATTTTTTTCTGTTCCTGCTCAAGACCATAATGTTTTAATTACTGTGAATTTATACAGTGTCTTTTGATCTGGTTAAGCAAGCTCCCTTCTCGTTTTTCTTGGTTCTTCAAATTTTTCTTGGTTGTCCTCATTCATTTATACATACAAATGAAATTTAAAGTCTATTTGTAAAGTACCACAAAGTCTCACTGGGATTTTAATTGAAGCTGTATTAAATGTATATATTATTTTAGGGATGCGTGACATCTTTACAATATGAGTTTTGCTGCCCGGGAACATGGTGTTACTCTTTATTCTGCTAAGCTTTCTTGTTCTTCTAGCAAGTTTATATATTTTTAATGTGAATACTGCACATACTTATGCTTGGTATCTTTAAGTTTTATTGCTTTTTATTTTATTACCAGAATTACCTATATGTATAAACAAACAATGTTTGCATGTTTTATTTCAGCTTTGTAATTGAGTTCTTTTGTTTGTTTTATGGTTGACTTTATGTTTATCAGAAATGAATATCTGACCTATCTACCATTCACCTGCCCCTTCAGGAAAAAGTCCAAGCTTTACCCAACAGACATTCATTGATCGATTGCCAGGAGCTTTTCCTATGCAATAAACATATATTTAGCACCACTTCTTTGCCAAACACTGTGGAACACCAGAGATCCATCAAGAAACAATGAGCAGGGTGTGCTGGTGCACGCGTGTAATCCCAGCATTCAGGAGGCTGAGACAGGAAGATCATGGTCCTGGACAGCCTCAGCTACTTAGTGAGGCCCTTTGAAACTCAGTGAGACCCTGTTTCAAAATAAAGAATAAAAAATAGGGCTGGGGATGTAGCTCAAAGATAGAATGCTGCCGGGCATGGTAGCGCACGCTTGTAATCCCCGCGCTTGGGAGGCGGAGACAGGAGGATCGCGCAGGTTCGAAGCCGGCCGCACTGGCGTAAGAGACCCTGTTTCAAAAATATAAAATAGGTCTGGGAGCGTAGCCCGGAGGTAGAAGGGCTTCCAGGAACCCCAGTACCACCAAAAAAAAAAAAAAAAAAGATAGAATGCCCCTGGGTTCTAATCTCAGTACCGCAAAAAGAAAGGAAGGAAGGAAGGAAGGAAGGAAGGAAGGAAGGAAGGAAGGAAGGAAGGAAGGAAGGAAGGAGAAAGAAAGAAAGAAAGAAAGAAAGAAAGAAAGAAAGAAAAGAAAGAAGAGAAAGCCTGGATATTAAGGAGCCTGCATTTAGGAGGAATTTGTTCTGTGTCTTAGCTCATGCTGATGGGTCCATCCCATCGCCTTTGCCTCTTTGCAGACACTAATATTGGTCAGGTATACTGAGTTAACTATAATTCCCCTAAAGCGCTTTCCAGTTAGATGCCCCTTTTCTGTGGTTCTTTTTCCATGTGTTCCTCCCATTAATATCCTTCTATATCCTCATGACTCCCATCAATGCCAGTATCCTTTCAGCAGGTCCACTATACAGAGTTCAGAGGTCTCCTTCCATGCAAGAGGGCTGGAATGGTCCGAGCTGGTCTCCTTAAAGTCTGAGCTTTCAGGAGGAAGAAGGTAAAGCAAGCCTTTCTGCCCACCAAAGCTCTCAAATCATGCTCCACGCCTTGTTCACTTAAGCCCAACATTGGAGTTTGGATGAACGCCACCATCCCATTCTTACATCACACAGCATTATAGCATAGGGAAGGAGCAAGTGCTTACCCCAGGGTCTGCCTGGTTCCGTGGGGCCTTGAGAACTTAAGAAAACTAAGTTGGAAATGAATGTCCCCAAAGAGGGAATCTTTGATGGAGATAGAAAAATCATCCTAAGAAGATCATTAAATTGTTAACACCTTGCAAAGCATTGGGCGTAGGGTGCATAAGGCTAAAAAACATCAGAGATACATTACAGACTCAAATTCTAGCTCCTTCTTTTAGTAGCTGTATGACCTTGGGCAGGTGACTTGACCTCTATGAGTCTCTGTTTTTCTATCTGTGAAACAGGACCTCTAATATTACTTATTCCACAGGGTACTGGGGGTGGAGGAATTCAGGGCATGTTGAGTGCCTGGTCCAGTGCTATGCATAGAGTGAACTCATAAATATCTGTAAGCTAGTGCTGGGTGATGATGATGATGATGATGATGATGATGATGGTGATGGTGATGTTGTTTCCAATTTCACCTTGTGTCTGGTACTCTTTTGGTTGGCCAAGAGAGTACATACAGAGGGTTTTGCCATTTTAGGTGCAAAGTCCAATGTTGAGATAAAAATTTCTGCAATGGGAGCATGGCATAGTGGCACCAGCCTGTAACTTCAGTAGTTCGTAGGCTGTGACAGGGGGATCACAAGTTTGAGGCCAGCCTCCACAATCTAGTGAAACTCTTCAAAATAAACAAGTCGGGCATGGTGATGCATGCCTATAATCCTAGTACTTGGGAGGCTGAGATAGGAGGATCACAGGTTCATGGCCAGCCTCAGTAACTTAGTGTTTCCAGATAAAAGTAAAATAGGGCTGGGCACATAGCTCAAAGGTAGAATTCCCCTGGGTTCAATCCCCAGCACCACAGTAAATTAATTAATTAATTAATTAGGTGATTTTGTGTATGTGTGTGTGGTACTGGGGTTCCTGGAAGCCCTTCTACCTCCGGACTATACTCCCAGACCTATTTTATACTTTTTTAAATTTGGAAACAGGGTCTCTTAAGCCAGCGTGGCTGGCTTCGAACCTGCTCAATCCTCCTGTCTCCACCTCCCAAGCAAGGGGATTACAAGTGTGTGCCACCACGCCCGGCTTTAATTAGGTGATTAATTAAATAGGGCTGTGGTGTAGCTCAGAGGTAGAATGCTCCTGAGTTCAAACCCCACTACTACCCCCTAAAAATATATCCACACTGAGGAAATTCTCTGAGATCTAGACCTTACAAAATTAGTGGCATTGCCACCCAATGAGTGCCATCTTACAGAGACACAGGATATGACATTAAGTGGATCAGGAAGTCACTTACAGGTCAAAGCAAGTTTCACAAGGTCCAGTGCCTGCTGAGCAACATCCTGTCTGGAGGCCGCACAGATCTAGTGTGGGGAAAGACAGGGATCCCTTCCTAGGGACTAAGAAACCTTCCCCTGAAGAGGCAACAGCCCTTCATGTGCATAGCATCCTCTGGGAAGAGAGTAAAGCAGCATTGGCCTCTGGTCAGGAGGGACCTGCTGCTGGCATTTGTTTCCAGGAGCAGGTAATCTCACCCCTGGAGGCAGGACCATGATGGGTAAGTACTAGGATGCAGGAGCCATCCCTCACAGCACAAGTTTGCTATACTATCCCATTTGTCTCCTTTAAAGCAAGTCCTTCTGACTTAAGGAAGAGACAACAGGAAAGCTGTTGTCCTAACAAACATACAACCCAGCAAATCCAAAGAATGTGTCATCATGCACATGTGTGACCATATTTGGAAGATAAACCCCAAAAGTGCTCATTCGTCACTATGTCAAGAGATTGGCATGTAGCTGGAGGCGCACTGCTTCTTACTGAGGTCCTACAAGACATGGGTTTGATGCGACTGGAATTGGAACCTGGCTATTTGACTTTGACGTGATCTCGGTGGAAGTCCACATGAGATGAGGGGTCATTTGGTGGGAAGACCAATCCAGCAAGAGTGGAGGGCTCGGGAAAGGAAGATGTGGCATCTTGGAGATACACTTGAAAATGTCATCAAAATTCAGATCGCAAAGGATCAGGTGAAAGATTTAAAAATTTGAAGTAGGTTTGAAGTATGTTTGTTTGGCTATATATTTATTTATAACAGTCTACATTGCTCAAAAATTAAAAGGCTCCCTTGAACTCCTATCCCTCAGCTACTCAAGTCCCAACTCTAGAGGCAACTGATGTTTCTTATACATGTTTTTGGGGGTAATACGAGTATGTACAAGAAAATAGGTGCTGAGATATATATATATATATATATATATATATATATATATATATTCACATATATATATCCTTTTCCACAAGTGCTAACTTTTAAAACTTTGTGGGTTAGAGATAATTATCATTGATATATAAAGAACTTTCTCCTTTTAACAGCTGCATCACAAGTCACTGTATGGATGGACCACAATTTATTTTATCAGTTACTAATTAATGGGCATTTAATAATAAATATTAAAAATTTAATATAGTAAATTTAAGTCTATTCCTATGCTTTGCTATTATATACCATGATATAATAAGTAATTTGCAAATAGGTCATAATGCATGTGTGTGACCATATTTGGAAGACAAACTCCTGAAAGTGTTCATTCATCACTAGGTCAAAGGGTAGGCTAATAAATATAATGACTTTATATTCCAATCCATGATAGGGATGCACAAACAGTATTTTAAGAGGTTGGGGTTGTAGCTTAATGGTAAAGAGCTTGCCTAGCATATGTGAGGCCCTGAGATCAATCCCCAGCACCGCAAAACAAAATACACACACACACACACACACACACACACACTGAGAGACACAGAAAAAAAAAGATATAGGCTTCATATATAACTACTTAGATATGACAGACGATGGAAGAGGAAAGAGTGTACGATTATTCCAAGTTCATTAATAAAAACAAGGACCTCCAACACTGTGGGCGTAATGGAGTATTTTCTCTCCCATAGATGATCTACTTTCCCATCTCCACTACAGGAGATGGACTACTAGGTCTCAGGGCAGGGGTTGACTGGGGGGAAGGAGTTTCCTGTATGGAAATTACTTTAAAGACTCACAGAGATTAGAGACATTATTAAATAGATATAAATAGAAAGGTTCTAGCCGGGCATGGTGGCGCACGCTTGTAATCCCCGCACTTGGGAGGCTGAGACAGGAGGATCATGCAGGTTCGAAGCCAGCCTCAGCTACTTAGTGAGGCTCTCAGCAACTTAGTGAGACCCTGTTTCCAAAATAAAAAAATATAAAATAGGTCTGGGAGTATAGCCCAAAGGTAGAAAGCCTCTGGATCCACCCCTAGTACCACCAATAAATAAATAAATGGGTTAACTAAATAGCTAATGAAACCCCAAACATGCCCCCAAAATAAAGGAAAACTTCTGGTCTAATTATCTAAGCAAATCTCAATAAAAAGATGAACCCGGGGAAACAAAATGACAGAAAGATTTGTCTTTACTTTCTCTGGAATTGGAAGACATAAAGTTAGAATATTTTCAGAATGGGGTAAAATGAAAGTTTCCCATAGAAGTGATCCCTGCAGGCTTTGTCCTCAGAGCATGCCGTCTCGGATTTGAACCCTGACTTCCTCTGCTCCCCGTCACCCAGCATGGCGATGTGGAGGGAGATCAAGGTCTTGTGAGGCCTTCGCGGTATGAGCTCAGCCTGAGAGGCCCAGCTCCTGAGTAACCTAAGACAGATGCCGGATCAGCTCGGCTTGCTCACTAGCCCGGAGCAAGCTTGGCTACAATCCTGTAATTCAACCATCCAGCTAACCCTTTAAGTGAACAAAACACAAATACAACAGCAGGCCCTAAGCTAAGTGTTGGTGGTGAGGACAGACAATCCGTTAGGATGATAGAGGATCCTGGCCCTGTGAAAACACAAGACCATCTACATTCTGCTCTGCCTCTTGGGGGGAGGCTCTGAAGCATCTAGTGGTGTGTGTGTGTGTGTGTGTGTGTGTGTGTGTGTGTGTGTGTGTGGTGTGCCACAATAAAACTCAGCTAGAAAGGACTTATTTTTCTCAATGCTGTTTTCTCAATGGTTAGAATCATGCCAGGAACATAGACGGTGCCCAATAAACATTGGTTGAAAGAATTCACTGTGAGTGAGTGAATGGACAAATCCGTGGCAGGTGTGTGTCATTTCCGAGACTTGTTCGTATTCTTTCATAACACAAATCATGCCCATTGGCCATATGTCTTTTCTTTGTGACGTGACTTCAGACCACTTCCTGAGTACCGACAAGTGAGCTCTGTGGACGTTGCTGCCCCAGCTTCTTGCTCCCTCTTTGTTGACTTCTCATTCTCTCAGAGAAAGTTCATCAATGGCGGCTTCAACTCTCATCTCTGTGGGCCAAGGACTTCCCAAACTCTCCATTCCGAAATTCCCTCAGGACTTCCAGATCTGCATATCAACCTGTCACCTCAGTATCTACATTCGGATTTGGGAGGTGCCTCAGAATCAAGGTGTTATCAGTAGATTTTATTCTCTCACCCCTTTCAAATGTGTTCCTTCTCATTCATTCTGAATTTTTATTATTTTATTTCATTTTTGTGGTACTGGGGATTGAACCCAGGGACATTTTACCTCTTAGGTATACCCCTAGCCCTATTTTCTCTTTTATTTTGAAAAAGGGCCTTGCTGAGTTGCTGAGGGTGACCTCAAACCTGCCATCATGCTGTCTCAGCTTTGCGCGTACTAATATTATAGGCGTGCATCCCCACAAACGACTTCACTCTGGGTTTTTAAAATAAAACTAAAGAATGTTGTTGTCAGTATAAAACTAAAGGATGTTGAAGTCATGCTTATTGTGTAAAATGTTACCCTCCATTCTAGAATAAATCCTGTGTTCTAATTCAGAGCTTCCTGACTATTGTGCTATCCTTATGCTGTATTGGGTTATGGGTTGGTGCCCAAGAAAATTATCCTCTCAGACCCTGGGGTGTCTGGGAAGATCCCAGGGGTTCTAAGCAGTGGGACCAGGTAGCTCAGGCTTCAGCATCCTTCTCTGTTTACCCCAAATTTTCATGTGTGCCCATCATGAAGTGTGCCTGGGAACACACCCATCTGAACTTCAATCCCCCAAGTCCCCATTAGTTCTCACCAACACTCTTCATTAGCACCACAGAGAACATTCCTCTGAGTAACCCTCAACCACAGCAAGGTCTGAGCTGCAAAGTGACTGTCAACACACAGTGACTGTCTACTAACCTGTTACTTTGGCCTTTTGCATGCTAACAAAGCTTAATTCTCTTTGAGGGGTGTGTGTGTGTGTGTGTGTGTGTGTGTGTGTGTGTGTGTGTGTGTTTGCTGGGGATTGAAGCTCCCAGACCTTTTTTTTTTTTTTTTTTTGAAACAGGGTCTCACTAAGTTGCTGAGGACCTTGCTAAGTTTCTGAGGCTGGCTGGGAATCTGTGATCTTCCTGTCTCAGCCTCCCAAATACTGGGATTACAGGCTTTTACCACCACACCCAGCTCTGTCTTTGCTTCTTTATAGCAAATGTCTAGATCAAATCAGTGATAAATTATTTTTTGAAACTGGTTGATTTTTTTATAAGAGATGATTAAATTCCAGAGTTTGAATTTGAAAAGTGAGTATTTTTATTTTATTCCCATCAATATATGTTTTCCTTGTTAAAACAATGCATTTTTGGCCTCGACTTCAACTCTAGGAGTGTGAAAAATCATTTTGAAATTGTTCGTTTTACATATGGGAATGTAAATGGAGATGTAGTAAAAAAAAAAAAAATCAAGTAAGTGAAAGGAAAACACCATTTGATCAGGGACCACACAGTGATGTTGAAGCCCAGGGTGGGAAAGTTCAGGGTCTCGGAGCTAGGAAAAACACTTAGTGGGTAGAGCTTTCTCAACTCCTGAGAGCTCCGGCATTTAGAAGTTCATTTAGAAGTTCATTTAGACCAAGAAGTATTCAAGACCAACACTTTCTACAACCAGACAGCAAGATTTTCAATATTTCAGTATAAATCAACATAGTAGAAACATAAGTAAGAAATGTGTTGCAGAAGCAAACTGAATTGTACACATTTTTATGTAAAATCTAACTTAAATACTGAGAAGAAAGATTATAAAAGGTCTAGCAAAGCCAGGTGTGGCAGTGCACGCTTGTAATCCTACTTCTTGGGAGGATGAGACAGGAGGACCACTGGTTTGCCACCAGACTCAGCAACTTAGTGTGGCCCTCTGCAACTTAGTGGATCCTGTTTCTAAATAAAAAATAAAATAGGGCTTGGGGTATAACTCAGAGGAAGAATGCCTTCAAATTTAATTCCCGGTACCACCAAAAAAAAAAAAAAAAAAAAAAAAAAAGGAGGGTCTAGCTAATCTTTGAAATTTACAAAGTGCCTAAATGAAACTAGGTCCCCTTCCCAAAGAAAACTATGTTTTTGGGCCTCCTTCTGTCTTACCACATCTCTTCTTTATCTCCTTCACTTTCTCTCTTTCACTTTCCCCAAACCTTTCTCTTTGTCAGCCTCAGTGCCCGCCGTGCACTAGATTTCTTTCTATGACTCCACACAAGGCAAACTGCATTCAGTGCCATCAATTGAGACTTCAGACCTCATGGAAACATGTGCTTTTCTATGGAGGGCACAGGTTGCTCAGCCTGCCAGCTCTCTCCAGGAACAGCCTTTTTAGGACAGGCTCCTGCTGGACTTGCGAGCCCTGCCAGAGATCACAGGCAACCTACGGAAGCCTTTTCCCGCCTTTTTATCATTGTTTCTGTTTTCCAAAGGCAGAAGACCTTCATGGCATCTAATGCTATCTTTAGAAGATGATTCACCTGCTGTTTGGGGCTCTACTTTTCTGTTTCAGATAGACAGACAGACCTGCCTCTCCATCTGCTTCTGTAGCTTCTTCATGTGGTGTCTGGTACCCAGCCTGCTCCCTGCCCCATAGTTATACGGAGGCTATTAGCCCAGCCTCCTCTGAACTACTCATATCCTGCCACTTCATCTATCTCAAAAGCCTACCACCTCCTGGATCCTGAACCAACCTGCCAAAGTATACAAGATATGAGCTGCCTCAGCTCCACCACTGGGCTAGAACCAGTAGTATAAGAGTATCCTGGCAGGGCCTTAGTAGTGTTAGGAGAAGTCTAAAAGTCCAAGAGGCTCAATCTAACATCCCCATCACCCCCTCTCTAGTCATCAATCTCTTCCAAGTTACCTGCCATGTTCTACAGGTCTCTACTGGGTCAAGAGTCCTGACTCTGATCTTAACTCTTGCCAACCCTCTCTCTTTAGGAACCAGGCCTCTCTCCCATGACTGGGGTGCCATGTTGGATCTCATCAAATTTTAGTAGCACCCAAACCAAGGCCAGGTGCATCCTATAACTTTGAATACTGGATATAGACAAGCAGCCATCCCATCAGGAGCCAGTCCTTTGGCCATGCTGGCTCTACTATCGAGACTCTCATAACCTTATCTTTCCTCCTTCCCCCAGTACATTTCTGGATGCCAACCCAACTAATGGCCAAACTTATCCACATTGTTTAAATGAACTTCTAGAGGTGCATTTAGTGGCCATCTGTACTGTGCGCCATCTTTCCTGGACTGTTGGTCACACCAATGTTCTTATACTTGCTTGTATTTTTCAAAAGGAGAAAGATTTTCAGTTAGTGACCTGTATTACTTTGACCTCAGCTACCACTAAAAACATGGTCTTCTTTCTTTTCTAGACTAAACCCTTCACCATGATGCTTTCCCCCTGGAGTCCTCCCCAGTTCTTGCCAGTCTACATTTATCAGATTTAACAAATAAAGATACAGGGCATGGTGGCGCACGCTTGTAATTCCAGCATTTGGGAGGCTGAGACTGGAGGATTCTGGTTTGTGGTCAGCCTCAGCTACTTAGTAAGGCCCTTCACAACTCAGTGAGACCTAGTTTCAAAATAAAGAATAAAAAATAGGGCTGGGGGTGTGGCTCAGAGGCAAAATGCCCTGGGTTCCATTCCTCAATACTGCAGAAAGAAAGAAAGAAAGAAAGAAAGAAAGAAAGAAAGAAAGAAAGAAAGAAAGAAAGAAAGAAAGAAAGGAAGAGAATATCCTGTGATATTTGAAGTTCAAATATTTTATTACCTATAATTCAGAGATCATTGGGCATCCTGTATCATACCTGGCAACTGTTCTCCAGGCTAATGAGTGGGATCCAGAAAACAAGTAACTAAAATACCCTCTTTGGTTTTGATCATAGGGATCTTTTGCCCAGTGGGGATTGGATGGATCACAGGACCCATACAAAGTTGTGCCTTGCTCCCTGAGTTTTGATCCACCATAATGCAAACATAAGAATGCACATTAAGACCTGATTGGGAGTAACAGAACATAAAAGGGAGAGAGTTCTGCCAAGCCAAGTTATCACAATAAAAAAAAAAGAAAGCTTTACTTTTTCACATATTTACTCAACTCTCACTCCTAGAATCACATCATGGAACAGTTTCAGCTTATTTAAAATCATACTTCTGCCTTGGCTGACATAAGAATGGCTCACGTAGAAAAATATTCAGACAGCTCTTGCCTGATTTCCCAGCTGCAGATGCTAAACAGTTCTAGCTATTTCAGGCAATCCAGAAGAAAAGTTTTGGCCTAACAGAATTTTTTAAAACACTCAAATATAGCACGGATCCCACAGCAGTGATAATGAATAGAGAAGAGTTTGTTTGCTTAACAGAGCTGGTTAAAATTGATATTCTGTGGTCTATGAGTCTAAGGAGCATTAGCACTGTACAGAAGTGCATGTAATTTTGAAGATGCTTCCAACCTGCTAGGCTGGCCAACAAAGAGCTCAGAAGAAGTGGAAGCTGAGCCAAGCTGCCCGCCAAGAGTCTAGTCCAGGCATCAGAACCCACATTTGCTCTAATGAGGGATGCAAGGGCATTTTACCCCATTCCTTCCTGTTTCTATAGAAAAGAGACATCACCCTTCTCTTCCCCATGACAATGTAATATGAAAGACCATATCCGACTTCTGTCCCCTCTGGCTGTATTTCCTTTTTCCATCCACTTGCTCTCTTTTGGACCCGCCAGAACTCATCCAGGACCTGAGTACTTGCCCTGCTCCTGCCCACTGTGATAACAATCCCTGCATCTCAGAGTACAGATTTGGAGGAATGGGTAGGAGATCAGAGTCACCTCTTCTAAGCCAGTGTCTAGAAACTTAGCAAATTTAGCACTATAATTAGCTTCTTGTGCCTTTTCTTTAATGATTTAAAATACATCTGAAATGAGAACCCTCACCTCAACCAAATCCTCAACCTCACCAAAAGAAGCTTTCCAAATTCCAAGGGCAAGCTCCACTGAGATATGAATAAAGATGGAACAACTAGACCCACACTGATGCTCAGGTACTTAAGGAGGTGAATTCTCTATCTGAGGGTAGCATCAGGAAAGTCTTTTAAAAGAGGTGTGTGTGTGTGTGTGTGTGTGTGTGTGTGTGTGTGTGTGTGTGTATGTGTTTAACCAAAACAAAAGGGATTTGATGGATGTGGGCTGAAGAATGGGTAATTTTGAAGATAAAAATAGGGCCTAGCCAGGTTGGTGGCGCACGCTTGTAATCCCAGTACTTGGGAGGCTGAGACAGGAGGATACCAGGTTCATGGCCAGCCTCAGCTATATAGTGAGTGACTCTGCAACTTAGTGAGACCCTGTTTCAAAGTAAAAATAAAAAAACAAAAATAAAAAATAGGGCTATGGGTGGAGCTCAGAGGTAGAATGCCCCTGGATTCAATCCCCAGTACCGCAAAAAAGAAAGAAAGAAAGAAAGAAAGAAAGAAAGAAAGAAAGAAAGAAAGAAAAGGAAAGGAAATGGAAAAAACAGGACCTAAACAAAGGTTGAGTTATATTAGGCAGAGAAGGCAAAGCAGAGTAGCTGGTTTGGAGTGGAGAGCTCATGTGCAGAAAGAAGTAGGAGTGAGCGAGGGTGTGCCTGGGAACAGACTCAGTGAAGAGCTGCTGGATGGCTGGCTGCCAGCCCCCTACCACCCGTTAGCCTTTATGTCCTGGCACCAAATGAATGGGGAGAAGAAAACAAGCCAGAGATAAGTAATTTGATCTCAAATCCCTTGTGTTTTAAGCCTTTCTGGGACCATAGACTGGACTTCTCTGAGTCCAAACACCTTTGTGATTGGACCACTTCTGCTCCTTTCCAAATTCTCTAATCCCTAGTATTATCTGTAAAGTAGGGCTATGCCATAAGGCCGATGTAAGATTAGAATTCACAAATAAAATACCCTCGCAGAGCACTGGGAAACCTAGAAGGTAACCACAGATAGCTATTTTTATTCTTATTCTTATTGAAAAATATTGTAGACCACTGGACACTGATCTGAGTGATGGAAGAAGAACTGGATGCTGATAGAGAAATTGCCTGGACACTGTCACAGGTGTCCTTTTCCATGAAGCAGATGCCAAGACAGAGATTTGTCACAGGAGGATATTTTTAGGGGGTGCACTGGGGAGCAAAATGGGAGGATGCTGAGAAGCTCAATTTGGGTACAGCACAACGGGTACAGCCAATCTCTCCCTCTGGGTGCTTCAGCACTAGGTTGACCATTCTGAAACACCAACTTTGAGGCAAGGAGATGGGGCACTGTGTCCCCTCATCGTCAGTCACTGGGTGTGGCCCTGGGAGCTGGCTGTCTTCAGGTGAGGGCAGTTTCTAAAGAGGAATTCACCTGAGGGCTGCCATCCACCATCACTCTCGGCAGTGGGTGGTGTCCTAGCTTATTTCTGTTTCTATAATTGAATGCCACATACCAAGTAGCTTATTAAAAACTTTGTTTAGCTCATGGTCCCGGGGGCCGGGAAGTCCAAGAGCATGCACCAGCACCTGGCAAGGGCCTTCTGGCTGCATTTTAACATGGTGGAGGACATCACCAGAGAGACAGAGGAAGCATGCTAGCTAAGCTCTCTCTTCCCTCTCTCTTTCTCTTTTTATAAAGCCATCAATGCCATCAGGGGACCCCCACCCTCAGGACCTCCCCAATTTTTTTTTTTTTTGGTGGTACTGGGGTTCCTGGAAGCCCTTCTACCTCGGGGCTACACTCCCAGACCTATTTTTACATTTTCATTTTGGAAACAGGGTCTCCTAAGCCAGCGCGCGGCTGGCTTCGAACCTGCGCGATCCTCCTGTCTCCGCCTCCCAAGCGTGGGGATTACAAGCGTGCGCCACCACGCCCGGCAGGACCTCCCAAATTTTAATTACCTCCCAAAGGCCCCACCTCCAGATATCACCAACATATTAATTAGGAACAGACTAATATTATGTTCATAGTCAAATGTATCATAATGAAGCTCACTCTTAGGTACAAATATAATGCACCAATTAAAAATGTAAAAACAACACAATTTAGGGATTAAGTTTTCAACACATGAATTCTGGGGACAAGCACTCAAATGACAGCAGTGGGGTAATAAGAGCTTTGACTTGGGCTCACACTATAAATCCACTAGTAGTGCTCAAAAAATTATCATGATTCTCTTTGTTAACCATCTTCTTTGGATCAGCAAGGGGCTGATTTTCATCCAGGTCCTTGTCCTGACTCGAACACATATAATATTCAAGCCTTGATCGTCCCACCCACTTGTATCGATGATTAGAAACAGGTTTATAAATCTTCAAGCAAGGAAGGAATGAAACGAAATTGGCATTCGAACATAATTTTAACAACTCTTGGTGGATGGTCTTGTAATGAAGGGGAAATTAAGGATAAGAAGATCACCCAAGATACTATCAAAGAAACTCAAGCTTGTAGTCATGACAGCTCCTAGTCCATGGTAATAGGTGTGTAAATCTGAGATACCAGAAAGATAAGAAGGGGAAGAGGAAGAAGGGCACAATTCAGTACTGAATCAAGAGTGGGAAATTAAGAAGGAACAAGTGCAACTGTAGCCTCTAACCCTGTGGGTCTGAGTATCTCAGAAATTGGCAGTTGGTAGTAATGGTATGCTATTTTGTACCCAATTTGGGAACTATTTCTCCACACAATTTCTAAATGTGACATGAAATTCCCTCCAAACAGAGAAATGGCATCAAATAAATAATCAGACTGATAATTTGCCTAGCTAATGATAATTTTAAAAATTAATACTTTTTTATAGTTTTAGGCTTAGAGGAAAATTGAACAGAAACTATGGAGACTTTCCATAGTCCCCAATCTCAGTTTCTCTTATTAACATCTTGTATTAGTATGGTACATTCACTATAGTTGATGAGCCAATTTTGATACCTTAACAACTAAGGTCTAGAGCTTACACAGTCTTAAACAGAGCAGTTCCGCTACCCTGTGCTCCACCCGTTCATCCCTCCTTCCTCCTAAATCCCTGGCAACCATTGATCATTTTACTATCTCTATAGTGTTGCCTTTCCCAGAAAGGCAATGCTATAATTAGAATTATATAGTAGCTAGTTTTTTCAGACTAGCTTGCTAATGAGATTTTAAAATAGAATTTGATTTTCTTGGAAACTCACTTGATTTTAAAGAAGGCAATAATAAGAGCTCTTTTTTTAAAATCCTTGATTTCTCTTTATTCTTAAATAAACTTATTTTAAGGCAGACTCTATATCACTATCATACATGGAAAAATTATATCGGTCACCATAATAGGAGATAGTTATGAAATCGATTTAAATACAATGATAAAATGAGTATCCATGTGCTAGGTAAAAATAATCTTTCTTACCACCTGTTAATGCCCACATTTTGGGAGACATTGACTAAGATATTTCCCAGCCCCCACTTCCAGCTCCATTTCTTTGATCTGCAGCATAGTGGCTGGGAACACAGAAAAACAAAGGAAACAGACCCACCGACTCCAAGTGTTTGAAGGGCTGCCAAGCAGAAGGAGGAGGGAAACATTCAACAAATGTCCACATGTGTCGAGCACCATGGTATATGGTTAAAATATATCACTGGGTTCAGGTCCCACAATAGTCCAGGTGATAAGGATTCTGATCTTCATCTCAGAGATCAGAAAGCCAAGCTGATGAGGGATTCTAAATTGCCCAACTACTTAAGTGATGGAGCAGGGTCATCCACTTGTCTAGACTTCATGACCCATTACAGAGAAAGAGATTATTCTTTGTTGCTTTGGAAAGCAGAACTAGGACCTAATGTCACATACACCTATTTCAACTCAACAGAAGAACTTTCCTTGGAACTAGGCTATCTTGGGAGGCAGGGAGCTTACTTCCCCACTATACAGAGATCATGGCTGGTGACCATCAAGATGGGAGGCCACAGAAGTTTCATTTAACCAGTGAGATGTGGGCACTGGATCCATCAACTTCCTGGGCTAGATGTTCCCAAACGCCAAGCACTTGAGGCTCCTTCTACCAATATCTACACATCCAAAGAAGTCGCTGATTTGTTTGAATGTTGGCAGGGTGTTAAATACTACTCTGGGATGTCTCGGTCTTTCTGCAAACCATATTCTTTCTCTAGCCTTTTATAGGGGTCACATGAAATACAGGAGGAATCAAAACAACTATTTCCAGATGGACCTGACTAGTTGAATTACTTGAAAAAACATGTCACTGGATGGCTGACAAGCTTCTGGAGAGCAAGAAAACTCATTCCATAAGTCTATCAGTACCACCTTGGAAGGAGATGAAACGGCCTTCCTGCAAAGAAACATGTTAAAACGTGATTTGGGTATCAGCATGCTGTTTAGCAAAGGACTATGAGATTAATCTTCTCTTTTGTCAGTAGATATTACCACTGACTCTGGGATAACACATGGATACTGTTTTACCTGATCCTGTAGCATCTTTATTTAACTACCCTTTAAGCAATAAACTCCTGCCTGAGAGTTCCTGGTAACACTGACATGGGACACAAAGATGTGAACGACTCATATCATCTCTGCTTCACTGGGTGATCAAATCCACAGTCCCTAAGTATGTGTATGATACTTCAAAAGGCAGAAATGAGTCCTTCAGAGCCTGCTTTTTGTGTGTGTTGTTCACATAACACAGGGCGGGCACACATCACAGGGGCAGCTCAGAAAACTACCATTCATTTAGAATAATTCTTCATTGACAATTACACACATAAAGATAACAAAGGCTATGATTTTGCTATCTCCTGTTCTGAAAGGACTGCAAGGTCCCAGTTGCTAGACAGTCTAACATCATCTCACTACAGACCTTAGAAGATCCAACAGAAGTGTGCGCAGAACCCTAGATGGAAAAGCCAACGCAGACCTAGCTCTCTCCTCAGCAACTCTTGCTTTTCCTAAGGCCGCTTTCATGGAGGACAAAGATATGGCTATACCTCTCTCCTGATAATCCCTAGGCTCACAAGTGTTGATAATGGCAGTTACCTGCACATTCCTGTAACCAGGACACTCAGGGCCAGCCTTGGGGTCCTCATAATCAGCCACCTCAGACATACAAGCTATCCTCTGATGTAGATAAAATAAAGATTCTATTCACCTTCTCCATTGAATATCTGTAACACCAAAATATAATCAAATAAAAATATATATATCTAAGCACCTTAATCTTCAAAAGCTCATCACTCCTCAAACATAATTCACACGGGTTTTTATAAACCATCAAAATCTTCTTAGTGCATTGTTATTTCAATACATCCTTCTGTTCAGATTCAGGAGATACAGAATGTCCCTAAGCTTCAGGATGGCCAGAGAGACTCCACTTGGTGGATTAATGTGTACTCATTCTTGTTTAACCCCAAGTAGCCACTAACTTTCCTCTTTTCTCCCCCCCCCCACAAATGAAAATGAAGTTGTTCCCTCTTGCCTGGCAAAGGTATAACATCCAAACATACTAGAAAACAAAACTCTTTTCCCACTTGAATTCTTATTGAGATCTACCTGGTAGTTATAATAATTGTCTTCATCATGGAAACTGTCTTAAGCCAGTTTTGCATGTACTTAGCGCTACAGATGAAATAGATATGCAGAACAGATTTCAAGCTCTGGTCGTGTTAGGTAAACAATATTTACGAACCCTAGTTCCTGCTTTATCCCTTCCCTCTCTTCTCCAATAGACATAACCATTTCATTCTCCTACAAGGCCCAAGGAGCCCAGGGCAGATACTATTGGCCTTGACCATTCTTGAGCTGATGCAAACTTACAACATGAGTCCAAGCATCCTTCTTGATCCTGCAATGTTGATGCCAGTTACCCAAAGTGCAGAGAGCAAAGAACAGACATATCTCTTGAAGACAGATAGGACAGCTAGCATTGTACATTGTCATCTGGTTCTGCCAGCCAGCCAGAGGAATAATGTCGGAAGAATAATAATTCCCAGCAGGTGATCAGTAATTGCTACTTGCCTCCACGCTCCCATCTTTCAGATGAGAAAATGATGCCCAAAGTCCCATTAACTGCCAACAGTGTCAGAATCCAAGCTATCTCTCTGCCTCCACAACCCAGTCAGTCATTCTCCACTCTAGGAGCACGCTCTTTGATTCTTTATATAAATTTGAGTTCTGGTTAATCTCCATCAGAGCCTCGGAGAATGGTTGTGAGGCTTGTGATTTGCACAAAGGAGCCAGGCTGAGGGGCAGGAAGCAGCTAAAAACCAGTCTGCATTCTGCCTAGGAAGTCATGTCTCCTTCCTGGGGCGGGGTGTGAGTTCCTTGGGTCTGCTATAACTGATTATTGCAAACAGACTTAACAGAAATGCATCCTCATAGTTCTAGAGGCTAGAAGTCCTGCATCTAGGTATTGGAAAAATTACTTTCTAAAGTTCATAGGAGAATCTGTCCCAGGACGCTCTCCTAGTTTGTGATGGCTTGGCGTTTCTTGGCTTATAGATACACCATTCCAGTCTGCTTCCATTCTCTGTCTTTATTCCTCTGTGTTTTTCTGTGTGTGTGTGTGTGTGTGTGTGTGTGTGTGTGTGTGTGTGTGTGGTGTGTTACTGGCATTAAACTCAGGGGCATTCTACCTCTGAGCTACACTCTCAGATCTTTTTATTATTTTTGTTTTGAAACAGGGTCTCACTAAGTTGCTGGAAGTCTTGCTAAATTACTAAATCTGGTCTTGAACCTGTAAATCCTCTTGTCTCAGCTTCCCAAGTACTCTGATTATAGGTGTGTACCACCATGTCCAGCTTCTCCATTTCTCTTCTTTCTATAAGAACATTCATCATTGGATATAGGGCCCAACTGGGTCATCCAGGATGATCTCATCTCTGGATCCTCAATTATCCCTACAAAGACCTTTTTCCAAGTAAGACCACATGCACAGACACAGAGGGTTAGGATGACCACATATCTTTTTAATTTTATATATTTATTTTTGCAGTACTGGCATTCTACCTCTGAGCTACACGCTCAGCCCTATTTTTCAGTCTTTTATTTTTTGAAACAGGGTCTCACTGAGTTGCGAAGGGCCTCGCTAAGTAGCGAGGCTGTCTGCAAGCTGCAATCCTCCAGTCTCCGCTTCCTGAATGCTGGGATTACAAGCCTGCACCACCATACCTGGCCTGCACTCATCTTTTTGAGGTTACCATTTCACACTAGACTTTCTGGAGGAAAAGCAGCTTTTTCAACTGTTCTACCCAAAGAGGACATGGTTTTCTCTTTAGCACAAAGGCACCTGTGGGCTAAGGGGGCCTTGATCTTCTTGGTGAGTTGCCCTATTTCTGCTCTCCCTCAGTCTATGCATTTCACCCATCCTTTTTCTCCATGCTATCAAGGCATTTATCCTATGATGGGCCCCTGTTAGCCTTCTCAGCCCCTGCTGCCTCTGTGATGCATAGAGCCTGGTGACAATAGAAGGTGCTCAGGATCTGAGATTAGGTTGCCGGCAGGATTCTATGGAGGAAGACAAGACAGGTGTGGAGGACACAGGCTATAACTGACGAGAGGCAGTGATGGGTGGTACAAGCAGAAGCCCAAGTAAGCAAGATGCATCTAGGAGAGCTGCCAATGGGCCCAAAGCTCCAAGCAGCAAAAATAGAGTGGTAGCCATGTTACAAATAGAGTGGTAGTCATGTGGGAGGTGGTAGGAAGTGTAAGGAGAGAAGAGGCAGTTGTCAGACATCCAGGCACTAAGTTGAGTCTTACACGGGGGACTTAACAAGGCACTCTCTCAGGATAACACACTCAACGATCAACGTTAGGGACAGACCCAGCCATAAAAGTGACATGCTGTAGTATCCTACAATGTAGTCCACAGTCTGTTGAATTTCTCCTGTTAATGGCCAAGGTTCGATACTACACTGTTCCACCCAAAGAGGACATGTTTTCCCTTCAGCATAAATGCTAAGGGGGCCCCCAGGAGCCCCTTTGGAGGGGTGGTAGTAGTGCAAGGCAGGAGCCTGGCAGGGCCTCTCTGCTCAGCCCCTTGACAGGCTCAAGTGCCCGGTCCCTCCTGACTAGCACTCCACAGTTGCACTTGATTTCTAGATCTATCCTTGGCAGGTATGACCCAGTCCTCCACATTTCCCTGCCCAGCCCCCTTGATTCTCTTTCATTCATTACCGCCCCAGACCCTGGCCTGAGCCTAGAGTTCAACTCCCCAGGGCAGACAGTAGAAGAGGCAAGAGCGAACTGACAAAGTATATGAGTTTTCCTTGGAAAATTTCCAGTGCAACTATAGCAAGAAGCAAACAGAACCTCATGGTGATTTTATTTTTGGACTCTGTGCCGCCAGTTTAAATGAGTCAGAATAGATGTTCAAAGACTTTCTAAGAATGCTCATGTGCGAAAAGGCTTGCCCGGGTTGATTTCAGAAAGCAAACCTAAATTCCATTCCAGGAATTGTATAGCCTCACAACTTCTTCAGCTTCTAAATAAAAATCCCTAGGAATCTAATAATAAAGCCTAGATGGTGCACATGTTTTTACAGTGTTTATATTTAGCGAACATTTTCCACTCCGAAATGATTTCCTGCCAAGAATATCACATTCCGATACATCCCGCCATGTGATTCTTGATGCTCACTTTATTGTTCCCCCAATCATCACGGCCATAGAATTTGGAGTTTACGATGGAAACATGAGGAGCGAATTCAGTATTTTGTCTTCAGTCTGTCTCGAGATTAAGGGTATTTATTGAGGGCCTACTGTAGATAGTAAATTAAGCCAGATGAAAACAAGGCTGACCCTAATGGCAAGTGATGGGCTTGTTTAGAATTACTAAGAGACATGCCCGGAGAGGAAGCAGGCATTTGACATCAGTGATAAATACCTACTCAGGTCAGATCACCTAGAAACAGGAAGTAGTGTTGTTATTGTACAGAGACATCAGCAATTCTTTTATAAAGAAATCCAGCAGTGATGCATGCAGTGATGTAAAGAAGGATGAGAATAAAGGGAAGGAGAGGAATCAGACCTTTCACTCAGCAAATAATGGGCATGATTTGGCAGCAGTGAAAATTGAGGAAGAGCCACGGAGAGCTAACTGGAAAGACACTAGACTTGCTCTGTATTTGAATCTCCATCTTCATTCCTGTGAATTCCTATGAGTCTGCTTCCTCATCTGCGAAACAGGAGTTATTGGTATCTATGTCACCAAGTTAGTATGAGGAATAAATGAGATCACAGATGGCACAGAGTAGTCACTAGATTTACATGCCGTGGTGTCTGGAGAGATGGATCCTGGAGACGCTTCAGGAAGAAGATCGTTCTGTCTTGCTGACTTTCAAACATTCTTAGTTGCAACAAGATGCCTTTCCTTCCATGATATATGGTCATGGAGGGAAAGGAATTGGCTGGAAGGATGTTAATCTGCTCACGCAATCACTGCGAAGGTTGAAGAGGCAGGCTTGAAAAACAGGCAGGACTAGAAGACTTAGCAATTGATGGTAGTCGAAACCAAGCCAGGATTCATATATCCAGTGAGACCACCACCCTTCTGAAAACTACAGGGCCAGGCCTGGCATGGCTGCCACTGCCTGTCACTGGAAACCAGAAAGACTCACCACTGCTCCCCAGGACAGATGTTCCATCATCTCTGCTTTTTTTTTTTTTTTTTTTTTTTTTGGTGGTGGTACTGGGGTTCCTGGAAGCCCTTCTACCTCTGGGCTACACTCCCAGACCTATTTTTACATTTTTTTAAAATTTGGAAACAGGATCTCCTAGGCCAGTGTGCGTGGCTGGCTTTGAACCTGCGCGATCTCTGCTTCTTCATGTCTATCCCTCATGCCTGACTGCAAGTCTGGGAGAGGTTGGCCAAGCCTCGGTTAGTATCTGTAGCTCTCACCAAGCTGCAAGCAAGAATCTATTTGTTTGTTTGTTTGTTTGTTTTCTATAATTAGGGGTTGTCTTAGTCCATTTTTTATGCTACAACAAAACACCTATGGGTGGTTAATTTATAAGAAACAGAATCGCTCACATTTCTTGAGGCTGGGAAGTGAGTCTAAGATTAAGGCACCAGAATTGGTGGGTGGTAAAGGCCTTCTTGCTGCATCCTTACATGGCAGAAGGGAAAAAAGAACCTAGAACACTCCCTCAAATTCTCCTCTAAGGTCACTAATCTATATCTCAGCCACTTCTCCAAAGGCTGCACCTCTTAGTACTATTTCATTAGCGATCACGTTTTAACACAGGAATTGGAGAAGGGACACATTCGTACCATGGCAGAGGTAGATGCTATCTATACCTCACCAAAACTCATAAATAAGGGTTTCCTCAAACTTGGAAATAGATTAAAAAGCTGGGCAGCCATAAAAATGACATATTTCCATTACTATTACTGGCTGGTAGGGACAGAGAAGGAAAAGATTAAAGCCCAGAGCCAGGGAGAATATGGTTCTATTTTCAAAACTTGAGAATAATAAACTGATTCGAATAGCTTCACTGAGATATAATTTATATACCATAAAGTGACTGTTCAATGGTTAGCATATTTGAGTGGTACAACCATCACCAAATCTAAATACAGGATTATTTTTATCACCACAAAAGGAAACATTATAACATTAGTAGTAACTTCCTGCCCCACCACACTCAGCTCTAGAAACCACCCATCTATCTCTCTTTCTAGACTTACTTATTCTGTACATTTCAAATAAATGGGATCATACAATAGATAAGCTTTTGTGATTTGCTTCTTTCATTTAACAATACTTTTGAGCATTATGAGCACATTGTAGCACGCCAGTACCTCACCTTTTATAGCTAAATAGTATTTTATTGTATGACTATCCCACATATTCTTTATCCATCCATCTACTGATGGACATTTGTATTGTTTCTGCTTTGGGGCTATTACAGGTAATGGGCTATGTACTTTTGTGGACAAATTTTTGTGTAGACATAAGTTTTCATTTTCTTGGAAAGATACATAGTAGTAGAATTGCCGGGTCTTTTGGAAAGTCTATTTTTAGCATTTTGAAGAACTGCCAAACTGTTTTTCAAAGTGACTGCACCATTTTATGTTCCCACCAGTGACATGTGAGTGTTGCTGTTTCTCCACATCCTTGCCAAACTTGCCCTTGTCTGTATTTTTATTATAGCCATCTTACTGTACGTCCATGATAAACTGACTTTGAAGCTTCATAATTCGCCATAGTGGTGAGGATCCAAGAAAAACTGCCCTGAATGCAGTTAGCTTCTATCGTCATTATCATCATCGAGGTGGTAGAACAAAAATATAAAATAGTTTTTTTTCTAAAATATTGCAAAAAAAAACCCTTTTATAAATACCTTTCTTACATCTTGGACAGAACTCTTAGCTTTCCAGATATTTTCTGAAAAGGTATTAAAATATCAAGCCGGTTAAACATTTCTATCTCACATGTGATTTAAATCTCCTCTCCTCCCCTTCCCTCCTTCACAAGTCTGATTCTTTATTGGAAAGACTGAAAGTGAAAAGGGTGGGGTTATTCCTTCCCTTCTTTCTTACCCCAGTGGGACTGGTGACAGGGCAGAAGGACTGAGGAATCAGAGGAATTATAATGATACCATCATTGTTTGTAAAAATCCATTCAATTAATTCAATTCCCGTATGGGGCAGATACTTTATTATCTCTATTTTATGTGGCATGGAGAGGTTAAATAATCCATCTAGGTTGAGCAACTCACTTAAAGGCATACGGTTTACATATCAAAGATGGGATTGAAGCCCATCTGACAGCCTGGCTCCAAAAAGCTATGCTCTTAACTAAAAGGACAAGTGTCACCTGACTTAAGTGGCCAGCTCTCCCTCCTGTAACAGCCTTGGGAGGGAGCCAGCTCCAGCTGTGGCTGGCTCTTCTCAGCGTGTGGACAGAGAGCGATGTTTTGTCCTACTCATCATCCTCTGGAACCCCTCAGAGTGAGTGGTGTCCAAGGCAAAGATCACAGCTTTGGAACCGAAGCAGGAACACAGACACAGGAAGGCTCAAGAGCGCAGAGGCGCAAGCGCCCGGTGCTGTGAGGAAACTGAGGGAAGACAGCCTTTCCACAAGTTTGCTTCAGAGTAGGAAGTTTGCCTGCGAGCCAAGGAAGGTCCCTGAGAGGTGAGGATGATGCTGATAACATTCGAGAATGTAGGGTAGAAAACACAAGTAAAAGAAAATAGACAACAATTGTGAGATTAATCTCAAGTCGTTGAAGGAGAATATGCCAAGGGCACTTCATTTCACTCATCTGAAGGGAGGGCAACCACAATCTCAGATGATGCGCACGGCGCCTTGTCCTCTGTGGAGTTTATCCTTCAAGGACCAAGAAACTTTCCAAGGTTAAATTCTATGTATTATCATTGTTATTTTCCAGAAGGAGTTAGAAAATAGGGCCGAGGTCCTGGAAAACGCATTTAACTGACACACTGAATTCTCTTAACTCTCAGTAAGTGGTGTGGAGGATAAGAAGAGGGGAATGGGTTCGGCATGGTGGTACATACCTGTAATCCCAGTACTAGGGAGGCTGAGAAGGGAGGATCACAGGTTTGAAACCAGCCTCAGCAACTTACTTAGTGAGACCCCTGTTTCAAAATATAGAATAAAAAAAAGGTTGGGGTGTAGTTCAGAGGGAGAATGCTCCTGGGTGCAATCCCTAGTACAAAAAAAAAAAATCCAGTATGCTGCCTCTGAACCTTCTCCTCTCTTCTGCGAAGTACTAAGAACCACCCTTTGCTGATTTTACACATTTAATCAGATCCACGTCAATAATTTATACATTTGTATGAGCAAATTCACAGTCATGGTTCATCTATTTCAATCATCTACAGATTATATGCAGGGAGCAAACTCAGAGCCAGGAGCTGACTTAGCTGTGGCATTACGGGCTAAAAACTGGGGGGATTTGGAAGAAGCATGAATCTGAGGGCTTCACAGTTGGGAGCCTGCTATTTCTGAGCTCCTGATTCTTCTGTCCAGCTGGTAAATCCCCTGCCCGAGGCTGTCCCTTAGGAAGAACATCTGTTCCATCTTCCACCCTAAGCTCCTCCTCAAGCCAGTAATTCATAATTTATTACTCTAGACTCTAGACCCTTCCCTTCACCATTGCCCCAAAGATAGAAAGCTCCAGAGTGACTGAGTCCAAGACACGCGGGCCTGGCCAAGAGTCGTTGGTTTTGTTTGTTTGTTTGTTTGTTTGTTTGTTTGTTTGTTTTGCGGTAATAGGGATGGAACTCAAGGGCATTCTACCTCCAAGCTACAACCCCCGGCCCTATTTTTATTCTTTTTTTTTTTTTAAACAGGGTCTCGCTGAGTTTCAAAGGGCCTCACTAAGTAGCTGAGGCTGTCCGCAAACCAAGATCCTCCTGTCTCAGCCTCCCAAATACTGGGATTACAAGTGTGCGCCGCCATGCCCTGCTCACTAAGAGCTTTTCAGAAGTGACTAGTGTGAAATGAAGATAAGTGGGTCCTTGCCCAGTTATCTGGACAGCAGGAGACCCCTGAAATTTTGTGTAACCCTCAGCCAAGAGAAGAGGAGACTTCTAACAAAACAAAGATCAAATTTCCCCCCACAGGTGTAGAGGCTCAGAGAGGACTAATATTACTTTGCGAAATGAAAGAAAATGCATTTATTAAGATCATTAAGCTAATGTCTTGTGTAGATGAATTCTTTCTTTGGGGCTTCCCCCCTTTTTCGCAGTACTGAGGATTGATCCCAGAGTCATTCTACCTCCAAGTTACACCCCCAGCCCTACTTTGTATTTTTATTTTGAAACAGGGTCTCACTAAGTTGCAGAGGGCCTCACTAAGCTGAGGCTGACCACAACGTGCTGGAATCGCAGGTAAGTGCCACCATGCCCCTTGAATTATTTTTAGTCTATCATGTAGGCAAAGAATTTTTTCCCCTATGTAAGTGCTATGAAGCTCTTGGCCATCTATCCTCCTAAGTCACTTATAAATATTAAATTTATATAGTAAGGTTTATATTTGTTTTGTTTCTTTTCTTTTTTTTTTTTTTTTTTTTTTTTTTTTTTTTTTTTTTGGTGGGTCTGGGGACGGAACCCAGGGGCATTCGAACTCCGAGCTACAGCCCCTGCCCTATTTTTATTCTTTATTTTTTGAAACAGTCTCACTAAGTTACAGAGGGCCTCACTAAGTAGCTGAGGCTGTCCATGAACCACGATCCTCCAGTCTCCATCCCAAATGCTGGGATTACAAGCGTGCGCCACCACGCCCAGTTTATATTTGTTTCTTGAAACACAACCTTACCACAGAATCTTTCACACTAGCACCATCTCCCTTTCTTTTTGATAATTTTTGTTGTTGGTGGTGGGGGGGGGTTGTTTTGGTTTTTTTGCGGTACTGGGGATAGAATCCAGGGGCATTCTACCTCCAAGCTACACTCCCATCGCTATATTTTTATTCTTTATTTTGAAACAGTGTCTCACTAAGTTGCAAAGGGCCCCACTAAGTAGCTGTCTGCGAACCAGGATCCTCCTGTCTCAGCCTCCCGAATGCTGAGACTTCGCCCAATGATATTATTATTTTGATTTGAAGAAATAAACATAATTGAGGACTTCCGGGACAATGGCGACCGAGAAAAGTGGGGCTTAAGAGCCTCGCTAACAACCAATCTCCATTACCACAAAATCAGCGCCTTTCATAGCCAGAAAACACCATCACCAGAGAAACAAAAAAATCACCAGGCTCCAGAGAGAAAGCGGACTGAGAACAGAGCTCAGAGCCACAGAGGAGATACACTGGCCTCACACCCGAGGACGCAGCAGAAGCGCCATACTGCCAGCGGCAGCAGCGAGTTCACCGGACGGCTACAGCAAGCCGAGGTGAGCCGCTGCGGAACAGCCAGGTGGGATTTTTCAGCGCAGGGAACATCTAAAGCTCCCAGTGGCTGAGCTCAACACACGCTGCAAGAACTCAGAATGGAATTCAAAACCAAGAAGAAATAAGCCAGCCTCACGGCCGAGGGCGTAGCAGCAGCGCCATATTGCCACCGGCGGCAGCAGCAGCAAATTCAACGAGTCCAGTATAGCTACATCTGCGAACTCAAGAACAGTGAGTCAAATTGCGGGCCACAGAGGAGAAATCCCAGTACTGTACTTCCTGGGACTTGACCCAGTGGGGGAGGGGCGGTGGCAGAGATATCACACCATAGGAGAACGTGCAACCTGGCACCCCCCCATAGTTTAAAGCAGCCTCTATCGACTCCCTGGGTCGGAGACTCTGTGATACAACCCAGTAAAGGAGTAGTGGGGTCTGAGATACTACAGACTCGAGATCCAGAGCACCTTAAGTGAAGTCATAGTGACCCAAGGGAAGAACTGAGAGAAGGCACAAACTTCCGAAATCATGGGAAAGAGGAGTAATACTGGAGCAATGAATGCCCACAACCCCACAACATCAGAACCCGATAAAACAGAAAATCAGAGATTTCTAGAAGATCAAATCAGGAAAATAACTGTGGAAATAATAGAGGTGCTTCGAAAAGAACTCAGAGAGAGCCAAAAAGAGATAAAGGATGCAATTAATGAAGTAAAGGCCTCAATTCAAAGCACAAACAACCGATTAGACCACATGGAGAACAGAATCTCGCTCTTAGAAGATGATCATTCCAAAAATGAACGCATAGTTTCTAATCTAGAAAAAAATATCCGACAGCAGGAATCTGACATTGAAGAAATAGGGGCCCATTTTAAGAGAGCTAACCTAAGAATAATTGGAATAGAGGAGGGAAAAGAAAGTGATACCAAAGGGATCAACAATCTCTTCAAGGAAGTAATAGCAGAAAATTTTCCAAACATAGAGCAAGAGGTTGATACACAGATCCAGGAAACTTATAGAACTCCCTTTAGACAGGATCGGAGAAGAGGATCCCCACGCCACATAATTGTCAAAATGACCAATGTGGAAGCCAAGCAGAGAATCTTAAAGGCAACAAAAACAAAGGGCCAAGTGACCTTCAGAGGCAAACCAATTAGAATCACTCCAGACTTCCCAAACCAAGTCATGAGAGCCAGAAGGGCTTGGAGTAACATATTCCAAACTCTGAAAGAAAACAACTTCCAGCCAAAAATTTCCTACCCAGCAAAACTTTCTATCAAATTAGATGGGGAAATAAGAAGGTTCCACGACAAACAGAAACTGAAGGAATTTATGTCTTCAAACCCAGCGCTAGAGAAAATACTCAAAGAGATTAACTACAAAGAAGAAATAGGTAACACACACCAGAACCAGAGAAACAAGATTTTCCATCCAACAAACAACTAAGATTGGTTATCTGTGGAGATTCATTATTTATGTTAGTCTTTTACCTATCTCTAAATTGTATTGTTTGCTTTTATTGTTGTTAATTTTTAGGATTTCTAGTTGGAATATTAATATACCTTCAGATATAGCATTTGGAATTTTATCCCATTCTATTAGTAACTGTTAACTCTGTTTACATTGTCTTTGGATATACAATATTTTTTTTATTTTTTAGGGAGTTTGTATACTCTTCTGTTGCCTGTGCCATTGAAATCATATCCAAGAAATCACTGCCAATTTCAATGTTGTGAGGTTTTATGACCCAGATTTTCTTCTAAAAGTTTATAGTCTTAAGATTTATATTTAGGTCTTTTATCTATTTTTAGTTAATACTTGTATATGGGATTAGGTAAGGGTCCAATTTTATTATTTTCCATGTAATTATTATTTTTCAACAATATTTAGTTAAAAGATTATTATTTCCACCACCAAATGTTCGTGGAAACCTTGTCAAAAAGAACTTGATAATATAGGGAAGAATTTAGCTCTAGGCTTGTATTTAACTCCAAGGGTTTATATATCTGCCTTTAGAACAGTACTACACTGTTTCAATTATTATAGCTTTATATGGTTTGAAATCAGAAAATACATATCTTCTAGCTTTGTTCTTTTTCAAGATCGTTTTGGGTATCTAGAATCCATATTCCATATTAGGATAGATTTTTTTCTGAAAAATAAATATATAAATATATGATAGTTTCACCTAAAAAAATAGAAAAAATATTCTCTGGCAAGAAAGAATGCAAAAAGAAATATTGAAATGTTATCTTTAAGTCATCAAAAGCTTGGTATCAGACAAATGAAACTGTTATGTGAGATTATCATTTTTAATTTTGGATAAATTGCCATAATACTAGATGTCAACCACTAAGCCAAGCATGGGAAGGAGGGATGGGGAGAGAATGGGGTGGGGATCGGGTGGGGGCTGACTGGGCGATGTGTGCATGTACGTCTACAAAAGTTTGTATCCCACTATGATGTATGAATACAGTGCACCAATAAAATAAATTAAAAAAGAAATAAACATAATTATTCTCAGTGACTCTCAATTAGTCACTAAAACGAACAAGAGGGGATGTTCAAGTCTTACATTTGCCATAAACCAATAAAGCTATTTTGAAATAATGTACATTCATATGAACTTTGTCAAAAATTTTGCCATGGTTCAATATCATTTTAAGATACTTTCTATTTTCATAATACTGGGGATTAAGCCCAGAACATCACACATGCTAGACAAATATTTCACTACTGAACTCCATCCCCACCAATTTTTATTTTACTGTGAGATAGGATATCTCTCGCTCAGTTGCCAATGCTGGCCTTGAACTTAAGATCCTCCTCCTGCCTCAGCCCCTCAAGTAGCTACACTACCACACCTGGTCATTTTAGAGCATTTTCAAGACACAATGCAATTACTATAAAAACATATTTCCTGAAATACATCAGGTATGTAAAAAATATTTTTAATGAACAAGAACCACTCTATGATTTTATGTATTGAACACTTATTCAGAAAAGTCCTTTTTAGTCACAACACAAACACAAATTGCCAAACTGAAATTGTTTCTGTCAGATAAAGACTGAAAAATATTTTTATGCTAAGTTATATTATGCTGAATACTCTTTACTAGGAATCTTGACATGAATACCTACAATGCTACAAAAGAAAACTAAACATTATATATGTGTACATTTGAATTTTTAAATTAAGACACATGAGAAATATTATTAGGAAGCAGTAAAAGATATTCATTATCATGTCCAGGGATTTATTTTGTAAATGTAAAATGCTGCAGGTCATCTTGTTGTTTCCAACTATCAACTTTAGATCCTAAGTTTATGTTTTCTCTTAAAATGTAATACTTAGTACAACATCTTCTTTTAAACATTCCCTCTTTCCCAGGTATAAAAACCCCATTTTACCTTTGATTTTCATGTCTATGTCTGCCATATGTAGTATCTCATACTTTATTTTTGTTATAATTCCAGTCATGTTATTGACTTAATACATTTTTGCCAGCTACACTAATGTTTTGATTTTCCAGCGAAGGAATCATTTTATTTGGTGTTAAAATGCAAAGTCTGAAAGCATAAGATGGGGGAGTGGAGAAAAAAGAAATAGAGAGATCGTATATCTGCTTTCCTGGATTAAAGGACTCTGAGCCTCAAAGAACCTCTTAGGTGAGATGTAGCAGCCAGCAAACACTTTCAAATAAGTATTTGGTGAGAATGCCAAGAACATTTTATTAAAAAGTTTTAGGAAATACAAATGGCAAATAAATGTATGAAAAAATGCTCAACATCATTAGCTATCAGAGACATACAAATCAAACTACCCTGAACCAGGGCATGGAGGTTCATGCTTGTAAGCCCAGCATTTGAGAAGCTGAGACAAGAGGATCACGGTTCGCAGACAGTCTCAGCTACTACTTAGTGAGGCCCTTTGCAACTCAGTGAGACCCTGTTTCAAAATAAAGAATAAAAAAAAAAATAGGCCTTGGGGTGTAGCTTGAAGGTAGAATGCCCCTGGGTTCCATCCCCAGTACTGCAAAAATAAATAAATAAATAAACAAACAAGCAAACAAACAAACTACCCTGAGATTTCATCTAACCCCAATTAGAATGGCAATCATTAAAAACACAACCACAAATGCTGGTGAGGATGTGGAGAAGTGTGAACTCTAATACATTGTTGGATGGATTACAAATTAGTGCCAACCACTTTGGAAAACAGTGTGGTGGATCCTCAGAAGAATGAGAATGAACCTACCATATGACCCAGCTACACCACTCCTGGGTGTCTACCCAATATTGGAAACCAGCCGGGCATGGTGGCAAATGTTTGTAATCTCAGCACTTGGGAGGCTGAGACAGGAGGATCATACAGGTTCGAAGCCAGCCTCAGCTACTTAGTGATGCTCTCAGTAACTTAGTGATACCCTGTTTCCAAATAAAGTATAAAATAGGTCTGGGAGTATAGCCTGGAGGTAGAAAGCCCCTGGGCTCCATCCCCGGTACCACACACACACACACACACACACACACACACACACACAAAGATTGGAAACCAAACTTTGAAACTAATGCATGTATATCTATGTTCATAGCTACACAACTCACAATTGCCAAACTATGGAACCAGCAGAGATGTCCATCAACAAACGAATGGATTATAAAACCATGGGATACGAACACAGTGGAATTTTACTCAGCTATAAAGAAGAACAAAATTGTCATTTCCAGAGAAATGGATGGAACTGGAGGACATTATACTAAGTGAGGCCCTCGGCAGCATAGCAAGACCCTCTTTCAAAATAGAAAATCAAAGAAGAACTGGAGGTGTAGCTCAGAAATAGAAGGACCCTGGATTCAATC
Source organism: Muscardinus avellanarius (assembly GCF_963383645.1). Lineage (NCBI taxonomy): Eukaryota > Metazoa > Chordata > Mammalia > Rodentia > Gliridae > Muscardinus > Muscardinus avellanarius. Next base: position 26,025,751 of record NC_137799.1, read on the forward strand.
CCTGTACAAAAAAAGAAAAAGAAGCCGGGCGTGGTGGCGCACGCTTGTAATCCCCGCGCTTGGGAGGCGGAGGTGGGAGGATCGTGCAGGTTCGAAGCCAGTCTCAAAAAGTGAAAAGTCGGATGCTCTCCCTAATATGTAGAAGCCAGGGAGAAAATGGAACATAGGCGGGACTCCAGACAAAGGAGAAGAAACCTTAGATGAGAAGGAGACCTAACTGAGGAAGATGGGAAGCGGGAAGAGGAAACACTTCAGTGGACATGATGTACATACACAAACTTATCAAAGTCAATCACTGAGCTGAGCATGGGAAGGAGGAGAAGAAGGGGGAATGGGGCAGGAGCTGGGGGAGGGCTCAAGGCGCACAAGAGGTATGGTTACAGTGCATCAATAAAAAAAAGAGTCAAATAGCAGGAGGCGGTTTCTGTTTGTGATTTATACTGTCTGACTGTCCACTGCACTGGTACCAGAAAGGAAGGACCAGTTACACCGCTAACAGCTGTGCTCTCAGTTCAACCACATCCTTGATTCCTGAGGTGCCACAATTATAACACTTGGCCAGTTCAGTGGGTGCAAATGGCATCTTGTTGTGGGTTCAATGTGATCATCCTTGTGAATTGTTTGTTGGTGACTTTTGTCCATTTTTCTACTGGGCTGTTTATCTTTCTGCTACTGATTTTTAAGCGTGACCTACCCCTTCACGTCCTCTGTGCACAATCAAGGTGTCATCTTTAACTGCTTCAGTTTTGATTGTGCTACTTTTAGTGCATGAAATTTTAAAGTTTTATATAGTCAACTAATAAATATTCATATATTTATATGCATGTAGCATTAAATTTTATAATGTTTCTCCTTTTCCTTTTGGTACAATGAAAGACATTTGTCTACTGTCTGACTTTCAAGTGTAAATCTCAACTCCTGGGACTGCACATCCCCTTCTCTCCTGTTTGCCCAGACTTGTAGCACAGTGCGAGGCACGGCAGAAAGATCCGTTAAATGTTACTGAGTTAAAAAACAAAAAAAAAGTGGACCAACAAATGGCTCCACCACGGGATGCATTCCCACCAACTGTTCTGCCCTGCGTTGACTCTGCCAGGTCCAAGTGGATCCACAGACATGACCGGGTGGAGGTGGAGGTGGAGGTGGAGGTGGAGGTGGAGGTGGGGAGGGGAGGGGAGGGGAGAAGTGACACAAAGCATTTTCCAAGAACTTTCTTTCCTGCCTCAAAAAATAGCACACATGTAGCTGGACATGGTGGCGCGCACCTGCAATCCCATTACTCGGGAAGCTGAGACAAGACGACCATAGGTGCCTGGAGAGCCTCAGTGAGGCCCTCGGCAGCATAGCAAGACCCTCTTTCAAAATAAAAAATCAAAGAAGAACTGGAGGTGTAGCTCAGAAATAGAAGGACCCTGGATTCAATCCCTGTACAAAAAAAGAAAAAGAAGCCGGGCGTGGTGGCGCACGCTTGAAATCCCCGCGCTTGGGAGGCTGAGACGGGAGGGTCGCGCAGGTTCGAAGCCAGCCACGCTGGCTTAAGAGACCCTGTTTCCAAATTCAAAAGCATAAAAAATAGGTCTGGGAGTGTAACCCGGAGGTAGAAGGGTTTCCAGGAACCCCAGTACCACCAAATAAATAAATAAATAAATAAATAAATAACAAAGAAAAAAAAGAAAAAGAATAGCACACATACAGGTAAAGGATAAGGCCACTTGAGAGGGCAGGCTATACACTATGATCTCAGGGAATAGATGGTAAGAGAAACCTGAATTATCTTTAACCATATTTCAGCTGAAAAATGGCCTTTTATATAATTATGCGCTCTGTTTTATGAGACAGAGACACTGTGTAGTCTCACATCGCAGGACTGTGCCTTAATATCCCTTTCTGCTTTTAAGCCCTAAATCCAGGATGTTTGACCTTTACTAATGTGCACTTCACAGCAGATGTGTGTGTGTGTGTAATTTACAACCAAAGGCCAGCAGAAACTAATAGTGATGCAATATCTTTGTGGCCACAGGTATGAAAGACACAGGGAATCCATCATAATTAGCACAGTAAAATGAAAGGTAATCAAGCTGGGGTTCCAAAAGAGCACATTCGTTTGAATGAAGATAAGTGGCAATCTGGGATCCTTTGGAAAGGGCCAGCTGGAAATTTATAGCTGTAAGGGAAGTGTTTACCGAGTAAATGAACAAAACAGCTAAGAGAATCCTTAAGATATAGTTAATTAGATAATTTTCTACACTCCCAAGGACTACAAACACATATGCTTCCATTTAGAGTGCTGATACGCTAATTTATTAAAATGTGACCTATTCCTGAAGGCAGAAGAAATACTGATAAGTAACATTTTCTGAACCTTAAGTTATTTGATGGCATTAATGACTTTTGCTTTGATACTTATGAAATAATTTAGTAGGTAATTCATTCGCCCCATAGAATATTTGAATGGTAGGAAAAAAAAAAAGAATACGGCACAGAGCACATTGGGCTTTCTCCTTGTCTTCTTACCCATCCCAGTTGGGCTCCCCTCTACACCAAGAAAACACTGTTACTTCTTTGCTATGCAGAGACATTACAGTAATGTCCTATGCATATTTAGCCATATTTATATATCATCTTTTATTTCCCCATATTAATTTGCAATTTCTTTTATTAACTCTGTCTTGGGGAACCATTCCATACCACACTATAGAGAACTGCTTCTCTCTTAATGTCTAGGGATTACCCCCACTATGCTATAATTTTGCTTAACCAGTCCCTATTGACAGATGTGTCAGATTGAATCTAGTAGATGAGCCTGGGGCAGACTCCTACATAAGTGATTTATTGACAAGTGCTTTCGAGAGAATCCTATACAAAGGCCAAAAAGAAAAGGTGGGCTGGGGAAGAAGCCAAGCATGGATGTGGTTCTTAGTAGCATTAGCACTAAGCCTCAACTTTGCTCCATTTCATGGGGAACTCCAGAACGTGTGTCTAAAAGGATATCAGCATCAGCTGCACACTTGATGTAGTATCCAGTGCAGCGCTTCACCTCCAACCCCATTCTTGGACCAGTGCATCTATCTCCATCCAGAGTGCTGGCTGCTAAAGACTTAGAACTCACCCTTTTCCAGAGAGTCATCCTCAATTGACAAGGATGCTGTTTACAGATGGCAGGGAGCCGAAGAGGCCAATGACTTTGGTTATTGGACTTTATAAGAAAATTTACAACATTTTAATAATCAGGTGTGTTATTTTATTCTGTCACCATTACTCTTTTTAATGTTATCTCCATTTTGTATCCTTTCCCAAGTATCTAGGATTATAAAGAAATCCTTCAGTGATTTAAAAAAAATGTTTAGGGCTTTAGTATTTACATTTAAATATTTGATCCAGCTGGAATTCATCATGGTATGAGGATAAAGTAAGGTTCCAACTTTTAAAAATATTTTTTCCAGATGGCATTCCACTTGTCCTAATGCTGTACATTAATTAGTTATTTGTTCACAAAAAGAAAATGGGGACTTTATAAAGAGTAAGTTTTGTAAGTATTTGGGTACGTTTCCAGACTTTCTTCTTTTTGATTGATCTCTTGTCTAAGTTTGCCTCAGAACTTTACAGTTTAAATTGCAGTGGTTGTAACCTTTGATTATTTTGTGGTACTGGGAATTGAACCCAGGGGTGTTCTATTTCTGAGCTACACCCCATCCCTGTTTTATTTTTTAGTTTGAAACAGGGTCTCACTAAGTTGCTGAGGCTGTTCTCAAACCTGTGATCCTCCTGTTTCAGCCTCCCAAATCCTGGGATTACAGGCCTATAACACCATGTCCAGCCGGTTGCACATTTTAATTTGTAAAGAGCTAGTCAATATTGGTATTCTTCTTTAGAACCTTCCTATGCACTTTGGCAGATTTAGTTTTGTTTATACACTTGAGGAATCTTGAGTATTTCTTTTGGTATAACTTTAAATTTATTTATTAATTTAGGATGAATGGATATCTGATAAAATTGAGATTCCTTTCCAAGCATAGTAGTATTTATGTGGCTTAATTTTTACATCTGTTAATAGTATTTGAAAAATTTTTCATACATATCTTAAGTAATTTTGTTAAGTTTATTTATAGATATTTATTTCTATGTAACTATCATAAATAATGTCTTTTTAAAATTATAGTTCATAGCTAGTTTTTTCTAGATTTCTCCATCTAGTTCTCTAAATAAATTTGTATAAATGGACTGGAATTTTCCTGAATTCTATGATACACAAAAATATTTTCTTGGATACCAATATTTTTAGGTAAATATGTATAAGACAGAAATGCTCATGTTCTTTATTCTAATTAAGAAAGAAAAGTTCGGCTGGGCGTGGTGGTGCACGCTTGCAATCCCAGCATTTGGAAGGCTGAGACCAGAGGATCATGGTTCGCGGACAGCCTCAGCTACTACTTAGTGAGGCCCTCTGCAACTCAGTGAGACCCTGTTTCAAAATAAAGAATTAAAAATAGGGCAGGGGTAGTAGCTCGGAGATCGAATGCCCCTGGGTTCCATCCCCAGACCCGCCAAAAATAAAAAAAGAAAGAAAGAAAAGTTCTAAAGTATTCATCTAAGCTTTATGTTCTAAATTGTATATAACTTCTAGTATACAAATTCTTTGTATTTTAAAGAAAGTTACATGAACTCATTCATTTATTTAGTCAAAACCATAATTCTACAGATTTAAAAGCTCAATTAACCACAGGTAGAATAAACATAAAGAAAACCAGGCAAAAACATATCACAATCAGACTGGCAAAACCAGTAATACAAAGAAAACCTTGAAACAATTTAAAAAGACACATTATATACCAAGGAACACAGATAGGACTGGCATTTCATTAGAAACTATGAAAAAGACAGTGATATTCACTTTTATAATTACTGAAAAAATTCATTCTGGAATTTTTCAATGTTGAAAATGTCATTCAAAAATGAACATAAAAGCCGGGCGTGGTGGCGCACGCTTGTAATCCCCACGCTTGGGAGGCTGAGACAGGAGGATCGCACGGGTTCGAAGCCAGCCTCAGCTACCTGGTGAGGCTCTCGGCAACTTAGTGAGACCCTGTTTCCAAATAAAATAGAAGATAGGTCTGCGAGTATAGCCCGGAGGTAGAAAAGACCCTGGGTTCCACCCCCAGTACCAGACACACACACACACACAAAAAAAAAACTATTGGTTGATGCAAAAGAAAACAGGAAAAGAAAAAAATAAAGAACTTATATTCCACTGGAAACAAAGGTGTCAGATTTACACCAAATCAAACTGATACTGCATCAAACACTGACAACTTACGCCAATAAAAAGCAGATATTGTTTCATTTAATTAAGGAAAAAAACAAGAACCAATTTTATGTCGTTTACCAAAATTCCTATTTTATATATAAAGACGGAGACACATTAGGTAAAATAATGAAAAAGATATAATCTAAAAGCACCAAAGAAATCTGCAGTGGCTCTATTAGTATCAGAAAAAAGGAGACTTAAAAAAAAAGAAATATTACCAGGGAGAAAGAGGGAACAGTTCATAAAGATAAAGAAATAAATTCAACAAAAGAGTATAACAATATTGAACGTGTATGCGCCAAATTACAGAGTTCCAAAGAACATGAACCTGAAACTTACCAAAACAAAGGGAGAAATAGACACATCCACAATTGTAACTGGTGATCCCAATACTCCCCTTCCAATAACTAATACAATAATTAAACAAAATCAATAAGGATGTAGAATACCAAAACAATATTATCAACCACCTTTATCTAAGTAACTTTTATAGGACACACAGCTCAGTATTGGCAGAACACACATTCTTTTCAAGTGTACATAAAACATTAGCTAGAATACTGCAATGTAGTCCATAAAATATGTCTGGATAAATTTAAGGGCTGCAATTTGACCACAGTGGAATTAAACTAGAAATCAATGTTAGAAGACTATCTTAAAAAGAATCCAAATATCTGTAAATTAAGTAATATGTTCGTAAATAACGACCAAGTTAAAATGTAATCACAAAGTAGAAAATATTTAAAACTGAAGGCAAATAAAAGTGTAGCGTATCAAAATTTGTAAGAGGCAACCAAAGTAAATTAGAAAAATTATATCATAAAATATCGGTATTAGAGAAGATATGTTTAAAATCAATTATCTAAGCTTCTATCTTATGGGAACTGAAAAAAATCAAATTAAACCTAAAGTGAGCAGAAGAAAGGAATAATAAGAGTAAGACATCAGTAAAAAAAAATCATCATCATCATCATCAACAGCCGAGTGTAATGGCTCACACTTGTAATCCCAGCGCTTGAGAGGCTGAGACAAGAGGATCACCCAGGTTCAAAGCCAGACTCAGTAACTTAGTGAGACCCTGTTTCCAAATAAAATATAAATTAAGTCTGGGAGTATAACCCAGAGATAGAAAAACCCCTGGGTTCCACCCACAAAAACAATAATAACAATAACAATAATAATAATATCAGGGACAAGGTAAAGATGTCCTTTTTTTTTTTTTTTTTTTTTTTTGGTGGTACTGAATATAGAACCAGGGTCTCACTAAGCGGCTGAGAGCCTCACTAAGTATCTGAGGCTGGCTTCGAAGCTGTGCGGTCCTCCTGTCTCAGACTCCCAACAACAGAGATTACAAGCGTGCGCCACCACGCCAGGCTTAGATGTCTGTTCTTACCACCAGTATTTACTGGTTTACTGGAGGCTTAATAATAGTACAAAGTAAAGAAGGAAAAGGTAGAGATAAGAAAAGAAAAATTCAAAAATTAATCTGTTTATGTAGAAAGTCCTGCGGAATGTTTTATTAGTTGTAGAAGTTTTACTCAGCAGGAAAATTGATGGAACTGGAGAACATCCTGCTAGGTGAGATAACTTAGAAAATCAAGGGCCACGGGTTTTCTCTCATATGTGGAAGCCAGAGAGAAAAAAAAAAAAAGGAAAGAAAAAGGACCTCATGAAAATTAGGAGAAAAACCAGCAGAGTACTAGAAAAGGATTGGCAGAGGGAAAAGAGAGGAAGGGAAAGGAAGAAGATATCGCAAAGGAAACAGCCCAAATAACATTATATGCATGTATGAATGTAACACTGTGGACCTCACTAACATGTACATGACAATGCACCAATAAAATTTTAAAATCCTTATTAGCACAATAAATAAGGTTAGCAAAATCTCAAGACAAAGTAAAATACAAAAAGCAACTGGATATCGGTGTAATAACAAGAATATATGCCACGTATAAAAATTAAAAATTTAAATTTAAATGGAATTTAGAAACTATGCAATGATAGCGCTGCACATTTTGTGACTATATGAAAAACATCCACATGCACTTTAATAAGGCAAATATTATGATATGTGAATTATATCTCAATTTTTTAAACCCATAAAATACTTAGAGATAAATTTAACAAAATTATGCAAAACCTGCATGCTGAAAAAGTAAAAAGCCTTGCTGAGACAAACTAAATAAAACTGAGAAGTAAAGGAGAGATATGTCATCTTTACGGATTGGAAGAATCAATATTGTTAAGATGTTAGCTCTCTCCTGGAAATGCCGTTTCTTGTGATGAGCAGGACTTCCATGTAAGTTGGGTGTGGTGGGGGAAGGTTAATTGCAATATGAGGTTTTTCTCCCAACATATGAAAGATGTAAGGAGAGAGTAGGGGGGAACCAAATTTACTCCTCTGAGTTTCTTATTTACAAAAGACTGAATAAAGACAAGAGAATGGAAATTATGGGGGAAAGAGGTCAACTTGGATATAAAAGGGTTTTCCAGTGGTCATCATATCTACAGATCACCAGTGTCCCTGTGAGATGGGAGGTCCTCTCCTCTCCACCCATCTGTTCAAGTAGAGGTAGGAAAATCAGAATTTGGAATGCTAGTGAGAAGATTCCTAAATTTGGTGGGAAATTATACTGGAGCATTTCTAAGATTCCTTCCATCTCCTAGGATCCTTAACAATATTCATGGTGGAATTCAAAAGAAGATGGGGTGGAAATTTCCTACTTCACTATTCAATCAGATACTGATCCAATCTCATTTTATTTCTATCTCTTCTTCTGTGCTGATAGATTAGTTAGCTGCAGAACATGTGAATGTGTGTGTGTGTGTGTGTGTGTGTGTGTGTGTGTGTATAATTCAAAGTATGCAACCCTCATACATCTCAGAGATGGAAGTGCTTTGGAGAACCTTTGTGTATTGTGTGTCGTATACTGTGGTTGTGTTTTAACCTCTTTGATTTTGTGCCAGTCCCAGATTCTTCCACTGCCTCTTCAACTTCCCCCCTCTTCTGTGTCTTTCGAGATTTTCCTGGCCTCTCCTGAAGGCACTTAAATGCCATTTTTATAACCATTTTTCAGAAGCATACACTTCCATTCTTTTTGCTGAGAAGGAACCAAGGTGCCTGCACTGGCGTCAGAGAAACAGCATATGGAGAAAAATTGCTGTCACTGAACATATAATTAAAATCTTAGTTATATGTTCAGGGACATATATACATAGATAACATAGAAAACTAACATCTTGTTTCATCTCATGATGGTGCAGGAGGTGATCATAACTTCATGAGTTATACTTATCAAGCCAATATGTAGTTATTCAGAATATTTAATCCCAGTTTTCCATATACCTTCATACCTTATGTCAGTTTTTTCTTTTCTTTTTTGCTATATTTTTGTTATTGTTTGTTGTTTATTTGTTTGTTTGTTGTTTTTTGTTTGGGTATTGGGCATTCTACCTCTGAGATCCCAGCCTTTTTTTAAATTTTGAAACAGATCTCACTAAATTTGACACTGGCCTCAAACCTGTGATCCTCCTGTCTCAGTCTTTTAAGTACTGGGGTTACAGTCCTGCCCCGCCCCACCAGTTTAGTTTTATCTCTCAATTCAGTTTAGAAGGGGGAAGACCCTACCTGTATATATGAGATCATTACAATTATGTATCAATTACAAATTATAAATCTTAAGTGTTCTTCCTGATTACAGAGTACTAAGCTAAACAGCTAAAGGAAAATAGACCATTTAAAAATTATAAGAATTTTAAGCCAGCTGGACTCTTTAAGATTGAGAAATATGCATTTGGAGCAGAGATCAGATGTCATTTAGAGTAAGCAGAGAGAATTCTCAATCTCCTTTTATGGCCAACATCCAAAAAAGAAAAAGATTTATTCTTCTAAATTTCATAATTACCAAGATGTGTTCACCTGTTGCTGATTCCTTTCAAGATCTTCTGCCACTACTTTAGATTTTCATATATATATATATCTCTAGATTGTAAACTAAGTGAAAACAGTATCTTGGATGTAACCCAAGGGAGGATGGGAGGCTAGTGAGCAGTGGCAGGCAAGCAGACCAGCCTCCCAGGGTGGGAATGGATAGTCCTGCTGGACCTCATGCCCTGCAGTAGGGAGAAGGCACCATGAGTGAGGGAGGCATAGGATGGGACCTGATAGGGCAGCTCTTCCTGGTCCTGGTGTTCTTTGCATATGAAAGAGGCTCTGTTTCCAGACAGGCCTGGCCTCTTTCCACCTCTCACTCTCTTTCTTTGGGAGTTGCTCAGTTGAGTGAGGAACACAAGGGAAGTCGTTTAAAAGGGTAACATGCCTCTTCTGCTCAGAAGTGGGCCAGACCCCTGAGAGCCTGCAGCTCTGTCAGCATCTCCAGGGACCAGCCCTGTTCCCATCGTGGCCTGAGACATCGTGGCCTGAGACCTCCCAGTCCTGGGCTTAGCAGCTCATGTGAACCTTGTATAGAGCTATGGATTCCATCTTGGCCCTCATTAGCCATAAAGGTGATAGTCCAGCTTTCTATCTGCTGATTCCTTTGTCATATCCTTCGTTTTTTCAGAACTCACATGAGTAACATCTGTCACACTAATTTCAAGTTCTGACCTCAATGAGCCTTTCAGGAGAGTGTTATTTTTGTCCATTTTACAAATGAAAATTTGAGAGTCAGAAGGAAGAAGGGACAGCACGGACCATGAAATTCATTCAGTACTCTTTGTCACCATTGGCCCTCTCATAGCACCGTGACCCTGAAGCACCTACATCCACCCTGATGAGTGGACATCAGTCCCCTGCTGACTGATGATGGACACGTGTGGCAACCATGGGCCTTTCAAAGATGATGGTAGTACCTGGAGCCTCAAACTCACATAACCAATTATTACGGATTATTTGGCATTGCAAAGGCTACAATGGAGTTTGCCTGTTCTTGAGTTTCAGCCTTTTATTATCATCTCTGCAGTGACTAATTTCTTGGCAACCTGATGAATTGGACCATTGTGTGCTTTTCAGAACTAAGCATTTATTTGCCTTTCTTTCAACCCACAAATATTTATTAGCATCTACTTTCCATAAAGCATATCTCAGTGCCTACTACATACTTAATTCCACTGCCCCTCCTTAAGGAGGTCAAAATTCAATCATCTTAGCCTGGCATGGTGGTGCACGTCTATAATTCTGGTACTTGGGAGGCTGAGACAGGAAAATTGAAGGGTCACAGATATGAGGGCAACCTCAGCAAATAGTGAGATTCTCATCAACCTAGCCAGACCCTGTTTAAAACAAAAGGGGCTGGGGATACTGTAGCTCAGAGGTAGAATGCCCCCAGGTTTAATCCCCAGTACCCCCTCAGAAAAAAATCAATCCCCTTCTTAAAATAGGGAGTCCAAAGGCTCCCCTCGGCACTCGCTCTCTTGACCTCTACATTATACCATCCTCAGGGCAGCCCAAGAAAAGGGCTTAGAAAGAGTGTTCATTTTCTAAAGGTGCCATAACAAACTACTACAGATTGGGTGGTTTAAAACAACAGAGCTTTATCCTCTCCCAGTTCTGAAGGCCAGACATCTGAATCAAGATGACGGCAGGGTTGGTTCCTTTTAGGGGCTCTGAGGGAGAATCCTTCTCATGCTTCTAACTCCTAGTGGCTGTGGGAAATCCTTTCTGTTCATTGGCTCGTAGCTGCCTAACACCAATCTCTGCTTTTATGTTCATGTGGTCTTTTCTTATGTCTCACATCTCCTCTTGCCTTTTTGTTTCTTTGTTCGTTTATTTATTTTGTTGTGGTGGTGATGCTGGGGATTGAACACAGAGACATTCTACACCCTTAGCCCTATTTTATTTTTTACATTGAAAGGGGGTCTCACTAAGCTGCTGAGGGTCTTGATAAGTTGCTGAGGCCAGCCTTGAACCTGCAATTTTCCTCTCTCAGCCTCCCAAGTATATGCACTAGCACACCAGGCTGGCTGCCCTTTTCTTACAAGAATGGATTACATTGAATTTAGTCCACTCTAAATCAAGAATAATCTGATCTTGAAACTCTTCTCTTAATTACACCTACAAAAAAATTTTTCCAAGTAAGGTGACATTTCAAAGTAAGGTGACATTTTTCCAAGTAAGGTCACAGGCTCTGGGGGCTAGGACATGGATATATCTTTTTGAAAGGCCACTATTTAACTCACCATTGAAAGAAAATTTAGAAAAAAGATGAGAAGTCAAAGGAGAGGAATGTATGCTTCAAGGATAGGACTTCTCTACTTAGTAATATACATACATACATGCATGTATATATACACACATACATACACTTGGCCTAGGAACAGGACAGAGTAAAAGTGTTATCACACAGCATAAAGTACTCCAAAATAAGCAAATAAATAAAAGTTCAAGTGCCCTAATATCTACCTATGTGAAAGGTCAAATGCTTTGGCTTGGAGCCGGGCGTGGTGGCGTACGCTTGTAATCCCCGCGCTTGGGAGGCTGAGACAGGAGGATCGCACAGGTTCAAAGCCAGCCTCAGCTACTTAGTGAGGCTTTCAGCAACTTAATGAGACCCTGTTTCAAAAAAAAATATATATATATATATAGAGGGGGGGGGGGGACTGGGAGTATAGCCTGGAGGTAGAAAGCCTCTGGGTTCCACCCCCAGTACCACCCAAAAAAAAAAAAAAAAATGCTTTGGCTTGGGTCCTATTCCAGGTCAATTAATAATGTCACTTGATGTTAGGTAAATCTTTTCTCTCTCTGGGCATCAGAATCTTCATTTGCAAAGGAAAAAAAAGCAATTGCATTAGGGAACTTTTAAGCCCCTTCCTACTTAAATATTCCATGAATTTATGCACCCAAAGGTCAAAGATGTACATAGACAGATGATTCTATAAGAAACTATTTTCAGTAAAAGATGTGGCTGATTATCTAGTGAACTGTGAACAAGGTGTATTTTTACTAAAGTAAGCAAAGTAATGCAATAACATCAACACAGAAAACATTCTCAGAAATGCTTCCATTTACACCATTCTATGGCTAACACACTGGCCATTAGTGTTTACAAATGGTGCTTTGAGCTATATTAAACCGCCAAGCTTGTTATCAATCAGGTGTGTCTTAGGCACTCTCAGGGAACATGGCATCAATGATGGCTCCTTAGCGGCTTTGACTAGTCCAAGAGAATAAACCCATATCAAATTTCTGTGTGTTATTAATCATCGTGAACTTTTGATTTGGGAGAACTGCCATGAACCACCACTCTGATACTTCACTACCACATCCAGTAGCAACCCAGGGCTTCAGATCAGTACTGTTAGATTGGTAACAGAGAACGTTAAATATCTCTATTCTACCAGATACCCAGAGCTGCCTGAGTTTCTTGAGCAATCCTTCCACTGGGAATGAGGAGAGGACATTAGTCAAACTTCAGCTCAAAACAGCAAGACTCATTATGGTCTTCTGAGAGGTTCCTACAAAATCAGTATCATCTAGTGTATAGCGATTTGGAGTGAGACATAGAATTGGAATGCAATTTGAAGATAGCAATGATTTTATATATATATATATATATATATATATATATATATATATATATATATATATACACACACATACATATACATTTTTTTGGTGGTACTGGGGTTCCTGGAAGCCCTTCTACCTCCGAGCTACATTCCCAGACCTATTTTATATTTTTTATTTATTTGGAAACAGGGTCTCTTAAGCCAGCGTGGCTGGCTTCGAACCTGCATGATCCTCCTGTCTCTGCCTCCCAAGCGCGGGATTACAAGCATGCGCCACCACGCCCGGCACAATGGTATTTTTGAACCATCAACTTCCTAAGTAGAAACTATATTTCAAATATATAGCAATCTTTAAAAATCTACCACTTGAAAAAAAAATATTCCACACTGTCTCAAGGTCTTTTGTTATTTGGATCCCTCAGACCACCCTTACATACCTTGTCTTATATTTAGGCTTACACATGTCCCACCCCCGTGGACTGGAGGCCATCTACATGCCAGACTGGGTCTTCTCATCTCTCTCTGCCCACATCATGCCATGCGCTGAGTGCAATACCAGCTGTGGGTTACTGCGTGGACCCTCAACAACATTTGAAGTGCATTGTTGAATGCAGATAATATACACCTACAAGCTTATTGTATTAAATAACAAGATATCTCTGACACATAACAAGTGGGGTTATTAGAATTCTGCCAGAAACTAGTGAGAGCTTTCCCGCTTCTATCTGGCAGATGTTACAAAGCCGTGCAGATGATATCATGAAAGAGGTTCTGATTTAATCCAAGCATTATATTGTAATTATCTATATCTGGATATAAATTACATATATAATATATAAATATAAATTACATCTTTTTTCACTCAACAGTTCCTAAGTCTCTGTGTCAGGGCACTGTTAATGTGCCCTCAAAGAGCTCATAATCCAGTGGAAACCCAATAAACGAATTACAATATAAAGGAACACTTTTGTTAGTTCCATTAACAAATACTTGTTGAGGGATGACTGTATGCAAAAAGTTGTGCTAAACACTAATCTGGGACATATGTATTGTTATTGGTTTGATATGTAATTAGCATTTCTGATAATTGTACATTAAAAATGAGGCTTTCTATTTTTCCTTTTCTTCTGTTTTCTTCACCTTTAAATCTAGATTCCTTAACTGGGATAGAATTCAGGGGGTCTATTAACTTGAATAAGAAAAAAGGACCTACATCTTTATTTACACTAATTTTTAACTAAAATTTAGCATTGTTTTCAATAATGAATGTAGATAACAAACCACAGCAGGATTAGCAGTACCTGTGACTTTTTCACCAAGAGAAGTCACAAGTACTTTTGTATCCAATTACACTTGTTGCAGATATGTTGAAATAGATGTTATGCACCTCACAACTTTGGAATTAGTTATTTGATCCTCTGTTAGACTTTGTGGTTAGTGCATGAATAAAAAACTCACAGCTTACAATCGAACAAATTGTTTTTAGAGAATTTTAATGATTATATATATATATATATTTTTTTTTTTTTTTTTGCGGTTCTGGGGATGGAACTCAGGGGTATTTGACCTCTGAGCTACACCCCCTGCCTTATTTTTTATTCTTTATTTTGAAACTGGGTCTTACTGAGTTGCAGAGGGCCTCACTAAGTAGCTGAGGCTGTCCGCGAACCGCGATCCTCCAGGTCTCAGCCTCCTGAATGCTGGGATTACAAGCGTGCGCCACCACGCCCAGCTAATGATTATATTTAAATGTAATTTTAATTTTGTAATCCTGTATATTTATCTTATAAGATTTTTAAAGAAGTCTATAAGCCTCAACAAACTGCCAAAGAGATCCATAGCACAAAACGTTAGACTTTTGATCTATGCCCTGACCCTAGTTTTCTCAGCACCCAGTTGAGATCTTCTCTGAGATCATGTTGAAAGGTGGGGTTGAGCTTTGGGACTTAGTTCTACGCAGACCATTCACCTGCTATGGAACAGTCTCACCTGCTGGGAGCAGGCAAAACGCCATGTATCTATACAACTCTGTGACTGTCTTGTCGCCCCCTTCCCGAGAGAACATGGCCCCAGGTACACTGAAGCCTGGACCTGCCTTGGCCTGTGCCTGGGCTTCAGCACCAGAGAACAGTCTAAAAATAATCTGTACCACTTGACTCAAAACCAAACCATATGCATCCCAGGTGGGAGGAAATTGATTCAACAGACCCAGGGGTCGCCAGACACTGCACTTGGTGGACCATAAAGCAAATATGAATCATTGATGGAAATTGGTTAGTTCCCAGAATAAATATCAATAAAATGTAAAATAGCATGAGGGTTGAACAGTCATCTCTCTCTCTCTGAATGAACTAGACATAGGATTCATATTCCTGGTAAAGGATGAGATCTCCGTGTGTGGCACAGGAGAGAACAAGGCTGTCTGACCAGTGAAGGAGCCAGCGCACGCTGTTCTTGTGGCTTCTTCCTCTACACTCTGACCGTTCCCCTTCTCATCTCACGTGTCTCTGAGTATAATGCTTTGCTCTTTTCTCCTCTGAAATAGCTGTCGTTAAGACTATCTTTTCAGTCAGACATTTTCAGTCAGACACAGTGGTGCACACCTGTAATCCCAATACTTGGGAGGCTGAGACAGGAAAAGTGCAGTTTTGAAGCCAGCAGGAAGTAACTTAGCAAGACTCTGTTTCAAAAATAAAAAGGGTTGGGGGTATAGCTCAGAGGTAGCTATGTCTGGGTTCAATCCCTAGTCAAAGAAGAAGAAGAAGAAGAAGAAGAAGAAGAAGAAGAAGAAGAAGAAGAAGAAGAAGAAGAAGAAGAAGAAGAAGAAGAAGAAGAAGAAGAAGAAGAAGAAGAAGAAGAAGAAGAAGAAGAAGAAGAAGAAGAAGAAGAAGAAGAAGAAGAAGAAGAAGAAGAAGAAGAAGAAGAAGAAGACGACTCTAAGACACTCTTCTCTCTAGTCTGGTACAGCTCCAAAATGAAAGCATGTTTAAGTTAACACTCTCAATAAGAAGCCTTTTGCAGCCACAGTTCAGCCATATGTAATCTGGATACTCGTGGGAAGAAGCACCAAGCCCCAACTAACATCCTTCCAGACATACAGAGACCTCGTTCCCGGTGTCCAGGGACACAGTACCTGGGGGGCTTCTTGGTGCATAGACATGTCTTACTTTTTTTAAAATATATTTTGATTTTTCATTAACACATCAACACACATTTATAGGGCACACTGTGACATTTAAATACATGTACACATTGCTTCTCAGCCTTTTGGCCAAGATCTGTTCTTATTGGTTTAAACTCATATGCACACTGTATAAAGATCAGCTAAGAGTGGTGCATGGAGATTTTTAGAGCAATCTTCCATTGGTGAGGCTGGACCAGGGCAGAGATCACCCACTGAACACGTCTACTGTTACCATATTACATTTCTCAGAATTCTCAAAGATGGGTGGGCATCTCTAGATTGAATCTTATATTGAAATAAAATATTTCAAAGCAAACATGTTATTACTCACATATGTGTATGTGTATATACAGAGATATATAGAGAGATATACATATATCAACTTCTAGCCATCTATAACTTACCATCCATTATGCTTATCAAGTCAAAGCCATCAGCTGTGTAATTAAATTTTGGTTTACCCTTGGTCAAGAGGGTGGAGGGGAAGCCACTATAACAGTTGGACCAAAAATGATTTCCTCTTTCCAGAACTTTAATTTCCTCTGTCTGTAATTTGTCTCTGCTGGACACTAGGAAAGACCTATTGATTGCCTCTTCCAGATAAGTCTGTATCTCGAGAAATAGCATCTACTTGAACATCTTAATGATTGCAAATGAAACCCAGTGTTCTTATCAGCCCCTGGTACCAAGTGCTGTGCTTCTCTTCCCTTGAGTACAAATATGGTCAACAATGAGAAAGGCGACTGAAATGGAGATCATCTTTTTAATTCATGCTGAAATGAAATGGCAGTCATCTTTATTTCAGGGATCTAAGGGAAATTAAAATTAAGAGTGGAACACTGGACAGATGTGGTTTGAGGAATGAAGGAATGATTCAGTGTAAGGAATAAGACTGATGAAAATGGCTAAAATCTTTTAAGTATTTAGTACTTATTAAATTGCCCTTGCTAAAACTTCATTCTATAAAAGGTGACCCTAGATTCATTTTGCCATCTTATTTTCAGTGAAGGACCTATGAGGAAATTTCTATGAACCCTGCTTGTGTACTTATCATGAAAACACAGAGTGAACATGAGAGACAACTGTCTCTTAATCTGTTTTTAAGCTGTTTTCTTCAGTGTGTGTGTGTGTGTGTGTGTGTGTTACTAGGGATTGAACCAAGGAGTATTCTGCCTCAGAGCTACTCCCCCAGCCCTATTTTAAATTTTATTTTGGCCGGGTGTGGTGGCACACGCTTGTAATCCCAGCATTCAGGAGGCTGAGACTGGAGGATCGCGGTTTGTGGACAGCCTCAGCTACTTAGTGAGGCCCTCTGCAACTCAGTGAGACCCGGTTTCAAAATAAAGAATAATAAATAAATAAATATAAATTTTATTTTGAAACAAGGCCTCATGACGTTGCTGAGGCTGGCCACGTGCCTGTACTCCTCCTGTCTCAGCCTTCCAAGTACTGGGATTACAGGCAATGCACCACTTGCCCAGCTGTGTTCTTAATGACCAATGGTGTTTTGTTTGTTTGTTTGTTTTGTTGTGTAGATATTTGGGGGATTTTCCTTTAAGTTTTATGTTGTGGTGGTGGTGGTGGTGGTGGTGCTAGGGATTGAACCCAAGGGCATTCTAATCCTGAGCCATACTTCTACCCCAATTTTATTACTTATTTCTGAAACAGGGTCTCACTAAGCTGCCAAAGCTGGCCTCAAACCTGAGATCCTCCTGTCTCAGCTTCCAAGTACTGGGATTACAGGCACACACCACCTCACTTGGCTTCATGTAGACATTCTGAGTCTGCACCAACCACCTTAGAGCCAAGTTTGCAGCCCATAATAATCAACTGAAAAAAAAAGCAATGTAGCATCAATTTGTTGGTTATTAATCATGCCCAGCTTTAATTTAAATTCCCAAATCTAATTTCTCTTTATCCTCAATTTTATCTATTTCTTTTTATCTTCTCGTATTGCTTATTATAATCATCTCAAAGGCTTTTCAGAATAAAACAGTTTCTTCTAGGTTCTTCTGTGCACATGATGATGCCGATGATATAGACTGAAGTTAGCGGGTTCAAAGTACAAGAGACCTCTGCTTCAAAAGGTAAGGTCAGCCCTATCCTTGGCATGCCAAAGATTCTAGGCCAAGTCAAATTTTATGTTAGAGTCTTCTTTGACCTCTATCATCGATGTAATTTCACCCCAAAACTCCATGATATGAAGACTTCTAAACTGGGTCTTATATATGTGAGTGGTCTCTTGGCTAATAATTGTACCTGTTCCTCTTGAGGTCAATCTGAGAAATTGCTCATCATTCTCTCTCTCCCTTGCTCATCCTTTTCTTAAGAAATATATGGCCGGGCGTGGTGGCGCACGCTTGTAATCCCCGCGCTTGGGAGGCAGAGACAGGGGGATTGCGCAGGTTCGAAGCCAGCCGCGCACGCTGGCTTAGGAGACCCTGTTTCCAAATAAAAATGTAAAAATAGGTCTGGGAGTGTAGCCCGGAGGTAGAAGGGCTTCCAGGAACCCCAGTACCACCAAAAAATAAAAAAGAAAAAGAAATATATGTACTCAAGCCAGCCATGGTGGCACATGCCTATAATCCTAGTATTTGGGAGGCTATAAAAGAGGATTGTAGATTTGAGGCCAGAATGAGACCCTGTTTCAAAGTAAAAAATAAAAAGGACTAGGGGTATAGTTCAGAGGTGAAATGCTCTTGGTTCAATCCCCAGTACAAGAAAGAAGGAAAGAAAGAAAGAAAAGGTATCCAAGTCTTCATTCAAGTCTTTGCCATGAACAGAAAAGAACTCCCTTGAGTCTACATAACTTTCTAGCTACTGCTCATTTGTCTTTACTTTTAAAGTTAAATTTCTAGAAAGACCTATGTGGCCTTCACTTTGCCCCTTTTTTGGATTATTCTACCCAAAGGACTCTTTCTTCCACTCCATGGAAGTGGAATTTCACCTCTGAAACTTGTTTACCAAAGATGTCCAAAAGCTAACTAGCACATACATACATCTTACCAACTTAATTACTTACTCTGAACCATTTGACACTGTAAACTATCACTTTTTTTTTTTTTTTTGGTACTGGGGATTGGAACCCAGGGGCATTCTACCTCTGAGTTACATGCCCAGCCCAATTTTGTATTCTTTATTTTGAAACAGGGTCTCACTGAGTTGCAAAGGGCCTCACTAGGTAGCTGAGGCTGTTCGCAAACCATGACGCTCCTGTCTCAGCCTCCCAAATGCCAGGATTATAAGTGTGCACCACTACGCCCAGCTACTGCTTCTTTCTTCAAAGACCTTTCTCCTTGAATTCTGAGCTATTACTCTGTCCTAGAATTCTCTCCATCGCTCCTTCGCTATCACCCTAACCCTGTGCCTTTGCCTTTGCCTATACTGGAAATGTTGGCGTTTCTTGGGGAGCAGGGCCCCTGTAGGGCTCTTCTTCTCTTTTGCCTTCTATCTATGTGGCTTCAACTACTGTATGTTTTCTAAATCAAATTTATCTTAAACTACAATCCAATAACCAAGTTCCTACCAGTTATTTCCTCTGAGTTTATTTAAATGGTCTTCATGATTATAAATCAAATGTAAAGTACCTCACCTCTCAATGAGTAGAATAAAGCATCAGGAGCCTCATGCTCAGCATCACGATCATCTTTCGTATAAATTTGCTCTTCCCTCCAGCATCCTTTCCCTTAATGATGGAGCCACATCTACCCATTTGTCTCCGTCTTGCCCTAGACTATTCTTCTCATTGGCTAAACATCAAGATTACAGTAAACAAAGAGTAATTCCTCCTTACTTTCTTTTCTATTTTCTGGGCACAGTGGTCATAGAAGATATTTCCTGAAATTAATAGAGATAAAGCTGTCCAGTCTTTTGAATGGTATAGATAATGAAGCAGAGAGTGAAGGAGAGGG
Organism: Muscardinus avellanarius; assembly: GCF_963383645.1. Taxonomy (NCBI): domain Eukaryota; kingdom Metazoa; phylum Chordata; class Mammalia; order Rodentia; family Gliridae; genus Muscardinus; species Muscardinus avellanarius. Next base: position 26,045,657 of record NC_137799.1, read on the forward strand.
GAAATCTCTACTTCTTTCAGGAAGGTGAGGCTGTTACAAAGGTTTTGAAGGGTTCCAACAGGCTTATCTTTAAAAAGCACGTCCCCAAAGTGGAGGTTAAATAATCGAACTGGGGCTCAAGTCTCATCAGGGGATAAAAGCACCATCAGCTCTGACCTACAACATTGGTACAGCCTCCTAACCAGGCCCCACATCCTCTTCTGCCCCCTGCAGCCCACTCTTCACCCGGGAGCCAAAGCCACCTTATTAATCCACAGATCAGATTAGGCCACAAGGACTCCAACCTCACAGATGGCAACAGCATTCTCATTGGAGTTTGTTTTAACAGGAGTGGGGTCATCCTTACAAGAATAGGTTATTGGGAAAGTGAGTTTGGCTGCTTCACTTTCTTCCTTCTTAAACATTTTTTTTCCTTATAGATTACCCAGTGTCTGATGTTCTGTTACAGCAACAGAAAACGGACTGAGACTGAGAGAGAAACAAAACCCACACCCTCTCTCTCAGAACTCAGGGAGGGGTGACTATGGAGACACTGAAGCTTGAAAGCCACAGATCCTCACTTGTGCAGCCCCCAAAGGCTCTGGAAGGAACCTCAAAAGGGATCCACAGAGTCCAAGGATGTTTTGTGAAATCTGCAAAAGGAAGATACTTTTGTATTCTTTCTCTTTGAATGGGCCTCCAAAAGTTTATGAACTTCAGGCCTCATGATAACTGGACCCGCCCATGAGTGGCCTATAAGATAGCACTGACCTGGTCTCTGACCTCATGACCTTCATCCTCCAGCTCTTCCCACCACCACCAAGCTCACGTCCATCACCAGCTTTTCACTAGTCTATTCCTGATGATAACCTGCTTCCACCCTGCCTAAGTGAAGCTGCCCAAAACCACTTCCCACCACACCGCCAGATACTCTAATGCAATTCCCAAGTGCTGTTCTAGTATCATTCATTAGTATATAAAATTGTCCATTTATCTTTTATGTGTATTCATGGTGGCTGGGACCCTGTCCATTTCCTCTGTATCTCAAGCTTTGAGAAAATACTGCACCTGGCTCATAATGGCCTTTCAAAAAATATCCATTGAACATTGAACTGTATACTCCAAAGACCTGAAAGAAGAGGTTTAAATAGATGTTTGTGTACCCATGTTCATGGAAGCTTTATTCACAAGAGCCAGAAGCAAACCCTGTGTCCATTAACAGATGAATGCAGTAATAAAAGTCGGTATAGCCATACAATGGAATATTATTCAGCTTAAAAAGGAGTGGAAGCCTGACACACACTATAGGATGGATGAACCTTGAAGACATTGCACTAAACAAAATCAGCCAGACACAAAAGGACAAGTACTGTATGATGCTGCTTACATGAGGCACCTAGGCTAGTCAGATTAACATACAAAGTAGCACAGCAGCTACAGAGCAGAAGGAATAGGAATCGTTGTTTAATAAGCATAGAGTTGGAGATGATGAAAAATTCTGGAAATGGATAGTGTTGATGGAGGCACAGCGTGATGAACAGATTCCATACCACTGAATTGTATGCTTGTAAAGCGTCTCCATGTTAAATACTATGTTATATATATTATAATCCTATATATACTCTCTCTATATACAAGACCCTCTAGTCCTTTTGGGGTTGGGAGAGATTAGCTCCAAGGGCATTCTAGCTCTGAGCTATACCCTCAGTCCTATTTTTTTTTTAATTGTGAAACATGGTCTCACTACACTGCTGAGAGTCCCAGTTGCTGAGGCTGTCCTCCAATTGCAATCCTCCTATCTCAGCCTTCCAAGTACTGAGAGTACAGGCATACGCCACCATACCAGGCTTCTATCCCTCTTTTGTAAAATGGACTATTTAAAAACTCTGTTTGGCCGGGCGTGGTGGCTCACGCTTATAATCCCGCACTTGGGAGGCAGAGAAAGGAGGATCGCACAGGTTCAAAGCCACCCTTGGCTACTTAGTGAGGCTCTCAGAAACTTACTAAGACCCTGTTTCCAAATAAAATCCAAAAAAATAGGTCTGGGAGTATAGCCCGGGAGTAGAAAGCCTCTGGGTTCCATCTCCAGTATCACACACACACAAAAAAAAAAAAACCTCTGGTGACTGAGGGAGTGATCAATGGTAAGACGCTTACCTTGCCTGGGTTTGATCCCTACCACACACACAGACAAGCAAACACTGTTTCTGTCCCCTGGAGGGACTACGGATACTCTGGACCAATCCCATGAGGTGGGTAAATTTGGGCAGAGGATGACAGGTGTCAAAACATTTTCCAGACACTTGGGATTTTGATAGTAGAAATCCTTTTTTAGTTTACAAAGAGAAGAATGAAAGTGAAAAAAGGGAAGGTATCCAAATAGAAGGGAGAGGTGCATATTTGAAAGGTGGCCTTTTAGAAGGAGGCTTGCAAAGCCCACTCATACACACACATATGAGTGCTCGTGTACACGGGCGAGCACATCTGATTTTTGTTCTTCAAAGTGTGGGAAGTGCTATTTGCACTAATGTCAGACACACTCCACCCTGGTGCAACAAAATACCTTTGCTTTCAAGGGCTGAAGTGTAGCTAACAGGAAGGAACGTCATGCAGCTGACGGGACAAGGGGGAGGCATATTGAGCATCCTTAGAAACTGGGCCTTAATTCACCCAAATCTTATTAGGCCTGGAGCCATCATTTCATTAGGCAATCAAGAACCCATAACCCAGCCTTGTTCTCAAATATGCATTATCTTTATAACATTTAGCTTGAAATGCTAAAAAAAAGACTCCGAGAGATGATTCCCACCATATATAAATGCAAACAAGATAATACTGTAACATATGTGAATTCTTCTTTAGCTAGTAGGTTGCTTTTCCCTTGTGTTGAATACTAAGGGTCCCCAAGTGTGTTGATCTTATTATTCAGAAAACAGAACATCACAGACTTCTTGGCCCTAACATATTTTGTTCATCTGAGTGCCATTCGTATCAAGAGATTACTGATTTGCAGCCACATGAGGTCACAGATTATTAGACTTGCCAGTTTTGTTTGTATTGGAGGGAGAGAGTTGTTTTGTCCTTGTTTTTGTTTGTAGTAGATATTGAACCCAGGGACATTTTCTCTTCAAGCTACAGCCCCAAGAATTACAAGCATGTACCACCATGCTTGGTTTTTACCAGTTATTTTTCATTCTTTATTTTGAAACAGGGTCTCACTAAGGTGCAAGGAGCCTCACTAAGTAGCTGCGGCTGTCCGCGAACCACGATCCTCCGGTCTCAGCCTTCCGAATGCTGGGATTACAAGCATGCTCTACCATGCCCAACTACCAGTTATTGTTTAAAATATTAAACAACTCGCCGGGCATGGTGGCACACGCTTGTAATCCCCGCGCTTGGGAGGCGGAGACAGGAGGATCGCGCAGGTTCGAAGCCAGCCGTGCTGGCTTAAGAGACCCTGTTTCAAAATATAAAATAGGTCTGGGAGTGTAGCCCAGAGGTAGAAGGGCTTCCAGGAACCCCAAATACTACCAAAAAATAATAATCAACAACTCACCAAAGAAAAACATGTTCAGATTTTTTTCTTTTTTTTTCTTTTGTGTGTACGTGTGTGGTACTGGAGATTGAACACAGAAGCACCCTGCCCTTGAACTATACCCCCAGTTCTATTTTTATTTTATTTTAAAACAGGGTCTCACTAAGTTGTTGAAGGCCTAAGTTACTGAGGCTGGCTTTAAGCCTATGATCCTCCTGTCTCCGCCTCCCAAGTACTGGGATTACGGGCCTGTACCACCACACCCAGCAATATGTTCAAGTTCTGATCTTAAATTATTTATGACCACGTAAATTTCCAAACTCACATTTTAAAAGATAAAACTACCCTTATTAGCCTGCTCCAATTTTCAATAAAATTATCCTTTTTTATTCATTCACATGGAACCACTACATATATGCCAAGTAAAACAAAGAGCCGGGTTTTCCTTCGCCTATTTGCCTGTTTCACACACAGGTTGCTAAACTGCGTGTGAACAATTCATCAGTGAGAAGATCCCTGCCCGGAGGGTGGTTCAGGATTGGAAGATATAAAGGATGAGACCCTCCACATCTTACATTATGTCCAGCCCTGCACTGTCTCTACACTGCGGGCATAGCTGCTCGAGGTGTGGTCCCCTGCTGGGCGTGGTGGCGCAATGCAATCCCAGTACTTGGGAGGCTGAGACAGACGATCCAGGTTCGCGGCCAGGCTCTTTGTAGCTTAGTGAGACCCTGTTACAAAATAAAGAATAAAATTGGGCTGGGGATGTAGCCCAGAGGTAATATGCCCCTGGGTTCAATCTTCAGTACTGAAAAAAAAAAAAAAAAAAAAGGTGTGGTCTCCAACCAGCAGCATCGGCAGGTAAAAATGCTTATTGGGACTATGGGGACTCCAGCTCCACCCAGACGTGCAGAGTCCTCCGGTGCCAGGTGGTTTGTAGACATACTGCAGCATGAGAGGTGCCGTCAGGAATGAGACCTGACTGTTAATGTCCTTAACTTTACATGCTGTGTGCATCCCTCTGAAAGAGAAGTGGTAAGACGGGCATTAGAGGATAGAGAACTTCAGAACTGCCTCTGACCCACTTCTTTTTTTCTTTTTTCTTTTTTCTTTTTTGTGTGTGCGGGTCTGGGGATGGAACCTAGGGGCATTCGACATCCAAGCTACATCCCCTGCCCTATTTTTTTATTCTTTATTTTGAAACTGGGTCCTACTGAGTTGCAGAGGGCCTCACTAAGTAGCTGAGGCTGTCCGCAAACCGCGATTCTCTGGTCTCACCCCCCAAATGCTGGGATTACAAGCGTGCTCCACCACACCCGGCTTCTAACCCACTTCTTTTTGTTGATTTGTTTTGGTTTCTGCCGTAATGGGCATTCCTTTTTATTTTTTTATTTTGAAACAGGGTCTCACCAAACTGCAGAGAGCCTCACTAAGTTGCTGAGGCTGTCCTCAAACCTGCGATCCTCCTGTCGCAGCCTCCCAAATACTGGCATTACAGGTATGCAACTCCACGCCTGTCTTGGCTGCACTTTTTTGGTGCTTTTCTGAGTGGCTCATAGATGCTGTTCAGCAGTTTTTAATGCCTTTCAAAACTTCAGAGGCTTCTGATGTGATTTCAGCAAAGGTGCAAAGACAAATCAAGCATCTAACAAGGCTTTGCCCTGCCTAGCAAGTCCTCCTCGGTTTTTGTGGTTCAGTTGCTTATTTATTGGTGGATTGTTGTTACAGGGAATATAAGATCTCACTGTGGTGTGCGCACACATACATGTTACATTTTTGTGTTTTGTTAGTTGGTTTGCTTTGCTTTTCTTGTTTCTTTTTTTTTAAATTAGTATCTCACTTGGCACCAGCATCTGAAAAGCTGAGTCTCCACTTCCTCCAGGGGGCAGGCATTCGCCGCCGCTCCGCAGCCCAGTGATCCGGAGGAAGCCTTAGTCACAGACTCATTAGCACAAACAAAAACATTTGAAGGTTAAGGCAATTTTTCTAACCAGTTTTAATTTGGGAACTAGCTTGGACTTTTTTTTTCTTTAGAAAGTAGCTTAACCCATGGTAAATTAAGTAGTCTCAACATTAAGCACAAAATGTTTATGCTAAATTAATTTGAGGGGCTAAGAATAGGCTTGGCTTTTCACCTCTTAGAATCCCTGGATGCCTAAAATCCACTTTTGCTCCCATCCCCCTTGCTCTGTGATTCTCACAGACAGCATTCCATAGAACCTTTCCCCGATGTACCATGTAGTACATTATTATAACTACTTAGCCAGTTCTGCTTGGTCTTCCTTAAACAACGTGGCCTCTGTGAAGTCAGGGACTTTGTCCTAATCATATTTATATTCCAGGTACCCAGAACAACATCCGGCACATGGTAGGTGCTTGATAATTGCTTGTTAAGGGAATGAATACGTGAACATAATCAACAGAGAAATGGAGAAAGCAGGACAAGCAGTCTAAAAAACAACTTACCCTCCAAGTATGAAACACTATATAAAAATAGGGAGAATATATATCCTTAATTTAGAGTTCATTGAATCAGAAATCGTAATACACTTTTTCATTAGACCTTATTTTATGTTTTTTAACCATCTGTGAAAAATAAGATTAAACCAGATACTGCAGATTTAATCGACTTGGAAGCATTTCATTGACTTAGGAAGCAATTATTTATATACTATGGGTTGATTAAATTGTCACTTATGTTTAAATGGGTCAAACATTATGAAGATCTATTCATGAAAACAGAATTTTGCCTAGTAAAGTTCCTTCCTATAATGAAAAGAAATATAATTTTATACCCTCAAAATAAAATTCTAGGTAAGCCTTCTCCTGACTGAGATTGATCTTCCTTTTGAGGAGTGAAATTAGGGGAATCTTTACTACAAGAAAAATGATATGCAAGCATGGTGGCACACACTTGTAATCCCCGCGCTTGGGAGGCTGAGACAGGAGGATCACACAGGTTCAAAGCCAGCCTCAGCTACTGAGTGAGGCTCTCAGCAAATAAAGTATAAAAAAATAGGTCTGGGAGTATAGCCTGGAGGTAGGAAGCCTCTGGGTTCCACCCCCAGTACCATGAAAGAGAGAGAGATAGAGATAGAGAGGAAGGAAGGAAGGAAGGAAGGAAGGAAGGAAGGAAGGAAGGAAGGAAGGAAGGAAGATAGATGACATTTTCAGCTAGGTATGGTGATGCACACTTGTAATCCCAGTTCTTTGAAGGCTGAGACAGGAAGATCACGGGTTTGCGGCCAGCCTCAGCTAGTTGGTGAGGCCCTCTGCAACTTATAAGAACCCCGTTTCAAAACAAAGTATAAGCCGGGCGTGGTGGTGCACGCTTGTAATCCCCATGCTTGGGAGGTGGAGACAGGAGGATCGCGCAGGTTCGAAGCCAGTGTTGCTGGTTTAAGAGACCCTGTTTCCAAATAAAAAGTATAAAATAGGTCTGGGAGTATAGCCTGGTAGTAGAAGAGTTTCCAGGAACCCCAGTACCACCAAATAAATAAATAAAGTATAAGAAAAAATAGCTGGGGGTGTATCTCAGAAGTAGAATGCCCCTGGGTTCAATCTCCAGTACCACATACACATACAAAGACATTTTCAATGAGAAGCAAATGAGCACTTTGGCAGCTTAGGATTGGAGCTTCTCCTTCTTGGCTTGAGCCCATAACAGTGCTCAGTAGCACTTTCTGTATTGGGAGTCTGGAGATCCAGCCATCAGAATGTATGTACAAGCAAAAAAAAAAAAAAAAATGCTAAATTCCGTCTCAGTCATATGAGATGTATCTCTGTAAGACTTCAAATACTTCTAGCCTTTGCACACGCTGTGTGTTAGGATCTCAGCTCAAAATAGATGGCATACTCGGAGCTTCATAAAGGGACTGCTTCACAAAGGCATGGGCAGAGTCAAGGGAAACCAGCAGCGATAGGGACGCACTGAAGGCTAATGGAGTGACCAAGGTGAGCCATGGCCACACCTCGTCCTAAGGAGCAGACAGAAGTGATTAGCAGGACAGAGAAGAGAGCTGCGGGAGAGGGCTGGGGGCAGGAGCTCTGGCCTTGGGAAGATGAAAGCAGCCACTGTCCACCTACTGCCCTGCAGGAAGGGAGGCCCTACAATGGGTGTGGTGATCTGCTCTCCCAACTTGGCCTCCTGCTGGTGCCTTCCACCAATAGACCCAACAGAAAGGCAAAGGGCAGGAGAGCCAAACCATGCAACACACAGAGGTCAGCCTCGTGGGGCACAGAGCCGGGGTGGAGTGGGGACACCTGGAAGTATGAGATGGAGAATACCCACCATGCACATCCTTTCCAAAAAGCGCTACTGGAAAGTGCATTTACCATCTCAGTTATAAACTTTTGTGCCATACTATTCCTAAAAATTGAGAGAAAAAGATATGACAAGTTTGTCAAGAATAGTGATACTGATAGTTTCTAATATCATTCTATAGGAATGCAAGATTCACTGACTCGTCCACTTAAAGATGTGGTAAAGAGCTGGGTGTGGTGGTGCGTGGCCATAATCCCAGGTCTTGAGAGGCTGAGACAGGAGGATCATGGGTGTGAGGACAGTCTCAGCAATGTAGCGAGACTCTTGGCAAACTAGAGAGACCCTGTTTCAAAAACAAAAGAAAAAAAAAAGGATTGGGAGTGAAGCTTGCAGGTAGAATGCCCCAATGTCCCTGGATTCCATCTCTAGTACCATAAGAAAAATAAGCCATGGTAAAGCCAGGTTTTCTCTATATCTCCCTGAAACCTGCAGAAATGAACAAAATAAAAGAATGAAACGTTGGAGAGAAAATTGTATGTCCTATCAAGCCAGCAAGGAGCTAAGATTCTCAAATCACAGACTGTAGAGATTTCCTACCATAAAGAGTAACAATTTTACTAAATCAATGGACAGGCCTAAAAAGTAATATATACTTCCATAGATCTTCATTGGTTTCCAAATTTCCCTCTGCCTAAGGAGAGATGCATCCAGGGAGACCCCGCATTGGGATGTTGAGAAGGTGACTGGGCAAGTCCTAAGAGAAATCTCTGTGTGGAGGGGCTGGCTTCAAGCCAGAGTGGTGGAGAAAGTGGTACCGTGTGTGCCCTCCCTATTATCCACAAAACCCTAAAGCTTAAAACTAAGCATAGAAAAAGCACATTGTGGAGACAAGAGACAAGAAAAGAGGTGGAAATCACAGTGACCTCCCCTCAATCCCATGCTTCATAGATGCTAACCAAAGTCAGCTCAGTAATAAAGAATGAGCAGGAATATCTGCCTATTCCCCACCACACACACACACACACACACACACACACACACACACACGCACATGTGCACACACACATGTACGAAGCAGGGCCCTGTGAATCTGAGCTATTTTCTTGCTCACTACAAGATATTTTTGTCAACAAAAGATATTACAGAGCTGTAAGAAATGTTTATGAGCTAAAACATCCAATCCAAGTCAATGTCTTCTCCCGAAGGATATCTCCATCCCTCCCACTTATTCTTGGGCAGATAGCAGGTTCGGATAGAATTGCCTCCATTTGCAAGTGGGTAATGAGTGCAAATCTTTCAACACGCATAGATTCTATTGTGCACAGTTATTATTTTTTTACAAAAGAAAAAGAGCTGCACGCAAGTCTATTTCAAAAATAAAGCACAAGAAGTATATGAAATTTTTCACTAAATTCTTCTCCATGCACTCAAAGAAATTAAGGAAATCGGGAGCCCTTTAAACAATAAGTGCAAAGTGAATTAGCACGATCAGGCAATAAAGAATGAAACCATTATAGACGTGAAAGTGAGATTCCTAGAATAAGAACCAAACAATACTGCTTAAAAGCAAATTCGTTTACCTACAAACTTCAAAAAATATAATAAAAAGTTGTGAATAAATCAGGGGAAAATGAGAGCAATCTAAAATCACTAGTTAGGGAAGGCATAACTGTGAGCTGTCCCTGTAGAATATAATAGAACAAATGATCTTTTAAAAACTGAACATCAGGAAGAAAATGTCTTTATAAAAAAAAAACAGAGAAAAATATGAACCTTCAGGTCAAAAGTACTACCATTTTCCAAGAAAAAAAACAACACAGTGACTTGCAGTAATAAAAATAATCCTATCAACAAGGCCAAAAATAAATAAATAAAACTTCAGGAGTACAGGAGGAAAGGTAGGAAGCAAGCGGTCTACAAAAAAGAAATAATCAGGCTGGCCTCAGAACAACAATCGATACCAGAGCACAACAGAACGATGTCTTGCAGAATTATGAGGGAGAAGACATGATTCTATAATTCTATATATATTCAATTTGTTTGTTCAGAGAAGCAACAGAAGGCCATTTGGAATTTAATACCTTTGGGCCATGCTTAGAAACTAACCTTCCAACTAAGCGTCGAATCAATACAAGAAGTGCAGGAAAGAGTATACGTACAGTTGATGAACGAACTGCTAGATCCAAGAGGAACATTAAGCCCCGGAAACACAGGCCTGTGCCGGGACCTTTGCAGCTGCCCTTCCTCCTTCTGCATGGCTCAGCCCTCACTGTACAAGTGTCAAACTCACTATCTTAGAAACCTGTCCCCTGACCGCTCTACCAAAAAGAACTTTCCCCAACAAATAGGTAGTGAATGTGATCATGTATTACTGCAGCACCCCCAGCCCTGCTCCTAACCTACTTTCTTTTTATTCTTAACATTTACCACTGCCCCACATTAAACTACATCTTTTCTGTCTCCCCTTCTAAAGTAATGTTTAACTGTTCGCTGCTGGATCTTTGGTGCTTGAAACTGTACCGACAAGGAAATGATCTGTCCAAAAAAAAAACTGTCCAAAATTGCAAATGGAAAAAAAAACTGAAAATGTCAGACAAACAGTAAGTGTGGGGCTAAGAGAAGTGCACTCATTTTCTCAGGTTTGAGAGCAAGGAATCAATTTATCAAGTCCCAATGTGACAAATCTGTATGGGCAGAGCTGTAAATTAGTGTAACCACTCTAGAGATCAGTATGGAGGTTCATCAAAAGACTGTGAATGGAACCACTTCATGTGGCTCAGCTATACAATTCCTCAGTATTTATCCAAAAAAAACCCCCTAAAGTCAGCATCCATGTACACCTGAGCAGAGCAATTCACAGTAGCCAAGTTACGGCACCAGCCTAGGTGTCTGTCAATAGATGAGTGGATAAAGAAAATCTGGTATATACACACAGTGGAGTTTTATTCAGCCATAAAGAAGAACAAAATTATGTTCTTTGCAGGGGAATGGATAGAGCTGGAGAGCATTTGTTAAGCAAAATAAGCCAGACTCTGAAAGTCAAGAGTAGCATGTTTTCTCTCATGTGTGAAATCTAGAGAGAAAAAAAGGAAGAAAAGGAGATGCCCCCATGAAAACATCAAGTAGATCGAAGGAGTGGAGGAGAGAAGGCGGAACGGCAAGGAGAGATACTGGGGGGTGAAGGTGGTCAAATTATGTTACGTGCATGTATAAATATGGAACAATGAATTCCACTATTGTGCATAATTATAATGCACCAATAAAAAAGAAATATTCAAGCTGAGCATGGTGGTGCATGCCTGTAATACCACCAGTACTTGGGAGGGTAGGACAGGAGGATTGTAGGTTCAAGGTCAGGACTTGGTAACTTAGTGAGACTCTATTAAAAAGAAAAAAAAAAGATAGAAAGTGCTGGGGTATTGCATAGAGGTAGAATCTCCTGAGTTCAATCCCCAGCTGGGCATGGTGGCGCACGCTTGTAATCCCCGCACTTGGGAGGCAGAGACAGGAGGATTGCGCAGGTTCGAAGCCAGCTGCGCTGGCTTAGGAGACCCTGTTTCCAAATAAAAATGTATAAAATAGGTCTGGGAGTGTAGCCTGGAGGTAGAGGGGTTTCCAGGAACCCCAGTACGACCAAAAAATAAAAATAAAAGAAAGAAATATTCAGACGTGGCTAGGATTGTCACGGATTTGAGGTAGCTGGGCTTTCAGATATTCAAGATAGTAATATAAAGTGATACAACATTTCTAGAGATTTTGGAAATATTTGGCAAAATTTATAATGTGCCACTCACTCAGTACCTCCACTTCTGGAAAATAGTATTCAGATTCACTTACAAGGTTACAAGGATGTTCACTGTAGAACTGCATATAATAAGAAAAAAATCAAAGCAGACCTACATCTCCATCAAAGAGTCTGGACAACTATATTTCCAAAGGAAGCATTAAGCAGTTAATAAAAGCGCATGAAGTAGACGTAGGTATACTGACGTTTAAAAGTATGCATAATGCAATAGAAAGCGGGAAAGGCAAGCTACAAACAACATGTGTGGCATGATATCACTTAGTGGAGGGAGCATTGCCCTACAGTGTTGTTTGTATGTAAACTCTCTAGAAGATTCCTTTCAAGCTTTATGGTAACTACTTCTAAGGACTGAGAATTGAAGGGAAATAAATGGAAAATGGAGAGGTTTGCATCCCAAATTTCTCTAACACTCTATTTTTAAAGCCATAGATTATTTCATCATAAAATGAACTTTTGAAAACTTCATAGATTTTTATTTTGGTGCTGGAGACAGAACCCAGGGCCTCATGCATAACTAAGCACCTGCTCTACCCCTAGCTACACCCCAAACCCCTACATATTTTTAAGCACATTTCTTTTTTTTTCTTTTTATTTATGCATTGTACTCATACATCTTAATGCTCACAGTGAGATGAACACATGAAATGTCACATTGTGTTCCATAGGAGAACAAGGTTGGCAAGAAAATCAGTTCCATATTACAGGACATCACTGTCACATACAGACGAAACCAGCTAGTCTAGTTTCAAGGCCAGCTCCTTGAAAGCAGGGCCAGGGATGTTTGGTCACCATTCATCCTGAGGGCCTGCCACAGCACTTAGTACATAGAAAGTATTTAGGGAATACTGCTGGATGATGGGCGGCTGGGTATTGAATGAATGAAGGTATACATTGAATGATGTCACCTGTGATTCTGTACCCCCACCATACCACACTTAACCTTTTAAGCCTATATTTCCTCATTTGCCAAACACAACGTGTGATGCTTTACGATCTCCTCTGGCTGCTTTAAACTTGTCCCATGGCTAATTCCATATGAAACATGGGTGCCTCTCAGGGGAGGGGAGCACCGCTTCTGGTCTGAGTGGCCATCAGCACTGTCATAGCCCCGGGGCTTGGCAACTTAGCACCAATTTAAAGAGTTGTCATGTAGGAAGCAAGCTCGGTGTCCATCAACAGATGAATGGACTATGAAATTATGGCATAGAGACACAGTCGAATTCTACACCATAAAGAGGAACAAAAACTATGTCATTTGCAGGAAAATGATGGAACTAGAGAATACTATGGTGAGTGAGATTCATCAGTCACCGAAGGGAAGGGTTATATGTTTCTTCTCTTATGTGGGCACGGGGGAGAAAGTGGGATACAAGAGGGACTCCAGATAAAGGAAGGGAAACCCCAATGGAGTGATGGAGGGAGTCTAGGGGAGGGAGGTGGGGAAGGGAGACTTGAAGGAAACACTTCCATTGGCACGATGTGTATATAGACCCGATCATCAATGCCCATCTCGACGTCCTGCCTTGGGGAGGGGAAGGATGGGTGGGATCCGGGGAGTAAGCTGAGTGCCATGTGCATGTACGTCACGATGGCTCTGAACTTCATTATGATGTGAGACTACAGTGCACTACAAAAGTATATTAAAAATAAACAGAAAGCATCCATGTTCCATTCTGTGGGCCTATGTGAATCAACACTGTGACACAAAGCTTCTAAACATGGTATCAAATGAGTGTGTGCACGCGTTAAAACACATTCTCACAAACACTCCAATTTTGCTTCCGCCAACCAGGGCGGCAGCGAGGACCAGGGTCGGGTGTCCAACCCGCTGCACCAGAGCACAGGCACGCTGCAGAAGGCGACATCCCAGTGCCATGGTGAGCTGCCCAAGAGCGGGTCTTCTGTTCTAAACAGCCTCTCAAGATGCCTGCAGCAAGAACAATTTGAAATTCAAGCAGGTATCATTCTCTTTGTTGTTTATTATCTAGACTTTATATAGAATGCCTTGGGTTTCTATTATTTAATATATTTTTATATACGTGTGTATTACTTGGGATTGAACTCAGGGGCCTTCTACCTCCGGGCTATACCCCATGCTTTTTTTTATTTTTTATTTTTTATTTTTTTATTTTTTTATTGGTGCACTGCATTCATACATCATAGTGGGATACAAAAAACTTTTGTAGACATACATCCACACATCACCCAGTCAGCCCCAACCCGATCCCCACCCCATTCCCTCCCCATCCCTCCTTCCCATGCTTGGCTTAGTGGTTGACATCTAGTATTATAGCAATTTATCCAAAATTAAAAATGATAATCTCGCATAACAGTTTCATTTGTCTGATACCAAGCTTTTGATGACTTAAAGATAACATTTCAATATTTCTTTTTGCTTTCTTTCTTACCAGAGAATATTTTTTTTCTTTTTCTTTTTTTTTTAGGTGAAACTATCATATATTTATATATTTATTTTTCAGAAAAAATCTATCCTAATATGGAATATGGACTCTAGATACCCAAAACAATCTCGAAAAAGAACAAAGCTAGAAGATATATATTTTCTGATTTCAAACCATATAAAGCTACAATAATTGAAACAGTGTAGTACTGTTCTAAAGGCAGATATATAAACCATTGGAGTTAAATAAAAGCCTAGAGCTAAATTCTTCCATATATTGTCAAGTTATTTTTGACAAGGTTTCCACGAACATTTGGTGGAGGAAATAATAATCTTTTCACTAAATATTTTTGAAAAATAATAATTACATGAAAAAGAATAAAATTGGACCCTTACCTAATTCCATATACAAATATTAACTCAAAATAGATAAAAGACCTAAATATAAATCTTAAGACTATAAACTTTTAGAAGAAAATCTGGGTCATAAAACCTCACAACATTGAAATTGGCAGTGATTTCTTGGATATGATTTCAATGGCACAGGCAACAGAAGGGTAAAAAAACTCCCTAAAAATTAAAAAAAAATATTGTATATCCAAAGACAATGTAAACAGAGTTAAAAGTTACTGATAGAATGGGATAAAATATTTCCAAATGCTATATCTAAAGGTATATTAATATTCCAACTAGAAATCCTAAAAATTAACAACAATAAAAGCAAACAATACAATTTATTTATTTATTTTCTTATTTATTTTTTTTTTTTTTTGCGGGTCTGGGGATGGAACCCAGGGGCATTTGACCTCCAAGCTACACCCCCTACCCTAGTTTTTATTCTTTATTTTGAAACTGGGTCTCACTGAGTTGCAGAGGGCCTCACTGAGTAGCTGAGGCTGTCCGCGAACCGCGATCCTCCAGGTCTCAGCCTCCCGAATGCTGGGATTACAAGCGTGCGCCACCACGCCCGGCTACAATACAATTTAGAGATAGGTAAAAGACTAACATAAATAATGACTCTCCACAGATAACCAATCTTAGTTGTCTGTTGGATGGAAAATCTTGTTTCTCTGGTTCTGGTGTGTGTTACCTATTTCTTCTTTGTAGATAATCTCTTTGAGTATTTTCTCTAGTGCTGGTTTTGAAGACATAAATTCCTTCAGTTTCTGTTTGTCATGGAAGCTTCTAATTTCCCCATCTAATTTGATAGAAAGTTTTTCTGGGTAGGAAATTTTTGGCTGGAAGTTGTTTTCTTTCAGAGTTTGGAATATGTTACTCCAAGCCCTTCTGGCTCTCATGACTTGGTTTGGGAAGTCTGAAGTGATTCTAATTGGTTTGCCTCTGAAGGTCACTTGGCCCTTTGTTTTTGTTGCCTTTAAGATTCTCTGCTTGGCTTCCACATTGGTCATTTTGACAATTATGTGGCGTGGGGATCCTCTTCTCTGATCCTGTCTAAAGGGAGTTCTATAAGTTTCCTGGACCTGTGTATCAACCTCTTGCTCTATGTTTGGAAAATTTTCTGCTATTACTTCCTTGAAGATATTGTTGATCCCTTTGGTTTCACTTTCTTTTCCCTCCTCTATTCCAATTATTCTTAGGTTAGCTCTCTTAAAATGGGCCCATATTTCTTCAATATCAGATTCCTGCTGTCGGATATTTTTTCCTAGATTAGAAACTATGCATTCATTTTTGGAATGATCATCTTCTAAGAGCGAGATTCTGTTCTCCATGTGGTCTAATCGGTTGTTTGTGCTTTGAATTGAGGCCTTTACTTCATTAATTGCATCCTTTATCTCTTTTTGGCTCTCTCTGAGTTCTTTTCGAAGCACCTCTATTATTTCCACAGTTATTTTCCTGATTTGATCTTCTAGAAATCTCTGATTTTCTGTTTTATCGGGTTCTGATGTTGTGGGATTGTGGGCATTCATTGCTCCAGTGTTATTCCTCTTTGCCATGATTTCGGAAGTTTGTGCCTTCTCTGGGTTCTTCCCTTGGGTCACTATGACTTCACTTAAGGTGTTCTGGATCTCGAGTCAGTAGTATCTCAGACCCCACTATTCCTTTACTGGGTTGTATCACAGAGTCTCCGACCCAGAGAGTCAATAGAGGCTGCTTTAGACTGTGGGGGGGTGCCAGGTGCACGTTCTCCTATGGTGTAATATCTCTGCCACCGCCACTCTCCCACTGGGTCAAGTCCCAGGGAGTACAGTACTGGGATTTCTCCTCTGTGGCCCGCAATTTGACTCACTGTTGTTGAGTACGCAGATGGAGCTGTAGTAGACTCGGTGAATTTGCTGCTGCTGCCGCCGGTGGCAATATGGCGCCGCTGCCACGCCCTCGGCCGTGAGGCTGGCATATTTCTTCTCTGGTTTTGAGCTCCGCTCTGAGTCCCTCGGCTCGCTGTCTGCCGCTTCTCTCTGGAGCCTGGTGGGCTGTTGAGTGCGTTGGTCTGTAGCCGTAGCCGTCCGGTGAACTCGCCGCTGCCGCTGGCAGTAAAGCGCTGCTGCCGCGTCCTCGGGCATGAGGCCGGCGTATCTCCTCTGTGGCTCTGAGCTCCATTCTGAGTCCCCCTCCTCTCTGGAGCCTGGTGATTTTTTGTTTCTCTGGTGATGGTGTTTTCTGGCTATGAAAGGCGCTGATTTTGTGGTAATGGAGATTGGTTGTTAGCGGGGCTCTTAAGCCCTGCTTTTCTCGGTCGCCATCTTCCCGGAAGTCGCTTTTTTTTTTTTTAAACAAAGTATCCTAAATTGCTGAAAGTCTTACTAAGTTGCTGAGGCTGATCTCAAACCTGAGATCCCTTGGCTCAGCTTCCCAAATACTGGAATTACAGGTGTGTGGCACATTATCCTTTATCTATGTTTTATTATTTATTTATTTATTTATTTATTTGGTGTGTGACACATTACCCAGCTTATTTTTTAATATATTTTACTCTTCTGTATCTAGGCTTTATTTATTTATTTATTTATTTGGTGTGTGACACATTATGCAGCTTACTTTTTAATTTGTTTTACTCTCGTTTATTTATTTATTTATTTATTTATTTGGTTTTTTATTTATTTTACTCTTATTTATATATGTACTTATTTATTTATTTTGTACTGGGAATTGAACCCAGGGCGATTTTACCTCCAAGCTCCACCCCCAGCCCTTTAAAAAATATTTTTTTTTAAATAGACTCACTAAGTTGCTGAGAGAGTCTTGCCAAATTTCTGAAGCTGGGCTCGAACCTGTTGATCCTTCTGTTGATCCCTCTCAGCCTCCCAAGTACTGGGATTACAGGCTTGTGCCACTACACCTGGCTGAGAAGTTCTTGTTTTATTAAAAATCAGTAATGCTCCTGAATAAATGACTACATGTTTTTATTTTCATTTAGTCTCTTTTCCATTGACAACTTTGGGTTGTTCATAACTATCAATTGTTGGCACACAACCTATCGTCTGGCTTTTAAAACTGACAGCCCCATCTCCTGCTATAGACAGTTACTGCTTTCTGATGCTTAACTATGGCACCTTCGGATAAAAAGTCGTTTTTACTTTCTAAGAAATGCCTAGGCTTTGATGTTCAAACCACAAATAATATCATCATGACCTCAGATGAATCTCCTTGGTTGCTCTTGGAAGCACTCAGGATAAAATGTGACGTTCTTGGTGGGCTACCCAGAACTCTGATCAACACTAGCCTCATCTCTGGACCATCTTCCCCTCATTCCCAAAGCTCCATCCATCCATACTACCCTTCTCTCAGATTTTTTTGTGACAATTAAGCAAGTTGATATATATCGTTATGAATTAAGCAAGTTGCTTAATATATCACATGTAAGATAGATCTATCTATATGATTCTTAGAACAAAGTCTGGTATTCTTAATAAATACCACCTAGTTTCTATAGTCATTAGTATTATTTATTATTATTACTCAGTTGCCAAGCTGTCCCCTACCCCAGGGCCTTATTAGCATATACTCTCTCAACCCGGAATGCCTCTCCCTTTCACAAGTTACCTGGACAATTCCTACTCATCCTTTAGGTCTTACACTAAATGTCAGCTTCCTTCAGGAATGTTTCTCTTGCCCCTAATCTAACCTATGTCCTCTTCCTCTTATTTTCTCTGTGTTCTTTTCTTTCATAAGAAAGAACTGTGGCCAGGTGTGGTGGCGCACGCTTGTAATCCCCGCGCTTGGGAGGCAGAGACAGGAGGATCGTGCAGGTTCGAAGCCAGCCACTCTGGCTTAAGAGACCCTGTTTCCAAATACAAATATATATTAAAATAAAATAGGTCTGGGAGTGTAGCCCGGAGATAGAAGGGCTTCCAGAAACCCCAGTACCACCAAAAAAAAAAAAGAAAGAAAAGAAAGAACTTTGTATATACTTTCATACTATACCTTGTATATATTCCCATCTGTGCTTATTGCCTTACCATCTACCCCTCATTAGACTCTGAGCTCCAGATGATGAGAACCATGACTGTCTTATCGACCATTGCCAATCTCAACAAATGAGAATGAGAAGAGAAACAAATTCCATTCCTTCTGATTAATTTTTTCATCAACACCAGTTGGACACAGCCAGTGAGGGGAACCAAGTCCCTACCTCCCTCATACCCAAAGCAGGTTATGCTGCTTAGGGTGAGGTTGGTGGTGGGGTTCGGATTGAGGGGAGGCACCGGACTTGGCATATAAATATACTCCTTTCAGAGGAGTTAAAAGGTTAATTATATTACAAAAGTAAAGGTAATGGGGCAGAAAGCAGAGAGAGAGTTGGAAATCAGGGAGGTTATTCGGGAGGCGAGGACTGTGAAATGTCCTGGGGACAAGAAGGCCACACAGGGCTGATCATGGGAGAAGATGTCTGTTTGAGGCAGCAACTTGGACCTTGATAGGGGAGAGGAAGAGTGTGATGAGGAAGGCCACTGTTCACAAGGCAGTGTGGCCTCCTTGGCCTCCTGGAACCAACCTAAGCTGGGAGCCAGGAGGAGATGGTGGGAGTTCCGAGGAAGTAGACTTACATGTGTTGACTGCTGTTCCGCAGTTACAGAGCATCTAATTGCCAGGTCTAGGAGAAATGTATCATAGATCGCATTACGAACAGAATAGTGTAAAACTAAAAGCCACTGAGCCCTACACAGTGAGACGGCTGGACCTGCACATTCAATCTCTCGTGAAGAACAGCCTCTATATCCAGGAAAATGACAGGTAACCAGAACGGAGCTTGCTGCTGGAGACCAAGTCACCCGGTTTCCATCCTCTGCACCTGCTTTGCTTTCTGACCAACTTGCCACACTTACAGCATTATATTGGGATTGTATTACTTTCGGCTGCTCTTTAGACATTGTATTTCTTTATAAATCATCCGGGAAAAAAAAAACAGTTTGATGCCAATCTGCTTCACCATAAAATGTCATAGGAGAATGCTGGAAACTCTAGTAATAATAAAAATAATAGTACTAACTATAGAAAATAGGTGGTATAGGTGGTATTGATTAAAACACATCAAGCTCTGTTCTAAGAATCATATGGATAGATATAGATCTATCATACATGTGACATATATATCAACTTGATTGACTGTCACAAAAATCTCATTAACTACTTACTGATATTATTTTCACTTTTCAGATGGAGAAACGGAGGCTCAGAGCGATCGACACCATTCAGCAATGTATCCAAGGACTCGAATCCAGACAATCTGGCTCCAGAGTCCAGTTCTTAACCACCACACCTGCTTTCTACATCTGTGCATACCTTACATTTTACAAAGACCTTTAGGAGAGATAGGGAAAGTATTGGATCCTTTCAATCAAGCTTAAGGGTGAGTAAGGGACATCTTCCTCTCCATTGTACAAATAGGGAAACCGAGGCTCCAAGACATCAAAATACTGGCGTAAGAAATCAATAGCACTGGTAGCAGGTAGGGCTGGAAATCCATGACTCCTCACTCCTAAAACACTACACTTTAGCGAGCTTGTTGCTGGGGATTGAATTGCATCTACACAGTCTGATATGCAGGGGGATAAAAGGTGCCTCTAGAGTTTATTAGGTTTGGCAAGAAGGTCCTGATATCTGAAAACATTACATGATCTCCAATGTGAAATATGATTTCATAGGACCCCAATGTCAGGTAGTACCGTGGGAAGAGCAGAAGCAGACGCAGCGAGCAAGAGCCAATAGCTGTCTCCAAAAAAATGACCCTTTCTTGAGTCGCCTGTCGCCTGTCTGAGCGGCCGCTGCAGCACCAGCCCTGGAGTGGGGCCAAAAGCAACCGCAGGGATGCAAAGACAGAGAAGAGAAGAACCCTAGTCCGGACACCCCCAGAGCCCGAGAGGAGAGAGAGAGAGAGAGAGAGAGAGAGAGAGAGAGAGAGAGAGAGAGAGAGATTGATTCTGGTTTACACCTCTCTTGTCTCCCTGCCATCTCTTCCCCACCCCTCCTTATGCGGCTTGCGTGGTGCCAAACGGTGTAACCGAACCCCTGGCTGCCGCTTGTACATTTGTGTCTCATTTCTCCATTACCCCAGAAGCAAATCAATTCTTTTAGGTCCTCTGATCGTTTCTGGTAGCCAGGACATTGCAGCCTTGGCTCAGATTACCCACTAACTCATCATCTTTCCATTACACCCTTCACACTGAACCACAGTGGCTTCCAATCCGCAGTGACCCCCCCCCCCCTTTCTTTTCTCTAACTGCAGTCCAATAATGCTGACATGGGTTAGGAATCGGAAGTCATGGCTATTGCAGCCAACTCCCTAGGAAGCTCAGAGGAGAAATGGGGAAGCCTGGAAGGTGCCGCTCTCCTTGGCAACATCATCACCCCACCGCACCCGAGCCCCAAGAGGCTCTGAGGGCCAAGAAGGCAGCCGAACAAAACCCTGCACCCCCGGGCCCCGACCCCTGGCCTCCTGCAGCTGCGGCGGCTGCTATAGAAACACTAGGTGTACACACTGGGCTGAAATTAAACACCCCTGCTGGACCAGGACCGAGTGGGGATCCGCATGCTGCCTTGGTCGCCATGGCAACGTGCTGAGAGGCGGCAGCGGGCGCGGCGCGGGGATACTCACTCCATCTCTGGGCTCCGGGCCGCCGGGTGCGCTGCTGCTGGGCTGACCACCAGGGCGCGGGTCGCCTCTGCCCAAGCCGAGCGCGAGGTGGAGCCGGAGCCTCGGCCCTCCCCGCCCGCACCCCTCCTCCCCTGGAGGGTTGAAAGTGAACGCTCAGGCTCTCTCAGCTCCCAGCCTGCGAATAAAACGGGAAGCAATTGGATAATGTTGTTCGCTGGGCGCTAGACAAGCCACTCCACTTAAGGGTTTCGGGAGGGAGCGCGCTGGCAGCTGAGCGCCGAGCGATGTGGCCACCAGGGCGCAGTGCCCGCCCGGGTGCCCCAGGCACCAGGTGCGCCCGCCGCTCCCCAGGGAGGACGGCGCTGCGCGGAGCCCAGCCCTGCCCAGCCCAGCCGCGGAGCCGGGAGGGAGGGGACCGAGCGGCTGCTGCAGTTGGCACAGCCCAGAGGGCGTAGGGAAACGATGGAGTCATTGGCAAGGTTGCAGCTCCCGCCGCCTGGAAGTTGTCAGGAAGCCTCTGGCTCCTGCGAGTAGCAAGGACTGCCCCGCAGGGCTGGGCACGGGATCGGAGCGCCATTGTGCCAGCCCCGCGGGCATCCGTGGGCGTGTAAAGACATGTTTCTTCACTTTGCGACCCCGGAGTCCTGGTCCTGGTCACTCCATATTTTGCGTATTTGTGCCTGCCTGGAAGACAGCGTTGGGCCTTACTTTACCTGGTCTGGTTGTTCGAAAACAGTATTTATATTGAATATGGTTTTCCAAATTACCACAGCCCCATCTGATAGTAATAAGTCTCCCTGGGGCATAGAATCCCTGCCTACACCTCCTCCATGAGAGTTCTCCACGAACAGTTTCCTGGACCGGAACCTGGTTCCATCCAGGTGTGCTACACCTGCTGCAATGGAGGGGCCCCCGGGACAAGCACAGGCTTCCCTTGGGTCTTGCTGCCCAGTTGCCCAGTCCCTCTATTGGCCTCTGCTGGGTGCTGGGGAGCAACACAGGCATAGCCCTCTCAGCTGGGCCCTGTGGAGCTCCAGAGCTAAAATACAATGCACAAAGAAAAATAAAGACTGAAAACACACTGCTATCAAAACGAAGTAGCCAGGCGCAGTGGCACAGGATTGTAATTCCAGCACTTGGGTTGCTGAGACAGGAGGATCACAGGGCCAGGGCCAGCCTCAGCAATTTAGCGAGGCCCTCCGCAACTTAGCAAGACCCTATTTTGAAAACAAAAGAGTAAAATAGGGCTGGGGGTCTAGCTCGGGAGGTAGAATGTCCCCGAGTTCCACTCCCAGTGCCACAAAAAATAAATAACTAAATAAATAAATAAAGTAATAAAATGTTGGAGCAGGTGTTCTAAAGTGAATTTCTGATCATCACATGACTCTGAGTTGTACATTTGGAGTGAATTTTATAGTTGCGTGACATATCTTTTTGAAACTGCCTTTGAAAAATGGTCTAGTGGAGATAAAAGGGAATTAGACCTACTTAGATGGGGTGTTCAGGCAGGGCCTCCCTGCCAGGCTGGGGAAATGGCCACAGGAAGAGAACGGATGCAGTGGGTGGCCAGTATGGGGGCTCTAGAGGGAGAGGAGCAAGGGATGAGGGAAACCAGAGCAGGATGTCCTGGGCACACTCACGGCTCCTCCTGTCCTTCCCGAGAGTGGGCCACAAGCCACAGCCAGTGAGGGTTCACAGAGCTGTCTGTGGCCAGGGATTCTGCACCAGCTCCAGGTCTCTCCCAACCCCACAGACCAGTGTGAATTTGGAGATCATCACACCCTTCCTGTGCCGGGTCCCCTTCAGCCTCCACTACCCTACCTTCCCTCTTCCTCGGCACTGTCAAGCCTCTTGGTGGAGTTGTCTACACCACAGCCTTCTTGTTTCCACCAACTCCCTGTTCCCTCACCTTTCGCTAGAGACTAAGTTCAGGTGTGAGTAATGAAAAGCCCAGAACAGGAAAGAGGTTTGGT
This sequence comes from Muscardinus avellanarius, assembly GCF_963383645.1. Taxonomy (NCBI): domain Eukaryota; kingdom Metazoa; phylum Chordata; class Mammalia; order Rodentia; family Gliridae; genus Muscardinus; species Muscardinus avellanarius. Next base: position 26,068,668 of record NC_137799.1, read on the forward strand.
TTGCTATCTCTTAAAAGCTCCGAGGTAAGCAGTCCTGAGCTAGGGTAGCAGCTTTACCCCAAAGAGTTAGAAGACCCTACCTCCTTCAAAATATTGCTCTGCATCGGCTAACATCGGAGCCTGCCATGAGGAAGGCCGGTGCTGGGGCCTCCGAGGCCAAGATTAGAGCCAGCTGAGGAGTTAGGCCGATGCCGGGGCCATCGGCTAGCATCGGAGCCTGCCATGAGGAAAGCCCGTGCTGAGGCCTCCGAGGCCGGGATCGGAGCCAGGTGAGGGGTTAGGCCAGTGTCGGGGCCAGCAAGGCCAAAACCGGGGCCTCCCATGAGGCAAGCCCACTGCTTGAGCCAGCGGGGTCTGGATCAGTCCACCGGGTAGCCAGGCCATGACTGGGGCCGTCAAGAGTGGGATCGGTATTTGCAACGCAGCATGCACAGAGAAATATCGCAGAAAATTAAAACCAGATGCTTCCCCTAATCAGCAATAACTAGGAGGAAAGGGGCAACAGGAAGTGGTCGAGCTATAGAAAGGGCCCTAGAGTGAAGCAATTAAGGTGACCAATCAGAGGGTATGGAATAGGGGAGGATGGAGCCTCTTTAAAAAGCAGGAGGTACATAAACAAATGTATCAAAGTTAATTACCAAACAAGCATGGGCTCTAGGGAGGGAGGGAATGGGATGGGGACTGGATGAGGGCTAATTGGATGATGTGTGCTTGTATATCCTCTCAAGTCTTATATTCCAATGTGATGTATGATTACAATGCACCAATAAAAATAAATTTTAAAAAATTATTCCTCTGGCCAGGTGGGGTGGCCCACGCCTGTAACCCCAGCTACTGAGAAGCTGAGAAAAGTTCAAGGCCAGCCTGGTTAATTTAGCAGGACCCTGTCTCAAAAACATGTTTTTAAGAATTGAGAATACACCTCAGCGGTGGAGCAGCCCTGGTTTCCATCTCCAGTACTGATAAGTAAGTGAATAAATTTAAAAAATGCTTTTTAAATATCACATTCTCATACTTGGTCTCCTTACCATCATCCCTAACAAGTCACTTCACGGTCAATTCAGTCCTCCTCCCCTACCTCCAGCCACTAGCAACCAGTGATCTGCTTTCTGTTTCTATGGGTTATTTTCCCCCCAGAATATCGTAAAGTAGAATCAGATCATGTGTATATTTGTACATATGCATATATATGTGTGCATGTATATATGAGTATGGATATATGTGTGTGTGTAAACACATATGTATGACTTCTTTCACTTGGCAAGTGCCTTTGAGAGTCATCCCTACTGTGTTATCTCGGCTCCTTTTCACAGCTGAGCATTCCATTGCACCAGGTGTACCAGAGTTTTATTCATTTATGAGCGGATGGACATTTAGACCACTTTTGCTTTATGGCTATTGCAAATAAAACTTCTGTAGACAGGCATGCACAGGTCTTCCTGTGGACAGTGTTCTCGTTTCCTTTGGGTACTGGGCCAGTCCTTCTGTTTTGAGATGCTGTCATCTATGCGACACACAACGCCCTGGCTCCAGCTACCCCTCTCTGCTACTTCTGTTTTAAATGCTTCTATTCTACAGGGCTCTAGCCTAAGCTCCTTCCACTTCTTGCTGGGTTGACCCTTCCTGAGCAGTTATATCCCCCCATGACTTTACTTAAGCACCCGTATAATGCTTAATTCCAACACTAAGTTGAAAGCCATTATAGTATCTAGAACCCAATACACGTAGAACCCAATATGTCTACAACACACTCATCACTTTCACCTCTAAAGTTCTGAAAACCTGCCTATCTTAGTAACAGAAGAGACAGGAGTGTCCACATAGATAGAAACCTGGACACCTGTCTCAATTCCTTATCATCCTGACCTCTCATGTCTAGTCAACATTTACCCAGGCCTCTCCTGAACAGCCCCAAAGCACACCCATTCCTCTCCCATCCTGCCACTATTGTTAAAACAGCCCCCCTCATGACCTCCTGACTTTCATCACCTCTTTTTCCAGCCCATTCAAATCCGTGACCAGAGCAATCTTCCAAAGACACAAATCTAATCCTATGATTTCAATCCTAGAACCACACACAAAAAAGAGTTATAAATACATCTTCTGCAATTTTAACAATAGGAAAAATAATGGGCTTTCAACTCAAACATTGTTTTAAAGTCTACCTTGTTCTTTACTAGTTTTTTTTTTTTATCTTGGACTCATTATTTAGCCTAAGTCTCCATTACCTTCACCTATAGATTGAAGACAATAGTATCTATCTTTATATGTTGTTTTGAAAAGGAGATACAATCTGTATTAAGTGCCTAGCACTTAGTGAAGTGAAGCCAATACAGATAACGGTCACTGTGAGAATCAATTTGTTTATTCTTTTTTTTTTTTTTTTGGTGGTACTGTGGTTCCTGGAAACCCTTCTCCCTCCGGGCTACACTCCCAGACACCTATTTTTTATATTTTTATTTGGAAACAGGGTCTCTTAAGCCAGCAAGGCTGGCTTCGAACCTGAGCGATCCTCCTGTCTCTATCTCCCAAGCGCGGGGATTACAAGCATGCACCACCACACCCAGCCAATTTGTTTATTCTTAATGTAATAAAAATATTAGCCAAGATTACACATTTATTTACTCATTTTAAGAGCTATTGAAATCCATAGATACAGCGAAGTAGCAAGGTATGACTATGCAGATACACTGATACACTTTCTCTTACAGTTAATTAACTTGGTAGTTAATTAATAGCTAATCATTAAGCTGAACTTACTGGGGACCATTTACACACCAGGTGCTTATTAACACTTTTTCAACTTGGAAGTCAAGAACTTAACAGCCCTACCTATCTGCAACTTAGTCTAGAATTGAAAAATAAACATAACAGTAATATCATAAAGTCCATGCTACAACACTTACTCTCAGTTTGGGGGGGGGGATTACAAACTTCCTGAGTCTCTGATAAATATGGTCCATCTTCCAGAAAAAAAACACAGGTAGTGCCAACTGACATTTTGCTTACAATACCGGATGGCTTGCTGCTCCCTGAAGCTCGTCCAATTTTCATAGAAGTCATATTGTTGCACCTGTCTGGAGTTTAAAATTTGCTTGCATATGTATTATTTGTTATTGTCCCCATTTTGTAGATGAAGAATCTGAAGCTTAGGATAGTGGAATTATTTGTTCAGGTCTGATGTTAGCAAAAGCCAAATTCATCCCCAGAACAGAAGTCTTCAACCTCCCAGTCCAAAAACAAACGAAACAAAAAAAATGAGCCAGCTCTGAGAGAAAACTTGGTAGAATCTTTTCACGGGTATAATGCATATGCTTTAGAACAAAAAATTCCTAAATTAGGGACTAGAGTTGGGCCCCAGGAATCTGCCAGAAATTCTGGGCAGACTATGCGAGGTCCTATTCAAGGGGCAGTGTTGGAGCATGAAGTACCTTCGGCTTCACCAGGACCTCTGTCTTTCTCAGTTCAAAACAAACAAGCACAACTCTGCATTTGACTAGATAGGGCACTTAGCACACCTGGTCCAATCATTTTCTGGTTTACTAGAAAAAGAAACATACAGCTAGAAATGTGTGTTGGTTATTTGACTAGGTAACTCCATGACCTTTCCCTGGGCCAGTAGACTTTGATTTCAAGAATCATTGTGAGTCAGAAGACAATGCTATTCATGTCTTGCCTGAGCATCCTCATGAATATAGAGAGAAATCCATAAAATACTATGAAAAAGGGAGATGACCTCTGTCCATGTTTAATGAAAGAAAATAACCTGTTTGAATTTTGCCAACATTCTTTTTGTCACAATCTATGAACTGCTTTTCTTTCTTTTCTTTTTTTGTGGTAATGAGGATTGAACCCAGGAACATTCTATCTCTAAGTTGCATCTCCAATACTTTTCTTTTGTGTGTGTGTGGTACTGAGGGTGGAACCCAGGGGCTTTTCTACCTCTGGGCTATACTCCCAAACCTATTTTATACTTTATTTGGAAACAGGGTCTCACTAAGTTGCTGAGAGCCTCACTAAGTAGCCGAGGCTGGCTTTGAACCTGCTCAATCCTTCTGTCTCAGCCTCCCAAGCGCTGGGATTACAAGTATGCACCACCCAGCTTCCAATCCTTTTTTTAAAAAATTATTTTTGTGGCACTGGGGATTGAATCCAGGGGCATTCTACCTCTGAGCTACATCCCCAGTCCTATTTTATTTTTATTTGGAAACAGGGTCTCACTAGGCTGATGAGAGTCTCACTACTTGCTAGACTGTCCTTGAACCTATTATCCTCTTATCTCAGCCTCCAAAGTACTGGGATTACAAGAGTGTACCAACAGGTCCAGCATTTAACTGATTTTTTTGAAACAGGATCTCACTAGGTTATTGAGAGTATCACTAAGTTGCTGAGGCTGATTTTGAACCTGCAAATCTCCCTCCTCCTCCTCCTCCTCCTCCTCCTCCTCCTCTTCCTCCTCCTCTTCCTCTTCTTCCTCCTCCTCTTCCTCTTCCTCTTCCTCTTCTTCTCCTTCTCCTTCTCCTTCTCCTTCTCCTTCTCCTTCTTCTCCTTCTTTTTGCGCTGGGAAAGGTCCTAGGGGTTACCTAGTCAAATAACCAACACAAATTTCTACAATTGACCTAGGCTT